>NC_134360.1:88297488-88657488 GCF_048569485.1 Anomaloglossus baeobatrachus | reverse complement strand
CTGAGATGGGTTTCGGGTAGCACTCCTAGTTGACCGTTCTCCCCCGTCGGTAGCCACTGCGCGGGCGCTGTTAGACAGCAACAGCCCCACAGGTCTGCTCCTCACTGAGCCCTATGGAGTTCTGCTCTAACTGACTCACTGCCCCTCCTCTCCTGTTCTTGCCTACGCCACCTAGCAACCAGATTCTCTTACCACACCCCTTGAGAGGAGATGGAGGCTTTTGGCCCCCTCCACTATTCCAGTGAAGGTCAAGGCTTTTCCCCCTCCTGGGATCCCCAGGGGTCCTCTCATGGGTACATGTGTGAGAGCTGATTACTATGCGCCTGTGTACCACACCCCTGTCAGCCTTCTGGATTACCTGTATTGTACTGTGCCCAGCATGGGTGCAGTACTCAGTGGTGCCTGACCAGGTCAGGGGCGCCACATTTGCATGAGGTATATTCCCTTTACACTCATTGGTCCTATATTGATACTGATTGTGTTGCCCTTCATTGATATACTTGCAAACATGCTAAATATATTGCGCAGGTTTTTTTAAACCTTTATACATATCTGCAGTTTGTTTTTTTTTTTGTGTACACTATATTAACCATATACTGGTCTATATTGCACATGCTGCATTAATAGGTTTATTATAGGGGTAATAGGCATGGTGTATATCCCCATATACCGGAGATACTGACTGTATGTGGTGCCTACTGTTGATGCATTTGTATTATATCAAATGTTTTGCAGATTTAGTCTAACCTCCATACGTACCCACAGCGTGCTGCCTTTACCCTGATCAGCTATAAATTTGCCTGTGAATGCATATGGTGTACCACTAGGTCTTCACTATACGACTCATTGACCTCCGTGGTCACTACATATAGGGGTAACTTACTGCAATACGTGTGATCCTTTATATGCAGGTGTTGATATATCTGTTTATATCTATACAGCGACTTTTCAATTTTGCATCCCATTTATTTTGTTCTGTGCAGTATATCATACAGTTTCTGTCTCATTACCATTATAAATAGACCAATTCTGGGACCGGGCCTTTGTGCAATATTCTATAGAGTACCTTCATTGTATCGACATTGTATTCTTTATATGTCACCTTTCCTGGCGTGTATGGTGTCCATGCCTTTGGCTTTTTAAGTGTTTTTAATTGTGTTATTGTGTGCCCATACTCCAAGTGTGGAGACATGTGGTTTCTTGTTTCTGCGTGTATCAATAAAATATTTATCCTTTACATACTGTTGTGGTGATCCCATGTTGGTATATATGATTCATGCTTGTCCTCTGCTGCCACCTACTGGTCAGGCCCTTCTGTTCCCCTGGTTCTTTTTAGTCCAGCCTGTGGAAGTGTTTTTAGCCCTATATGTGACCTCACATCCTGACATCCATTTTAGTTTTTAGTCTGAATTGTAAAACGCTGCGGAATATGTTGGCGCTATAGAAATAAAGATTATTATTATTATTATTAGTCAGTGTATGTGAGGAGCACATTCCTCTACTTTGGGCTTCTGAAAGGCAACGTTTTTGACCAGTAGCGGCTCTAGGAGCAATCATCACAAGACTACCTCAGTGCCAGCCACTTGGACCACTGTACTGCTGCATGTCTTTGGCCAATGGAGCAAATAAACCACTGTTGTTCATCCCATCGTGTGCACGTTTGAATCCATCTACTCTCGAGCGCTCTGGTCTTGTCTGTTCCATCTATTGGATACGAAAGTAAGACTCCTCACACCACTGCCCAACTACATACCTTCAATCACCCTTAAGTGGAAACAGAACATTGACAATTCACTGATGCAATGGTGCCATGACAATGAAGCAATGGGGCTCTTGGTTGAACTGGCAGGCATGGTATGCTATATGCTGCAATGCTTCTGGAAGGACAGGAGCATTACTAATATAAAGCAAAATGATGGCTATTGGATCACAAACAATTTTACATCCTTGCTATAAAAGTAAACTGGGGAATTATTTCTAGCTTCCATAAAGTCCAAATTGGCTTAAGTGGGTTTTACACGCTACGACATCGCTAATGCGAAGTCGTTGGGGTCACGGAATTTGTGACGCACATCCGGCCGCATTAGCGATGCCGTTGCGTATGACACCTATGAGTGATTTTGCATCGTCGCAAAAACGTGCAAAATCGCTCATCGGTGACATGGGGGTCCATTCTCAATTATCGTTACTGCAGCAGTAACGAAGTTGTTCCTTGTTCCTGTGGCAGCACACATCGCTCCGTGTGACGCCGCAGAAACGAGGACGCTCTCCTTACCTGCCTCCCGGCCGCAATGCGAAGGAAGGAGGTGGGCGGGATGTTACGTCCCGCTCATCTCCGCCCCTCCGCTTCTATTGGGCGGCAGTTCAGTGACGCTGCTGTGACGTCGCTTTGACGCTGAACGAACCACCCCCTTAGAAAGGAGGCGGTTCGCCGGTCACAGTGATGTCGCCGGGCAGGTAAGTCGTGTGATGGGTCTGGGTGATGTTGTGCGGCACGGGCAGCGATTTGCCCGTGTCGCACAACAGATGGGGGCGGGTACCCACGCTAGCGATATCGGTACCGATATCGCAGCGTGTAAAGCGGCCTTTACTTTCAGTACATCTTCTGTTACCTGCAATGTGAAGCTTTTGCAGATCAAATGACTGCCTTCTGCATGACTGAACAGCCGACCCTCCTGTAATCTATGCAGACACTATTTTCCCCTACTTGTGTTAGCATTATATCTACACGTAGCTGACGCAGCATCAAAAACACCTAAAGTATATTTGGCATGTTGATGTTATCTGCCATTGCAACAATCTTGCAATCTTCAGTAAACACAGAGACATCATCTAAACAGCCAGCATAGTTATATCTAGCCTGTATCGTGTCTCAGGTAGATACTCTGAGCACCGATCGCATGGATCTCTATTTCTAGGTCAACAAAGTGGACCAGTTTCAACCTAGTTTGTATTGAGAACTGTTGGATCCAACCTCCAGTATCATGTCGAAAAGGGTATCAAGTGTGATGTATGGATTTGTCACTCCAAACTGGACCAGGTTATCTGTCACAAGTCTGGAAAACCTAACATTTGTCAAAATGAATCAGGCATAAATCTCTGCAGATTTATTTGCACTACGGCTGAAGTTAATGATAAATTGGCCATACCACCTGTCTGCATGCCGTTAACTGTCATGTACACCATTCTGCTAATGCCAGTACTGATGGACCAAACTTTGCTGAGCATCTTCTCTTTGTCCTTTTGGCCATGTATACTATAGTACTGCTGCTTCTGTAGCTCCTGTTGCTGACCCTAAACTTACCAAGCATCTCCTTTCCTGCTCCATCTTAAGTCTTAACAATGCTGTTCTTGCTGCAGGCACTGCACAGCCATGCCAGTTAGAAATCTCCGGGCTGCCCACTTTTGTTTTATAGTGCTAGACAGTACTACTAATATCAGGAAACCTACTGTCATGTGTTTGTATCCTTAAGAAACTGCTCTCAAAATATGGCTACTTTTTAAGTCTTGGTGATAACAAGCCACAACTTCTTCAAGTTCAACACAGTACAACTGTTTTGTCTCCAGAAAAAAGGGGATCATTTTTGCATGGCTTTATAAAATGCCTTTGTACAGTAATTGCCTAATCATTTTGTGATTAAGAAACCAGTTGCGCACCCCAAAAACAAGATCATTTTTTTCACTTGTAGTTGAGTCCAATACTACTTTACTTTCTAAACAGTACAATATACTTTTTTGTGTCTCTAATTAAATGGATAATTTTTGGAGAGCTGATGAAAACCTATTGCTTTTTCTTCTAGTATTGTGCAAAGCTCTTTATACTCACCAAACAGGAACAAGTGTTGAACCCAAATGTGTAACAAATCCATGGCTTCTTCCGTTTGCAACAACTGTTTAAAAACAACAGTAAACCATGCATCTGCCCCCCAAAAAAGGATAATTTTTAGACTATTTATACAATATAACTAGCCTAAAATATGTGCTACCGCAAAGAATTTACTCCCAGGCACCTTTGGACACGATCACCACGAGGAACAGGCTTAAGGCCCCATGATCACATAAAGGACGTTTTTTCCATTAATCTCACCCTTTGGGTGCCAAATCATACCTGCCTCTTGCTCTTTTTGCCTCAAGCATAGAATTCCCACAGATTATAAGCAACAGGTGTTCTAATTCAATACCAAGTGTTGGTTTTGCCTACAAAAAAAACCCTCATTTTTTGCATAAGATACGTTGGAGACGCTATTCTCTCCCACCTTGGATAGTCAGATGACCATCACCTTGAACAGGTTAGATAAGAGGACGATTGCCATCTTACCATCCATATGAGGATATTAAGGCTCTATATAAATGAAATATTTTAATTATATGCAAGTGACCTTTCTACGCGATATGCGCCAGACTACAATCTATTGAGTCCATGAAAAAGACCGATGATTTTTGGTCGAAACGTTGGGCTTATTTGCATATCTCTTCAATAGAACTTATTTGCATATGTCTTCAATATCCCCACATGAATAAAATAATAATAAATTTTTCAAACGAATCATCTTTGTGTGCCGGATTCTTTACAAAATTTGTACAGTAATTGCCTAATCATTTTGTGATTAAGAAACCAGTTGCGCACCCCAAAAACAAGATCATTTTTTTCACTTGTAGTTGAATCCAATACTACTTTACTTTCTAAACAGTACAATATACTTTTTTGTGTCTCTAATTAAATGGATAATTTTTGGAGAGCTGATGAAAACCTATTGCTTTTTCTTCTAGTATTGTGCAAAGCTCTTTATACTCACCAAACAGGAACAAGTGTTGAACCCAAATGTGTAACAAATCCATGGCTTCTTCCGTTTGCAACAACTGTTTAAAAACAACAGTAAACCATGCATCTGCCCCCCAAGAAAGGATAATTTTTAGACTATTTATACAATATAACTAGCCTAAAATATGTGCTACCGCAAAGAATTTTTACATATGCTGTTGGTTACCATCCATTTTCCCCACCAAATAGGTTGAAGTAATTTAGATATAAGATTTTTTCCAGGGGCGTAACTACCACGGTCACAGGGGTCGCCGTTGCGACCGGGCCCTGGAGATCAGGGGCCCGTGGCCGCCCAGCAGATCAGCAGCCAGTCCCTTTCTGTGAGAAAGGAGCTGCGCTGTTCTGTCGCAGACCACGCCGCTGCTATATGACCCAGTGTCGCCGCCGTTGACATCGGGCCCCCCTGCCTGGTGTCAGCGGCGACACCGGGCCTCCGACCCCCATCATCGCACACTGCAATGATATTGCATCGAGCGACCAGCGATGCTCCATGCATCATCAGTCTCCCCCTGTGCCTGCGCAGTGATGTTGTGAGGGTAGGCCTGGGCTATAGGTCGTTTGTTCAAATGTAATAAGATTATCTGTGTGTGTAAATAATCAAAGTATAAATGTTGATGCATAATTATCTGTGGGTCTATATAACAATTGCATAGAAGCTTTATAATATGATTCTAAGATGTGCGTACAGGAATGTGTTAACTAGATAATCAAGCCAGAATGAACAAAGAGGTATTTAGAATATACTAAGAGAATCTGTAATTAGTTCGTTCTCACCATGTGAGATGTGGAATGTGAGGGAGGTTTGACTCCTCGTTCTTGCTCAGCAACGTGTTAACAAAGAAGTATTTAGAAGCTGGTTTGAGCTGGTATTAGGAAGCAAGAAACCGGCTGATGACGTACTGTACGAACATTGCTGGATATCTCTGACCAATCAGGGACAATGTTGAACTGAATAACTGTGTGTATTTTATAATATACGGATCAGAAGAGCATTGATCTTCTACCGAATAGAGACATGTCTCTGTGTGGTTATTGCTCCTCATACATACAGTACAGACCAAAAGTTTGGACACACCTTCTCGTTCAAAGTGTTTTCTTTATTTTCATGACTCTGAAAATTGTAGAGTCACATTGAAGGCATCAAAACTATGACTTAATACATGTGGAATGAAATACTTAACAAAAAAGTGTGAGACAACTGAAAATATGTCTTATATTCTAGGTTCTTCAAAGTAGCCACCTTTTGCTTTGATTACTGCTTTGCACACTCTTGGCATTCTCTTGATGAGCATCAAGAGGTAGTCACTGTAAATGGTCTTCCAACAGTTATGAAGGAGTTCCCAGAGATGCTTAGCACTTGTTGACTCTTTTGCCTTCACTCTGCAGTCCAGCTCACCCCAAATCATCTCGATTTGGTTCAGGTCTGGTGACTGTGGAGGCCAGGTCATCTGGCGTAGCACCCCATCACTCTCCTTCTTAGTCAAATAGCCCTTACACAGCCTGGAGGTGTGTTTGGGGTCATTGTCCTGTTGAGAATTAAATGATGGTTCAACTAAACGCAAACCGTATGGAATAGCATGCTGCTGCAAGATGCTGTGGTAGCCATGTTGGTTCAGTATGCCTTCAATTTTGAATAAATCCCCAACAGTGTCACCAGCAAAGCACCCCCACACCATCACACCTCCTCCTCCATGCTTCACGGTGGGAACCAGGCATGTAGAGTCCATCCGTTCACCTTTTCTGCGTCACACAAAGACATGGTGGTTGGATCCAAAGATCTCAAATTTGGACTCATCAGACCAAAGCACAGATTTCCACTTGTCTAATGTCCATTCCTTGTGTTCTTTAGCCCAAACAAATCTCTTCTGCTTGTTGCCTGTCCTTAGCAGTGGTTTCCTAGCAGCTACAGTCAGGGCCAGAAATATTTGGACAGTGACACAAGTTTTGTTATTTTAGCTGTTTACAAAAACATGTTCAGAAATACAATTATATATATAATATGGGCTGAAAGTGCACACTCCCAGCTGCAATATGAGAGTTTTCACATCCAAATCGGAGAAAGGGTTTAGGAATCATAGCTCTGTAATGCATAGCCTCCTCTTTTTCAAGGGACCAAAAGTAATTGGACAAGGGACTCTAAGGGTTGCAATTAACTCTGAGGGCGTCTCCCTCGTTAACCTGTAATCAATGAAGTAGTTAAAAGGTCTGGGGTTGATTACACGTGTGTGTGGTTTTGCGTTTGGAAGCTGTTGCTGTGACCAGACAACATGCGGTCTAAGGAACTCTCAATTGAGGTGAAGCAGAACATCCTGAGGCTGAAAAAAAAGAAAAAATCCATCAGAGAGATAGCAGACATGCTTGGAGTAGCAAAATCAACAGTCGGGTACATTCTGAGAAAAAAGGAATTGACTGGTGAGCTTGGGAACTCAAAAAGGCCTGGGCGTACACGGATGACAACAGTGGTGGATTATCCCCGCATACTTTCTTTGGTGAAGAAGAACCCGTTCACAACATCAACTGAAGTCCAGAACACTCTCAGTGAAGTAGGTGTATCTGTCTCTAAGTCAACAGTAAAGAGAAGACTCCATGAAAGTAAATACAAAGGGTTCACATCTAGATGCAAACCATTCATCAATTCCAAAAATAGACAGGCCAGAGTTAAATTTGCTGAAAAACACCTCATGAAGGCAGCTCAGTTCTGGAAAAGTATTCTATGGACAGATGAGACAAAGATCAACCTGTACCAGAATGATGGGAAGAAAAAAGTTTGGAGAAGAAAGGGAACGGCACATGATCCAAGGCACACCACATCCTCTGTAAAACATGGTGGAGGCAACGTGATGGCATGGGCATGCATGGCTTTCAATGGCACTGGGTCACTTGTGTTTATTGATGACATAACCGCAGACAAGAGTAGCCGGATGAATTCTGAAGTGTACCGGGATATACTTTCAGCCCAGATTCAGCCAAATGCCGCAAAGTTGATCGGACGGCGCTTCATAGTACAGATGGACAATGACCCCAAGCATACAGCCAAAGCTACCCAGGAGTTCATGAGTGCAAAAAAGTGGAACATTTTGCAATTGCCAAGTCAATCACCAGATCTTAACCCAATTGAGCATGCATTTCACTTGCTCAAATCCAGACTTAAGACGGAAAGACCCACAAACAAGCAAGACCTGAAGGCTGCGGCTGTAAAGGCCTGGCAAAGCATTAAGAAGGAGGAAACCCAGCGTTTGGTGATGTCCATGGGTTCCAGACTTAAGGCAGTGATTGCCTCCAAAGGATTCGCAACAAAATATTGAAAATAAAAATATTTTCTTTGGGTTTGGTTTATTTGTCCAATTACTTTTGACCTCCTAAAATGTGCAGTGTTTGTAAAGAAATGTGTACAATTCCTACAATTTCTATCAGATAATTTTGTTCAAACCTTCAAATTAAACGTTACAATCTGCACTTGAATTCTGTTGTAGAGGTTTCATTTCAAATCCAATGTGGTGGCATGCAGAGCCCAACTCGCGAAAATTGTGTCACTGTCCAAATATTTCTGGACCTAACTGTATTTTACCATGAAGGCCTGCTGTACAAAATCTCCTCTTAACAGTTGTTCTAGAGATGTATCTGCTGCTAGAATTCTGTGTGGCATTGACCTGGTCTCTAATCTGAGCTGCTGTTAAACTGCGATTTCTGAGGCTGGTGACTCGGATAAACTTAACCTCCGCAACAGAGGTGACTCTTGGTCTTCCTTTCCTGGGGCGGTCCTCATGTGAGCCAGTTTCTTTGTAGCATTTGATGGTTTTTGCCACTGCACTTTGAGACACTTTCAAAGTTTTCCCAATTTTTCGGACAGACTGACCTTCAGTTCTGAAAATAATGATTGTGTACCGCCCCGTGGGCTCGGCTGCAACCGCCGAGCCGCTCGGATCCGTGCTCGTACGGTGGGTGGTGGCTCGAGCTTCTCACGGACCCGGGGTCGCTCTGCAAGGGGGTTGGCGCTACACCACGCAGGGATCTCAGTGGGGAGATGTTCCACGGCCGGGGCCGCGGTGGTTTGGTAGGGGTGTTGTAAGTTCGTGAGGCCACCTGCCGGTTGTGGTGAATAGATGGACACCACCACTGCCATTAACTAGGCCTCCCGGGGACGGTGTTGCACAGCTTGGTGTTGACCCCTCCGTGGGTAGGGGAGTTATGGTCCCGGGGGCCCGAGGGTAGGTGAGGAGGCGGGAGAGCGGGTGCGTACTGGAAGCTGGTGCGGTGCAGTGCGGTGAAGCGCAGTGCGCGGCCCGAAGGCACTGGTGTACTCACTATGACACAATACACGGGAGTCTCTGGTAAACCAAACGGGATGATGAACGGGGCCCGCAGCTGGCTGCAGCTTCTCCCTGAACAGGTTGGTGGTTTCCGCTTTTCTCCTGCAATTTTTATATGAATGTTTGACTCCTATGCCTAAGCAACGGTAGTCCGCTCCCTGGCTTGCTGGTTGTCGGAAGAGCCCTGTTTGCCCGCAGACGCTGGCCCTTTGGGTCTCTATGCCTTGGCGGTGGCTTTACCCTGTATGGTTGGGCTGTTGTCTTCTAACGGGTCTTGTGTGGGATAGGTCCTTAAGTCCAGTCCTCAATCAGTTGATTTGACTCGGTCCTGTCGGTTCGGGGCTTTGTACTGGGTCTAAGTACCCCTCCTGGTGCTCCGGTTTCCAATCTGTTCCCTGGTTCGGTACCGGCGGGCCACCGCCCGACCCCGGTCCCTACGGTTCCACCGGCTGTAATCCCAGCTCCTGCAGGCGGCCACCACCATCTGCCTCCTTGCCAGAGATGACTGGGCTCTGACCCAGCCACCTAAGTAGACTATCGGCAGGCCTAGTCACAGGTCTGACCTTGAATTCAACCTCTCTCCTTCACAGTCAAGACTCATCTACTTTCTGCACTAGAACTAGAACTTCTATGTATTTCCCGCCTCCAGGCCTGTGAACTCCTTGGTGGGCGGAGCCAACCGCCTGGCTCCGCCCCCCTGGTGTAGACATCTAACCTGGAGAGTGATGACAAGGGTTTTATGTTTGGCTGCTGTCACCTTTTCAGGGAGGGGGTGTGTGTGCATGAGACTACCTGGGACGACCTGACTAGTCCAGGGCATCACAATGGCCACTCGTTTTTCTTTACTTAGCTGCTTTTTTCTTGCCATAATACAAATTCCAATAGTCTATTCAGTAGGACTATCATCTGTGTATCCACCAGATTTGTGCACAACACAACTGCTGGTCCCAACCCCATTTAAAAGGCAAAAAATGCCACTTATTAAACCTGACAGGGCACACCTGTGAAGTGAAAACCATTTACGGTGACTACCTCTTGAATAGAGATGAGCGAACCGGTCGCGGTTCGGCTCGAGGTCAGTTCGCCGAACGTTCGACGAACCGAACTCGAACCAATAGGCTAGAATGGGAGGCAATCACAAACACATAAAAATGCATTATAAATGTACACATACAGTTAATAAACATTGCCATAACACTTACCGGTCCCCGCGAACCCTCCTGCACTCTGTCTCCTGCCGCTATTCCATCCGATGATCGCTGAATCCTCCCGGTGACCGGCACTGCCAGCAGTGATGCAGGACCTATCGTGATGTCAAAATAGCCATGTGACCAGTCACGTGGCTATTATCTCATTGGCTACAGACTGGTCACATGACTATGACGCGTCATGTAGGACCTGCGAGTGCATCTCTCCGGTACACGGTGCACATTTGTGTATCGCCGTGTACCGGCGACATGCTGTAGCACACGGTCGACTCCCCGTTCCGTTAGGGAGATCACCGTTGCCATAGCAACGCAGTTAGCGGTGACGTCACCGCTAACCGCGGCTCCAGGAATCACATGATCGGAGCCCTGTTGCTATGGTAACGCGTCTGTCACCGCCAGCAGCCAGCAGCACTGATCTCTAACTCCGTGAAAGCTGTAAGCTGCTTTCCGTGCAGCCATCACGGAGTGATTTCTGCACGGGAAGCAACGTCTTCCCCCATTCAGCAGTGATGGAGCAGAGCTGCATTTGTTGAACGAGAAAGACAGAAGACCATGGATCGTGGAGGGCTGACAGGGGGTAATAAAGATGGAGTCTCTAATGTGTCTTTGTATTTATTTCTATTAAAGTATTTTTTCTCTGTGTGGTGTCTTTTTTTAACCCTTTATTGGAGATTCTTAATGGCTGGGTCAAACATGCCTTACATTAAGAATCTCTGGCTTAATACTAGCTAGTAAAACAAAGCCAGTATTAACTCATGATTACCCAACAAGCCACCCGGCTTCAGGGCTGTTGGAAGAGTTGGATACAGTGCCAGATGATGGCGCTTCTATGAAAGCGCCATTTTCTGGGGCGGCTGCAGACTGCAATTCGCAGCAGAGGTGCCCAGAAACCTCGGGCTAACCTGTGTGCGGATTCCAATCCCCAGCTGCCTAGTTGTACCCGGCTGGACACAAAAATGGAGCGAAGCTCACGTTGTTTTTTTTTAAATTATTTCATGAAATAAGTGAAATAATTAAAAAAAACGGGCCTCCCTATATTTTTGGTTCCCAGCCGGGTACAAATAGGCAACTGGGGGTTGGAGGCAGCCCGTGGCTGCCTGCTGTACCTGGCTAGCATACAAAAATATGGCGAAGCCAACGTCATTTTTTTGGTGGGCAAAAAACTTCTGCATACAGTCCTGGATGGAGTATGCTGAGCCTTGTAGTTCTGCAGCTGCTGTCTGCTCTTCTCCATACAGACAGACAGCAGCTGCAGAACTACAAGGCTCAGCATACTCCATCCAGGACTGTATGCAGAAGTTTTTTGCCCCCTGAAAAAATTATGTGGGCTTCGCCATATTTTTGTATGCTAGCCAGGTACAGCAGGCAGGTACGGCTGCCCCCAACCCTCAGTTGCCTATTTGTACCCGGCTGGGAACCAAAAATAAAGGGAAGCCCTTTTTTTATTATTTCATGAATTTCATGAAATAATTAGAAAACAAATGACGTAGGCTTCGCCCCATTTTTGTGTCCAGCCAGGTACAACTAGGCAGCTGGGGATTGGAATCTGCAGCACAGGTTGGCCTGAGCTTTCTGGGCCCCACTGCTGCGAATTGCAGTCTGCAGCCGCCTCAGAAAATGGCACTTTCATAGAAGCGCCATCTTCTGGCGCTGTATCCAACTCTTCCAGCACCTGCCTGCTATACCTGGCTAGCATACAAAAATATGGCGAAGCTCACGTCCTTTTTTTGTAGTTTTTTGGCAAAAAAAAAAAAATGTTTCCCTGGATTTTCCATTGCCAGTGAAGGTAACACCAAGCAGTGGGGGTTAGCAGCCAGTAGCTGCTTGGATTACCCTTAGCTAGCAATACAAAAAATGCAGCGGGAGCCCATATATATTTTTTTTAATTATTTATTTAAATAACAAAAAACAAAATGGGCTTCCCTGTATTTTGATTGCTGGACATCACAGTGCTGTAAAAATAAATCTTTAAAAAAAATGACGTAGCGCTCCGCGGTATTTTTGATTCTCAGCGCAGATAAAGCAGACAGCTATGGGTTGCCACCCCCATCTGCCTGGCGTTACCTTGGTTGGCAATCAAAATACAGGGAAGCCCATTAATTTTTTCTATTTAAAAAATAGTTAAAAAAAAATGACGTTGGGTCCCCCCATTTTTGATAGCCAGCTAGGGTAAAGCAGACGGCTGTAGCCTGAAAACCACAGCTGGCAGCTTTACCGTGGTTGGGGATCCAATGTGGAGGTCCCCCCAGGCTCTTTTTTTATAATTATTTTATAAATATTAATAATTACACAAAAAAGTAGGGTCCCCCCCAAATTGGATCACCAGCCAAGGTAAAACGGACAGCTGTGGTCTGGTATTCTCAGGGTGGGAAGGTCCATAGTTATTGGGCCTTCACAGCCTAAAAATAGCAGGCCGCAGGCACCCCAGACGTGGCGCATCCACTAGATGTGCCAATCCTGGCGCTTCACCCCAGCTCATCCCGTACCCTGGTGCAGTGGCAAAAGGGGTAATAAATCGGGTTGATACTAGCTGTAAGGTCACCTGACATCAAGCCCAGCAGTTTGTGATGTCATGGCGTCTATTAGATACCCAACATCATAAACTGTCAGTACTAACAAAAAAAAAAATCGACAAAAGAAATTTATTTGAAAAAACAGTCCCCAAAACATTCCCTCTTTCACCAATTTATTGTAAGAAAAAAAATAAAGGGGTCCCACGACGACTCTGGACCGTCTAGAACAGGGGTCTCAAACACGCGGCCCCCGGGCCGCATTCGGCCCGCCTGTCTAATTTATGCGGCCCGCAGACACAGTGCAGATAGAACACCTGATATTTTCCCTCCAGTCATTTAGCGGTCGCCAGCCGCATTTTCACACTGCAGCCGCGGCCGGCCGCACTTCCGTATTGGAGACGCCGCCAGGGAGAAGCAATCAAATGCGGCGCTCAATCAAATGTCAGGGCGAACCAATCGACGGCGGCGTTCACAACTCGAGCTCAGCAGTGCGACTCGAGCAGCGCTGACGTCAGCTGCTTTGCCGGCGGGTGCAGCAGAAGGAACAAGAACATAGGGCACGTTAGAACGTTTGTGGTGTCTGTGTTTGCGTGCGCACGTGTGTGTGTGTGTGGTGTGTATGTGTGTGTGTGTGTGTGTATGATGATGGCTGTGTGTGTGTGTGGATGATGATGATGATGTGTGTGTGTGTGTGTGTATATATGTGTGTATGATGATGGCTGTGTGTGTGTGTGGATGATGATGACTGTGTGTGTGTGTGTGTGTTGTGAGACTGTGACCGGGGTTGTCTATGACGGACGGTATGTCTCGCCCCGGTTGTGCTCACTCCATGATAGAAAGTAACTCCACTCCAGGGTTAATGCTGTTTCCCTACAGGCTGAAGGAAGGGTTAAAAGGAAACAGGAACAAGGGCAGGTGTGCCGGGTGTGAGGGAGTGAACACAACTCCCTGAGTTCTCTGCCGGAGAGGCACATGTGTACTGTTGTGGACTTTTGTTTGGATATTAAACCGTGTGCTGTGACCCTTGGTGCCTGGATCCCATGTCTTCTGCTGCGCAGCCGACCACGCTACCTCACATATGGTGGAGAATGCGGGCAGCTAGCCCGGTGAGGTGTAGCTTCCATTTCTGGTGACCCGGTAGCACATGTCCTGGATTCAAGCGGCTATACTACAGCCCAAACCCGGCGACGCTATGGAGGAAATACTTAAGCAGCAGCAACAGATCAATGCACACCTGCTCCGGTCGTTGGATCATCAGCAGCACTCTTTGAAATTGCAGGAACAAAGGCACCAAGAACAGATGGTTCTCCTGGCCAAGTCGATCCGTGCCGGACCGGCAGCAACAACCCCGGGACCGGGTGACGACGGCAGCGTCCGGAAAGCGGTGAGACAAGCGTTGCAAAAGATGACCCCGGGGGATGACGTGGAAGCGTTCCTGGCGGTGTTTGAGCGGGTGGCCGAGCGGGAAAAGCTGCCGACCCCCCAGTGGGCTGAGGTATTGTCGCCCTATCTGACGGGGGAGCCCCAAAAAGCGTACCTGGACCTCTGTACCGAGGACGCCTTAGAATATGCGACCCTGAAAGCCGAAATACTTGCTCGGATGGGGGTGAATACCTATGTACGGGCTCAGCGGGTAAATCAGTGGTTCTATGAGGAAGCCAAACCCGTACGCTCCCAGGCCTATGACTTGTTGCATCTCGTAAAGAAGTGGTTGCAGCCTGACACTCTGAGCCTGGCGCAAATGGTGGAAAGGGTAGTAGTTGATCGTTTTGTACGCACTTTACCCGTCACCATTCAACGGTGGGTAGGACAGGGCGACCCAAGTACCCTGGACAAATTAGTGGGCCTGGTAGAACGGCATGTGGCTACGCAGGACTTGATACGGGACACTGAGACTTTGCGTACCGCTCGTCGGTCCGGCCCCTCCAAGCCTAGGGCCAAGGACCCACCGCTGACACCGGGGCAGGAGTCCGCTACCGTCCCGTCTGAGGCCGCGCCCTCCGTCCCTGAGGTCCGGAAGGCTATATACCCTAAACGACAACTCGTCAAGGGGGTTTCCTTCCCTATTAGATGTTGGCGGTGCCAGCGGGTGGGACATATGGAAGCCCAGTGTCCACTCACCACGGAGCCCATGGATTGTGGGGTTACCCGGCGGGGTTCAATGTATGCTCAGGTGGTGTGTACCGCTGACCTGGTCTCCCCAGAGACTGAGCCCCACTTGTGCCAAATACAGGTGAATGGATGTCCGGTTACAGGCTTGTTGGATTCCGGAAGCTTAGTGACCCTTGTGCGATCAACCTTGAGGGCTAAAGTAAAGGCCACAGGACGTACCGTGGGGGTGGTTTGCATACATGGGGACCGCCGAGACTATCCCACGGGGATTGTCACCATCACAGCACCTTGCGGTCAGGTGCAACATGAGGTGGGACTTATTAACACTCTTCCCTATGACGTGATCCTAGGAAGGGATCTGCCCTATTTTTGGACTTTATGGAAGGGACCTCCTAAGTCCCCTCAGATATTGGTCAGTCCGGGACCTGAGCCCTACAATCCTGAATCCGGGACGCCTGCCGTAGGGGTCCCCATGATAGGGACAGAATGTGAACCCGATAGGTCGCCCCTAGAGGTATTGGCAGGAGAGGCTGAGACGGTCGAGCCCATCCCGGAGTTGGAGGCGTCCCCGGATACGTTTGGGACAGCCCAACTCCAGGACCCTTCATTAATACATGCCCGGAGTCTGGTGACAGTAGTTGACGGGGTGGCACAGCTGCCCGGTGCCCAGGTAAGGTACCCCCATTTCGCTCTTAAGCAGGATTTACTCTACCGGGTAGATGAAATACGGGGCGTGGGGGTAGAACAGTTGGTGGTGCCCCAGCCGTATCGCCGGCGGGTCCTCGACTTAGCTCATAAACACCTGATGAGTGGCCACCTAGGGGTCAAGAAAACGCAGGAGCGAATATTGCAAAGGTTCTATTGGCCCGGGGTCTTTGGGGAGGTAAAACGGTTCTGCGAAACCTGCCCGGAGTGTCAGCTTACCGCACCCCTGACCCACTTTCGCAGTCCGTTGGTACCGTTACCCATTATAGAAGTCCCTTTTGAACGGATAGGGATGGATCTGGTGGGGCCCCTCGTAAAGTCCGCTCGAGGGCACCAACACATCCTAGTGATCGTTGACTATGCCACCCGGTATCCAGAGGCGATACCTCTCAGACATACTGCGGCGAAGCTTATAGCTCGGGAGTTGTTTGCTGTGTTCTGCCGGGTGGGGTTGCCCAAGGAGATCCTTACGGATCAGGGGACCCCATTCATGTCTAAAGTGACCAAAGAGCTATGCCGGCTACTCCAGATCAAGCAGTTGCGTACGTCTGTGTATCATCCTCAGACGGATGGGTTAGTAGAACGATTCAATAAAACCCTGAAAACCATGCTCAAAAGGGTGATTTCCAAAGACGGGAAAGACTGGGATATGATGCTTCCCTATTTGATGTTTGCCATACGAGAGGTGCCACAGGCATCCACGGGGTTTTCGCCTTTTGAATTGTTATACGGGCGACATCCCCGGGGATTGTTGGACCTGGCAAAGGAAACATGGGAGCAAGAGCCCACCCCCCATAAAAGCGTGATTGAACACATTTTAGGAATGCAGAACCGCATAAGCGCGGTCATCCCAATTGTGAAGGAGCATTTACAGGAGGCTCAGGCCGCGCAAAGCGGCCGCTACAATAGACAAGCCACCGTGCGGACCTTTAAACCCGGGGATCGGGTGTTGGTTTTAATCCCCACGGCGGAGAGTAAATTCCTGGCTCAGTGGCAAGGCCCCTACGAGATAAAGGAAAGAGTCGGGGTGGTCAACTATAAAGTATTGCAGCCCGGTAGGCGGAAACCTGAACAAATATACCATGTCAACCTATTAAAACCTTGGCAGGAACGGGAAAGCCTGATGGTTGTTTTCTCCCCATCTCCCTCCTCTTCGGGTCGTTCACATCCGGCTCCAGCGACCTCCGGAGAGGACGAACCGGAAGTAAGGATCGGAGAAGCCCTCACCAAGCAACAGAGGCGAGAGGCCAGACGGCTGGTTCAGCAGAACCCCGATGTCTTCTCCGAGCTGCCTGGTAGGACCAGTCTGATACGACATGACATTGTCACCGAGCCTCACCTGAAGGTACGCCTGTAGTCATACCGGGTGCCGGAGGCTCGAAGACAAGCCATATCAGAGGAAGTGAAGACAATGCTATGCCTCGGGGTCATCGAAAAATCCCGGAGTGAATGGGCTAGTCCCATTGTCCTAATACCAAAACCCGATGGCTCCTTAAGGTTCTGCAATGACTTTAGGAGATTGAACGAAATATCCAAGTTCGATCTCTACCCCATGCCCCGGGTGGATGAGCTGATTGATAGGCTGGGACAGGCGCGATATTTCACCACGCTCGACCTGACCAAGGGGTACTGGCAGGTGCCACTGACGGAGTCCGCCAAGGAGAAAACCGCTTTTGTTACGCCGGAGGGTCTCTTCCACTATGTTGTCTTGTTTTTCGGGTTACATGGCGCTCCGGCCACGTTCCAGAGGTTGATGGACTTGGTGCTGGAACCCCACCAGGCGTATGCATCAGCATACCTTGATGACATCATTATTTACAGCTCTGAGTGGCAGACCCACTTGGAACAGGTACAAGCGGTGGTGAACACGCTCCGAACAGCCGGATTGACAGCCAATCCCAAGAAATGTGCGTTGGGGCTCACGGTAGCCCGCTACTTGGGCTACGTAATAGGCCAAGGAGTGATTAAGCCCCAAATTAACAAAGTTGAGGCGATCCAGAAGTGGCCTAGACCCCTGACCACGAAGCAGGTTAGGGCCTTCCTGGGTATCGTGGGGTATTACAGGAGGTTTGTAAAAGATTTTGCGGGACTATCAGCCCCCTTGACGGACCTTCTCAAAGGCAAGAAGTCCGTCATGGTGCGCTGGACTCCGCAGGCCGAGGACTCCTTCCGGGCCTTGAAGGGGGTCCTGTGCGGACAGCCCGTTCTTGTCAACCCTGATTTCCGGAAGGAGTTCATAGTACAGACTGACGCCTCGGAGGTCGGCCTGGGTGCAGTGCTGTCTCAGGTAGTTCAGGGGGAGGAACACCCCGTCACCTTCTTAAGTAGGAAGCTCACCCCTCCCGAGTGGAATTATAGCGTAGTGGAGGAGTGCCTGGCGATCAAGTGGGCCTTGGAGTCCCTACGCTATTACCTGCTGGGACGGCAGTTTCGCTTGGTGACTGATCACTCTCCGCTGGTCTGGATGAGGTCCGCCAAGGAACGGAATGCCCGGGTTACCCGGTGGTTCCTTTCTCTGCAGAACTTCCGGTTTACGGTTGAACACCGGGCCGGTAGGTTGCAGGGCAACGCCGATGCCTTGTCCCGCGGCCCGTGTTTGATGGCGGGAGTTCAACCCCGCACGCTTGAACTGAGGGGGGGGGTATGTGAGACTGTGACCGGGGTTATCTATGACGGCCGGTATGTCTCGCCCCGGTTGTGCTCACTCCATGATAGAAAGTAACTCCACTCCAGGGTTAATGCTGTTTCCCTACAGGCTGAAGGAAGGGTTAAAAGGAAACAGGAACAAGGGCAGGTGTCCTGGGTGTGAGGGAGTGAACACAACTCCCTGAGTTCTCTGCCGGAGAGGCACATGTGTACTGTTGTGGACTTTTGTTTGGATATTAAACCGTGTGCTGTGACCCTTGGTGCCTGGATCCCGTGTCTTCTGCTGCGCAGCCGACCACGCTACCTCACAGTGTGTATGATGATGGCTGTGTGTGTGTGTGTGTGTGTGTGTGTATGATGATGGCTGTGTGTGTTTGTGTGTGTGTGTATGATGATGGCTGTGTGTGTGTGTGTATGATGATGGCTGTGTGTGTGTGTGTGTGTATGATGATAGCTGTGTGTGTATGATGATGGCTGTGTGTGTGTGTATGATGATGGCTGTGTGTGTGTGTGTATGATGATGGCTGTGTGTGTGTGGATGATGATGATGTGTGTGGATGATGATGATGATGTGTGTGTGTGTGTGTATATATGTGTGTATGATGATGGCTGTGTGTGGATGATGATGACTGTGTGTGTGTGTCTGTCTGTGTGTGTATGTGTGTGTCTGTGTGTGTGTATGATGATGGCTGTGTGTGTGTGTGTATGATGATGGTTGTGTGTGTGTGTGTGTGTGTATGATGATGGCTGTGTGTGTTTGTGTGTGTGTATGATGATGGCTGTGTGTGTGTGTGTGTGTGTGTGTGTATGATGATGGCTGTGTGTGTGTGTGTATGATGATGGCTGTGTGTGTGTGTGTGTGTGTGTGTGTGTGCGTGTGTATGATGATGGCTGTGTGTGTGTATGATGATGGCTGTGTGTGTGTGTATGATGATGGCTGTGTGTGTGTGTGTGTGTGTGTGTGTATGATGATGGCTGTGTGTGTGTGTGTGTGTATGATGATGGCTGTGTGTGTGTGTGTATGATGATGGCTGTGTGTGTGTGTGTGTGTGTGCGTGTGTATGATGATGGCTGTGTGTGTATGATGATAGCTGTGTGTATGTGTGTGTGTATGATGATGGCTGTGTGTGTGGATGATGATGATGACTGTGAGTATGTGTGTGTTTGTGTTTATGATGATGGATGTGTGTGTGTGTGTTGATGATGATGACTGTGTGTGTGTATGTATATGTGTGTATGATGATGGCTGTGTGTGTGGATGATGATGACTGTGTGTGTGTGTGTGTCTGTCTGTGTGTGTATGTGTGTCTGTGTGTGTGTATGATGATGGCTGTGTGTGTGTATGATGATGGCTGTGTGTGTGTGTGTGTATGATGATGGCTGTGTGTGTGTGTGTGTATGATGATGGCTGTGTGTGTGTGTGTGTGTGTATGATGATGGCTGTGTGTGTATGATGATGGCTGTG
Source organism: Anomaloglossus baeobatrachus (assembly GCF_048569485.1). NCBI lineage: Eukaryota > Metazoa > Chordata > Amphibia > Anura > Aromobatidae > Anomaloglossus > Anomaloglossus baeobatrachus. The sequence continues at coordinate 88,637,707 of NC_134360.1, read as the reverse complement.
TGTGTGTGTGTGTGTGTGTATGATGATGGATGTGTGTGTATGATGATGGCTGTGTGTGTGTGGATGATGATGATGATGTGTGTGTGTGTGTGTGTGTGTGTGTGTGTGTATATATGTGTGTATGATGATGGCTGTGTGTGTGTGTGTGTATGATGATGGCTGTGTGTGTGTGTATGATGATGGCTGTGTGTGTGTGTGTGTGTGTGTGTGTGTATGATGATGGCTGTGTGTGTGTGTGTGTGTGTATGATGATGGCTGTGTGTGTGTGTGTATGATGATGGCTGTGTGTGTGTGTGTATGATGATGGCTGTGTGTGTGTGTGTGTGTGTGTGTATGATGATGGCTGTGTGTGTATGATGATGGCTGTGTGTGTGTGTGTGTGTGTATGATGATGGATGTGTGTGTATGATGATGGCTGTGTGTGTGTGGATGATGATGATGATGTGTGTGTGTGTGTGTATATATGTGTGTATGATGATGGCTGTGTGTGTGTGTGTGTATGATGATGGCTGTGTGTGTGTGTATGATGATGGCTGTGTGTGTGTGTGTGTGTGTGTGTATGATGATGGCTGTGTGTGTGTATGATGATGGCTGTGTGTGTGTGTGTGTATGATGATGGCTGTGTGTGTGTGTGTGCGTGTGTATGATGATGGCTGTGTGTGTATGATGATGGCTGTGTGTATGTGTGTGTGTGTATGATGATGGCTGTGTGTGTGGATGATGATGATGACTGTGAGTATGTGTGTGTTTGTGTTTAGGATGATGGATGTGTGTGTGTGTGTGTGGATGATGATGACTGTGTGTGTGTATGTATATGTGTGCATGATGATGGCTGTGTGTGTGGATGATGATGACTGTGTGTGTGTGTCTGTCTGTGTGTGTATGTGTATGGTGATGGCTGTGTGTGTGTGTGTATGATGATGGCTGTGTGTGTGTGTGTATCATGATGGCTGTGTGTGTATGATGATGGCTGTGTGTGTGTGTGTGTGTATGATGATGACTGTGTGTGTATGATGATGGCTGTGTGTGTGTGGATGATGATGATTTTGTGTGTGGATGATGATGACTGTGTGTATGATGATGGCTGTGTGTGTGTGGATGATGATGATGATGGCTGTATGTGTGTGTGGATGATGATGACTGTGTGTGTGGATGATGATGATGGCTGTGTGTGTTGATGGTGATGATGATGGCTGTATGTGTGTGTGGATGATGATTGTGTATTTTGTGTGGATGATGATGATGGCTGTGTGGATGATGATGATGGCTGTGTGTGTTGATGGTGATGATGATGGCTGTATGTGTGTGTGGATGATGATTGTGTATTTTGTGTGGATGATGATGATGGCTGTGTGGATGATGATGATGGCTGTGTGTTGATGATGATGATGATGGCTGTGTGTTGATGATGATGGTAGCTGTGTGTGTATGATGATGATAAAAATGATTTTGATGATGATGGTGACTGTGAGTATGTGTGTCTGTGTGTGTTTGGGGTGTGTGTGTGGATGATGATGACTGTGTGTGTATGTGTGTGTGTGTGTGTGTGTATGATGATGGCTGTGTGTGTATGATGATGGCTGTGTGTGTGTGTGTATGATGATGGCTGTGTGTGTGTGTGTGTGTGTATGATGATGGCTGTGTGTGTGTGTGTGTGTGTGTGTATGATGATGGCTGTGTGTGTGTGTGTTTGTGTATGATGATGGCTGTGTGTGTGTGTGTATGATGATGGCTGTGTGTGTGTGTGTGCGTGTGTATGATGATGGCTGTGTGTGTATGATGATAGCTGTGTGTATGTGTGTGTGTATGATGATGGCTGTGTGTGTGGATGATGATGATGACTGTGAGTATGTGTGTGTTTGTGTTTATGATGATGGATGTGTGTGTGTGTTGATGATGATGACTGTGTGTGTGTATGTATATGTGTGTATGATGATGGCTGTGTGTGTGGATGATGATGACTGTGTGTGTGTGTGTGTCTGTCTGTGTGTGTATGTGTGTCTGTGTGTGTGTATGATGATGGCTGTGTGTGTGTATGATGATGGCTGTGTGTGTGTGTGTGTGTGTGTGTGTATGATGATGGGAGTTCAACCCCGCACGCTTGAACTGAGGGGGGGGGTATGTGAGACTGTGACCGGGGTTATCTATGACGGCCGGTATGTCTCGCCCCGGTTGTGCTCACTCCATGATAGAAAGTAACTCCACTCCAGGGTTAATGCTGTTTCCCTACAGGCTGAAGGAAGGGTTAAAAGGAAACAGGAACAAGGGCAGGTGTGCTGGGTGTGAGGGAGTGAACACAACTCCCTGAGTTCTCTGCCGGAGAGGCACATGTGTACTGTTGTGGACTTTTGTTTGGATATTAAACCGTGTGCTGTGACCCTTGGTGCCTGGATCCCGTGTCTTCTGCTGCGCAGCCGACCACGCTACCTCACAGTGTGTATGATGATGGCTGTGTGTGTGTGTGTGTGTGTGTGTATGATGATGGCTGTGTGTGTTTGTGTGTGTGTGTATGATGATGGCTGTGTGTGTGTGTGTATGATGATGGCTGTGTGTGTGTGTGTGTGTATGATGATGGCTGTGTGTGTATGATGATGGCTGTGTGTGTGTGTGTATGATGATGGCTGTGTGTGTGTATGATGATGGCTGTGTGTGTGTGGATGATGATGATGTGTGTGGATGATGATGATGATGTGTGTGTGTGTGTATATATGTGTGTATGATGATGGCTGTGTGTGTGGATGATGATGACTGTGTGTGTGTGTCTGTCTGTGTGTGTATGTGTGTGTCTGTGTGTGTGTATGATGATGGCTGTGTGTGTGTGTGTATGATGATGGTTGTGTGTGTGTGTGTGTGTATGATGATGGCTGTGTGTGTTTGTGTGTGTGTATGATGATGGCTGTGTGTGTGTGTGTGTGTGTATGATGATGGCTGTGTGTGTGTGTGTGTATGATGTTGGCTGTGTGTGTGTGTGTGTGTGTGTGTGTGCGTGTGTATGATGATGGCTGTGTGTGTGTATGATGATGGCTGTGTGTGTGTGTGTATGATGATGGCTGTGTGTGTGTGTGTATGATGATGGCTGTGTGTGTGTGTGTGTGTGTGTATGATGATGGCTGTGTGTGTGTGTGTTTGTGTATGATGATGGCTGTGTGTGTGTGTATGATGATGGCTGTGTGTGTGTGTGTGTGTGTGCGTGTGTATGATGATGGCTGTGTGTGTATGATGATAGCTGTGTGTATGTGTGTGTGTATGATGATGGCTGTGTGTGTGGATGATGATGATGACTGTGAGTATGTGTGTGTTTGTGTTTATGATGATGGATGTGTGTGTGTGTGTTGATGATGATGACTGTGTGTGTGTATGTATATGTGTGTATGATGATGGCTGTGTGTGTGGATGATGATGACTGTGTGTGTGTGTGTCTGTCTGTGTGTGTATGTGTGTCTGTGTGTGTGTATGATGATGGCTGTGTGTGTGTATGATGATGGCTGTGTGTGTGTGTGTGTGTGTATGATGATGGCTGTGTGTGTGTGTGTGTGTATGATGATGGCTGTGTGTGTGTGTGTGTGTGTATGATGATGGCTGTGTGTGTATGATGATGGCTGTGTGTGTGTGTGTGTGTGTATGATGATGGATGTGTGTGTATGATGATGGCTGTGTGTGTGTGGATGATGATGATGATGTGTGTGTGTGTGTGTGTATATATGTGTGTATGATGATGGCTGTGTGTGTGTGTGTGTGTATGATGATGGCTGTGTGTGTGTGTATGATGATGGCTGTGTGTGTGTGTGTGTGTATGATGATGGCTGTGTGTGTGTGTGTGTGTATGATGATGGCTGTGTGTGTGTGTGTATGATGATGGCTGTGTGTGTGTGTGTGTGTGTATGATGATGGCTGTGTGTGTGTGTGTGTGTGTATGATGATGGCTGTGTGTGTATGATGATGGCTGTGTGTGTGTGTGTGTGTGTGTATGATGATGGATGTGTGTGTATGATGATGGCTGTGTGTGTGTGGATGATGATGATGATGTGTGTGTGTGTGTGTATATATGTGTGTATGATGATGGCTGTGTGTGTGTGTGTGTGTGTATGATGATGGCTGTGTGTGTGTGTATGATGATGGCTGTGTGTGTGTGTGTGTGTGTGTGTGTATGATGATGGCTGTGTGTGTGTATGATGATGGCTGTGTGTGTGTGTGTGTGTGTATGATGATGGCTGTGTGTGTGTGTGTGCGTGTGTATGATGATGGCTGTGTGTGTATGATGATGGCTGTGTGTATGTGTGTGTGTGTATGATGATGGCTGTGTGTGTGGATGATGATGATGACTGTGAGTATGTGTGTGTTTGTGTTTAGGATGATGGATGTGTGTGTGTGTGTGTGGATGATGATGACTGTGTGTGTGTATGTATATGTGTGCATGATGATGGCTGTGTGTGTGGATGATGATGACTGTGTGTGTGTCTGTCTGTGTGTGTATGTGTATGGTGATGGCTGTGTGTGTGTGTGTATGATGATGGCTGTGTGTGTGTGTGTATCATGATGGCTGTGTGTGTATGATGATGGCTGTGTGTGTGTGTGTGTGTGTATGATGATGACTGTGTGTGTATGATGATGGCTGTGTGTGTGTGGATGATGATGATTTTGTGTGTGGATGATGATGACTGTGTGTATGATGATGGCTGTGTGTGTGTGGATGATGATGATGATGGCTGTATATGTGTGTGGATGATGATGACTGTGTGTGTGGATGATGATGATGGCTGTGTGTGTTGATGGTGATGATGATGGCTGTATGTGTGTGTGGATGATGATTGTGTATTTTGTGTGGATGATGATGATGGCTGTGTGGATGATGATGATGGCTGTGTGTGTTGATGGTGATGATGATGGCTGTATGTGTGTGTGGATGATGATTGTGTATTTTGTGTGGATGATGATGATGGCTGTGTGGATGATGATGATGGCTGTGTGTTGATGATGATGATGATGGCTGTGTGTTGATGATGATGGTAGCTGTGTGTGTATGATGATGATAAAAATGATTTTGATGATGATGGTGACTGTGAGTATGTGTGTCTGTGTGTGTTTGGGGTGTGTGTGTGGATGATGATGACTGTGTGTGTATGTGTGTGTGTGTGTGTGTGTATGATGATGGCTGTGTGTGTGTATGTGTGTGTGTGTGTGTGTGTGTGTGTGTGTATGATGATGACTGTGTGTGTATGATGATGGCTGTGTGTGTGTGTGGATGATGATGATGATGGCTGTATGTGTGTGTGGATGATGATGATTGTGTGTGTGTGGATGATGATGACTGTGTGTGTATGATGATGGCTGTGTGTGTGTGTGTATGATGATGGCTGTGTGTGTGTGTGTATGATGATGGCTGTGTGTGTGTGTGTATGATGATGGCTGTGTGTGTGTGTGTATGATGATGGCTGTGTGTGTGTGTATGATGATGGCTGTGTGTATGATGATGGCTGTGTGTGTGTGTGTGTGTGTATGATGATGGCTGTGTGTGTGTGTGTGTGTGTGTGTATGATGATGATAAAAATGATTTTGATGATGATGGTGACTGGAAGACCGGAAAATGTTACTTTCGGTCTCAGCCTTCTTGTCGGTCTGGACAGACGCTCATCTGTTCAGCGCGATGAAGCTGAGCTGACATTGACTGTGGACTACGTCAGAGGGAAGCTTTTTTTTTTTCTAAAAAAGATGGAGTCCCTAAATGTGTTTTTTGTTTAATTTCTAATAAAAATATTTTTCTCTCTGTTGTGTTTTTTTTACTGTTTACTAGAAATTCATGGTGGTCACATCTAATTTGACATGACGCCATGAATTTCGGGTTTACTACCAGCTGAGAATACAAAGCTGGTATTAACCCCATTATTACCCAGTGTGCCACTGCCACCAGGGACGCTGGAAGAGCCAGGTAAAGCACCTGGAAATGGCGCTGTGATGAATGCGCCATTTCCAGGGGCGGTTGTGGGCTGCGATTTTCAGCGTGGGGGGCCCAAAATGCTTAGGCCTTACCACGCTGAGAATCCCAGCCCTCAGCTCTCTGGTTTTACCTGGCTGGTGATGAAAATATGGCGGGAGCCCACGCATTTTTTTTTTCCTATTATTTAATTAAAAAACAATTGGGCTTCCCTGTATTTTGATTGGCAGCCAAGGTAAAGCCAGGCAGCTGGGGGTGGCAGCTCGTTGCTATCCGCTTTATCTGTGCTGAGAATCAAAAATACCGTGAAGCGAAACGTCATTTTGTTTTATATTATTTGTCAAAGAGAATGGGCATCTGTGATTGGCATCAGCATCAAAGTGTATAAGCAGATTCCAGGTTATTCCAACAGCCAAGCACAGACACTCATTCTGTCACAGCATCCGTGATTGGCTGTTGGGTCTGTCCCACACAGTGTAAAAATAAATACATTAAAAAAATGACATAGCGCTCCGCAGTATTTTTGATTCTCAGCGCAGATAAAGCGGACAGCTACGGGCTGCCACCCCCAGCTGCCTGGCTTTACCTTGGCTGCCAATCAAAATACAGGGAAGCCCAATATATATTTTTTATTTAAATAATTTAAAAAAATGCGTGGGCTCTTGTCATATTTTGATCACCAGCCAGGTAAAACCAGACAGCTAGGAGCTGAGATTCTCAGTGTGGTAAGGCCGAAGTGTTCTGGGCTCCCCACGCTGAAAACCACAGTCTGCAGCCGCCCTTGAAAACGCATTCATCGTAGCGCCATTTCCAGGCGCTTTACCCGGCTCTTCAGCAGCCCTGGTGGGGGAGGGGAGGTGGCACACTGGGTAAAAATGGGGTAATGCCAGCTTTGTATTCTCAGCTGGTACTAAGCCTGAAATTCATGGCGTCAAGCCAAATTAGACCTGGCCACCATGACGTTCTAGAAAACATTAAAAAAAAAACAACAGATTTTTTTTTTTATTACAAATTAAACAAAAAACACATTTATTGACTCCATCTTCAGTCCGAGTTAGTTCACAGGCAGAGCAATGTCAGCTCTGCGACACTCAGCAAGCATCTGTCCAGAGCGACAAGCAGGCTCAGACTAACAATGAAAGTCAGAAGTCAATCGAGTTCATTGCTGAGCCATCAGCCCGTGGTTAGGGGACCCTGCGAGCCCTCATCGGGTGATTGAAAGAAATGCTGCAGTATATTGCTGCTAATTAACTGCTTGGATACCACAGCCTAATGGCCAAGATCAGCTGAGAACTGCTCTGGCAGTGGACAGAACAAAGCGACAAATGAGCAAAACAGCACCCTCATGTATTAGTGATCACATACGTGTACTACGTTTTTTTCCCATTGAAGTGAATGTGCTGCCGTAATGTACAGCCACTAACAAATGTACTAGGCTGCTGTGGTCTGCCCATACAGTGCTTAGTCCTGGCAGCTGCTGGAGCACTGAAGCTGGGGCACCAGACTCAATAGTCTCAATATTTCTATATGGGCAGTAGACTATGCATTTCTAAGGGGGAAGGACCGAGATGCTAACAGACATTTTTCAATTCACAGAGAACCCCTTCAAATCATAAATGGCATCTGCAATGTCATCAAAAAAGCGCAAGATTGCTGAGGAAAAACGAATATTTCAGGACAAGTGGGAACAGCTATATTTTGTCACAGAGGTTGGAGCGAAAGTCCAGTGTTTGATTTGTTTTCAATTTATCGCAGTGCTTAAGGACTACAATGTGCGACGACATTACATGATGCACCACGGAGAACAGTATGAAGCACTGTCTGGCAAACTACGAGATGAAAAGGTTCAGCAGCTGAAAGCATCACTTAAAAAACAGCGAAACCTTTTCTCAAGTATTAACAAGGCAAGCGAATCTTCGGTGAAAGCAAGTTTTGTCCTCAGTAACATGATAGCAAAATATTCACGACCATTTACTGAGGGTCAGTTCATTAAAGACTGTTTTGTAAAGGCAAGTGAAATTTTGTGTCCAGACAAAACAAAACTATTCGAAGGCATAAGCTTGTCCACGAATACTGTTGCTAGTAGAATCACTGAATCTGCTAGTAACATTCATCAGCAACTCATTACAGCAGCACAAAGTTTTGAAGCATTTTCCATAGCACTTGACGAGAGTACTGGTGTAACGGATACAGCATACTGTGCTGTGTTCATTCGTGGGGTTGATGAAAACTTAAACATAATCGAGGAATTTTTAGACTTATTACCTATGAAAGGCACAACAACTGGTCATGACATTTTTAAAGAACTTGAAGATTGTATCAATACAGCAGGACTGCCATGGGATAAACTTGTGTCTGTGGTAACCGACGGTGCACCAGCAATGTGTTCTGAAAACATCGGTGTTGTGGGATTATTGAAAGCAAAACGAAACCAGCTTTCTTTGTCGGGTCCTTTCAGTGCAATACACTGCATTCTGCATCAAGAAGCACTGTGTGGAAAAAGTGTACAACTGAAAGAAGTGATGGACTTTGTGGTTAAGACAGTGAATTTTATACGGGCAAGAGGTCTTAATCATAGGCAGTTTACTTCATTCTTGTCTGATATGGACACCGAATATAGAGACTTGCTGTATCATACTGAAGTCAGATGGCTGAGCCGCGGAAGAGTGTTGAAAAGATTTTTTTCCTTAAGAGAGGAGATAGCGCTTTTTATGGCACTGAAAGATAATGATGTCTTCCAACTTTCTGACCCAACTTTTCTATCTGATTTAGCGTTTCTAACTGATGTCACAGAACATCTCAATGAACTCAACTTGAAGCTCCAAGGCCAAAAGCACATAATTACAAGACTGCTGAGACCCCACCACCGTATCGAGTGTCCCATGCCCGAACAAAACACACAAATGTAGTAAACCAAAATGAACTTTATTGAGAGATAACCAAATATGTACAAACTCTCATCTTTTGTTGGGTTGGGGTCGGTCACAGCTTTTGAAATAACAGGTATAATTAACCAACCAAATATACCATGTCAACGAGGCGTAATGCCAGGCCGGACTCCCGGCGCAATCAGCCTTCGCTTAACATCCACCATTTTCGACCACTGACCGCTGTGACTTAAACAATATAACATACAACAAAAGGGGAGGGGGGGGTGGGCCAGCAGCGCAAGTGTGTCCGGGTATCCAGCAGCACAGCAGCGTCCGGGTCTCAGGCTGAGGAGAGACCGAAGCCAGGAAGTAGGGTGATTATATAGGGAAAAACAGTAGGAGGGGGAAAACAGTGGGATTGGACAAACGCAAGGGGGACGGATTCGGGCATGGGAGATGGATTTAACCCTTTATATACGGGGCTCAGCAGTCAGGGTGCATCCAGTGCAGCCCCACTGACATGCCCCACAGACTGCTGAAACCCCACCACCGTATCGAGTGTCCCATGCCCGAACAAAACACACAAATGTAGTAAACCAAAATGAACTTTATTGGAGAGATAACCAAATATGTACAAACTCTCATCTTTTGTTAGGTTGGGGTCGGTCACAGCTTTTGAAATAACAGATATAATTAACCAACCAAATATACCATGTCAACGAGGCGTAATGCCAGGCCGGACTCCCGGCGCAATCAGCCTTCGCTTAACATCCACCATTTTCGACCACTGACCGCCACGGAGGAGCAAAAGTCACTAGACTGTGCTCCGACCCCCACCCATGATAGATAGCACAACCCCGTCCTGAGGGCCCAATAAAAATTGTATACTGGAGGCCTCGTCCATTGCACCGCTCCCTGACCAACTCAAAATATAAGAATGGCCCAACCGCCGCACTACCAAACGGGCAAAGCATCAGATATAGAAGTACAAACCGAGAACATGACGGGTGCGAAAACAGATGTTAGGGTCAAGCATCTAAGCGCTAATGCTTTAAATGACTGAATTACCAGGGGTGAATACAAAAATGTTATGGCAATAACTACGCACATGTGGGGCAAGGGTGTACATGAGGTGGCAAAACTGGGCGGACAAGAGAAAATCATCCAAGAAAGGGGTTGAAAACAACTCAGAAAATGATGGCAGACAGGTGAACTTGTAAAATACAAAAATCGACTTGGTGTCAGGAAAAGGAAACAGGGTCCCGCCAATTGCAATTCAACGTACAGCATTTGAAGGAATACGGTGAAAATCCGAATCCGCTTAAGGATTGGAGCAAACGAAGGTTCCCTAGGAAGGATAAGGGTGAAAAATAAAACAAAAGTGAAGCCAAATTACCCTGAGCAGCTGCTCCTTTATTGGGTATCGGTCAAGCCATGTCGCCATCATAAGGCTCACTGGCATCATTATTTGGCCTGTGGGGTGTCGTTGCTGGCAGTTTCGCAGATGGTCAGGGGCACTGGGCTGATGCGTGCGGTCCACCACAAGCGGAGCACTCGTGCTTAAATTTACAAAGGCCAAAGAAGCGGCAGTGGCCTTCATTGAATAACCAACACGTGCCAGGTCTACGAACGGCCACTGGGCCGAAGCCGGCAGAGGTGCTATGAGGCACAGAATGAAAGGGGTTATAATCCTTCTGGGCCAACATTAAACGCAGGCAGGTGTCCGTGGCTTTAACTCCCCAGCCCAACTGGGGTTGAAGGGCTAAACGACGACGAAAATCCTCGTCGTAGCGCCACCAGGCTGATCCCCCATGAGCTTTATAAGAATTATATATTGTGTCGAGATATATAAACATCTCGGAACAGCGCTCAGGGTGCTTTTGTCCCATGACACATCCCATAACAGAAAATGCCTGAAACCAATTGTTAATGGACTTCGCCACTTTGGGCGTCCCCCCAAAAGGACGATCAGATGGACGCCGCTCCTTATCAATTGTATGCTGATCGGTCGAAACTAAAGACCATATATCAACATAATCGTTCGCCCAAATTTTTCGGACGGTCTTCTCAGTCAAGTGGGATCCCAAAGGAGTAACGCCGCAAAAGAAAGCGTCCCTATGAATATCGGCGCGAGGCGGAGGGTTAGATTGTATAAGAGGTTGACCAGGAGATGAAGGCCCAACTAGAATATTCCCCCCCGCCGCAGGCTGCAAATTATCTAAAAGTGTTTTAATAGCCGCTGCCATACCCGCCCTATCCCCCCCCGGCCCCCGGGTATCGATACTCACCAGCATCCGGGAGGGAAGCGTCAGAAGGCTCCTGTGCAGGATCAACAAATGCCACAGGCTGCCGACGTGCTGAGGGAATAACAATCTCCCCCTGAGAAGGTTGGTAACGACGGCGGTGATGCCCATGGGGCACGACTGAGGAATCCGATGTAGTGGAAGTAGAACGCCACCCCGATGAACGAGAATGGCGGCTCCTCCAAGCGGATTGGGAACGACGGGCGGAATGGCAGCTACGTCTGCCACGTGATCCAACAGAGCGTCCGTGCCGGCGAGGGGTGCGAGGGGGGTGACGGCGAGGAAAGCGAGGAGGAGCGGTTACCGCGCCCACGGTGGCTACGACCGAGGGCCGGTGTTCCAACAACCACCTGCGTTGGACCAGCAAGATATGGTGGTTGACAGACTGGGGCAGGTGCACCTGGGGCAGATGGGGCTTGTGGGGTGGGGGCAGGCACTGCAGGGTGCACACCTGCAGCCTCCTGCTGCAATGGCGGCAAGGCCAGCAGTGGGGGTTGTGAAAGGGGGGTAGAAGGGCTTATTAACGCTGTAGCAGCCAGGGGTGCATCATGTTGAGGAGACTGGGGTGGGGCGTGGGGGTGCACCATGTGTGCAGACCCCTCTATAGACGAGAGGCCGCAGACATGGCGACCCAGCATTATAAGTGGTGATGGAGGATGTAGGAATGGTGGTTCGGGTAGGCAGGGGTTAACTACCACCGGCCGTGGCTCTACACTGACAGGGAAACAGTGCCTGCGTGCATCAGCCATGGCCAGAAGCTGAGAGGGGGTGAGGAGTTGGGAGGGGATGAGGGGGTTGGAATCCACATGCATTGGTGTTACAGGGGGGTTAATAGCTCCCGACTGCAGATCCACGCAGCCAGGATGGTAGTCCCGCCGGTGCACAGCCGCTGCAGTCGGGAGCTGGGTGGAAGTGGGCTGTACTGGTCGCGAGGCGCACGCACGAGAAGCGCGCACGCCCCGCGATGCCATAGCTCCCGACCGCGGATACACGCGGCCAGGGGGGGAGTCCCGGCTCACAGCCGCCGCGGCCGGGAGCCGGGCTGAAGTGTCAGGAACTAGGCGCGAGGCGCGCGCACGAGAAGTGCGCACGCCCAACGACTTCCCAGCTACCGACCGCAGGTCCACGCTACCAGAGGGACAGTACTGGCGTGTAGCCCCTGCGGTCGGGAACCGAGGTGGGTTTTGGGGGGCTAGTCGCGAGGCGCGCGCACGAGAAGTGCGCACGCCCAGCGACATTATCGGTGTAGGACTCAGACGCTCCGGCGGACGGGTACGCCGAGCGGACCGCCTACCGCCGGGAATCGCCGCCTGAGCATCAGGAGGGACGGGACCTGGCACATCTAAGAAAGTGGTAAGCCAGGCGTTACCATCCCTCCTGATTCTGTCCCTTATGGCAGCAGCCAAATTGTCGGCCATCTCTCACCAGCAGCGCAAGTGTGTCCGGGTATCCAGCAGCACAGCAGCGTCCGGGTCTCAGGCTGAGGAGAGACCGAAGCCAGGAAGTAGGGGGATTATATAGGGAAAAACAGTAGGAGGGGGAAAACAGTGGGATTGGACAAACGCAAGGGGGACGGATTCGGGCATGGGAGATGGATTTAACCGTTTATATACGGGGCTCAGCAGTCAGGGTGCATCCAGTGTAGCCCCACTGACATGCCCCACATAATGTTTGACAGTGTCAAAGCATTCAAATGTAAGTTGTCTTTGTGGGCCAAACAGTTGCAGTCTGGCAATTTGGCTCATTTCTCAGCTATGCAGTCACTGGTACAAACTACACCGGATCGTTTGAAAATGTACTCCGATATAATTTTACAACTACTACAAGAGTTCAATCGACGTTTTCATGATTTCCAGGATCTTGAAACTGAATTTGCACTCTTTGCCACACCATTTGCAGTGGATGTTTCTTGTGTTTCAGAAGATCTGCAGATGGAGCTTGTTGACTTGCAGTGTGACACTGTTCTGAAACAGAAGTATATGGACATTGGTGTTCCAGATTTCTATAAGTTTGTTTCACAAGAAAAGTTTCCAAAACTTGTTAAAGCTGCTGCCAGGATCATGGCCATGTTTGGCAGTACATATGTATGCGAACAGTTTTTCTCCTCAATGAAGCTTAACAAATCAGCATTACGGTCAAGACTTACAGATGAGCATCTTCGTGCAACATTGCGATTGGCTACTGCACATGATTTCAAACCCCAAGTTGACATGCTTGTATCTGGCAAACGCAGTCAATTGAGCAGCCAGACTGGAGTTTGTCACACTTGAACTTGAAAACTGTATTGTTAAAATAAATGAGCAGGTGGAAAACACCTGAAAATTTCCATTACGTTCAAACTTAGCAGTGTTGTTATACTAATGTAGCATTGTTATAATAGTTGAAATAATTGATTAACAATTATATTGTATTGTATTAAATTTGAAAGGAATGCGGCCCTCTGCCTTAAATTTTTTTTATATGCGGCCCACTTACTCTGACGAGTTTGAGACCCCTGGTCTAGAATATGGGGGGGAGACACTCAGGGAACGTATCCCCCATTTTCTAGGAGTGCTGTCACGCTCCCCGGCTCCCCTGCCACGCTCCCCGGCTCCCCTGCCACGCTCCCCGGCTCCTTTGCCAGGCGTCCCCCGCTCCACGGCCTCCATGCTCCCTCACCTGCGTCCTCCAGGCAACCCGGTCCCCGGTCCCGGCGCCCATCTGCGATGCTGAGCGCTCCTGCCTCCTGTGCACCGCTCCCTGCTCTGGTTTCTGGCACCCGGGCCTCGCGCATGCGCATTAGGGCGCGCGCGCGGTCATTGACCACCTCTTAAAGGGCCAGCGTCCTCCAACAGGATATTGAAGATTCAGGTGCAGGGTATATAGGGGGTTCCTTTCCAAGTGGGCGGGGCCTGTCCTTCGTGTTTGCTAAGCTAGGAGTCAGGTTTCTCTGTGCCATTATCTCGTACTTACCTATCTCTCTTGTAGAGCTGCTCCTGTCTCGCCAACCGGTCCTGACGGTTCCAGAACCCCGAACGGACTGTCCGCCATCTTCTCAGTTCCTACCGTCTCTGATCCCTGGATCCATGTGGTGACCAACCTCCCCGTTCCGCTGGTTTCGGACCCTGCCTGACATCATCTCGGCCTCCGAACCTGCGCTCCGTCACCCGGACTACCTTCAGAGACTCCGTGGTCCCAGGGACTTCTACACCCACTCCTCTGAACGGACTGTCCTGCTACCCGTAGTGCTTCGGCTACCGGGCACCTTGCCCTCGGTGGGGTGCTCAGTCCAGTGGATCCACCTCCTGGGCCTACCCGTCATCCTGGTCCTAACAAGTGCAGACCCTTCATGTGAGGAGTGTGGGTGCAATGAATCTGCACTCACTCTCCCCGGGTCCACAGCAGCAGAGTCCATGTCGTAATGGTTGCTACCAAAGCTGCAATGCCCTGCTCATGAGGTAAGGGCATGCCTAATCAGGAGAACTATTCTACATTTCCAAATATTGGTATTTGCTGATATTATTGCTATTCCACCTACTATATATTGGGGATAGGATCTTGGAGATGGAATACCCCTTTAAGTCCAGTTATCCAGCTGAATGAATACTTAACAACAGAGCTCGCTATTTAGATGTGTTTTCTTGTGGCGTATAATGGACTCTCATGTTTGGTAGTCATTCAGCAGGGCAACTATAAAAGCAAATCCCTCCATTTGGAAATGTAGTATAGCTCTCCTGATCAATTATGTTCCTTACCTCATGAGCAGGGCATTGCAGTAATAATAATAATTTATTCATTTATATAGCGTTCTTAATTCCATAGCGCTGTATGTCTTTGGAGTATGGGAGGAAACCCACGCAAACACGGTGAGAACATACAAACTCCTTGCAGATGGTGTCCTTGGTGAGAATTGAACCCAGGACCTCAGCGCTGCAAGACTGCAGTGCTAACCACTGAGCCACCGTGCCGCCCATTTAGCTTACAGATGCATAACCACCACTCACTGTGTCTGAACACAGGAAGCTGAGCTGACAGCCGCTCTGTGCATGCGGCAGCGTCTATTGTGAAGGAGAGGGCCGCGGGGGATCAACACTGCACAGGTACCGTGGGACACCAGGGAACACCGGTGGGGTTATAGGGGGTGACCTGGCAGGGCCTGGGGAGGAGTTTTCTGTCGCATGTGTCATGGCACATGCGACAGAAATCAGAGGAGTAGAGTGAATGCGGCCGGCGCGCTGCTGTGCGCGCCGCCATCTTGGATTTCTGGGAGGGCATCAGGGGGGGCACTTTGGCGACACCGGGGGACCGGAGGGGACCGGGGAGGAGATTTATCATGTTTGTTCATGCCAGATGGGAGATAAATAATTTTTTTCCGGCGCTGTCATTTACTGTAACGTGATCATCGGTGTACGGTGTATACCTGTGATCACGTGAGCGGGGACCTGAAAAACCGTCCTGAATCATGATCTCCAGGGTCTCAGCTAGCCCTGAAACCCCGGAGATTTTCTGACGCTGGGGGGCGTTATTCACTTATTTCTGCCTGATGTTTATAAACGGCAGATCAGAATAAGGCTACATTAACACGACCGATCTATTTTTGCGGTCTGCAAAAAACAGTCCGTTTTTTTTCACGGGTGCATCCGTGTGGCATCCGTTTCCGTTCTGTAGACGGTCCGTATGTCATCTGTTTGTCATCCGTGTGCCTTCCGTTTTTTTTGTGTACTGCAAAAAACTGAAGGAGGGTAAATGCATAAATTTACCCAGGATCCATAGCTTCATCCTACATGAGGCGGTCACATGTTCACTCCAGTGCCATTTTCTACTGCTTTTCACAGCGTAGAGCGCTCTGGTGATTTTCTTGTGCTTGTGCACTTCATATCAGTCTTTTCTGTCATTATAATGGCAGAAAGACACATAATGTCCCACTCTCCTGCATTTTGTAATTTTGCACCCTTTGGTGCCTTTCATGTGGCACTAAGGGGTGCTTAGCTTTGTATTTAGCCAAAAAAATGAAAAAAAAAATGACGTAGGGTTCCCCCTAGTTTTGTAGCCAGCTAGGGTAAAGCAGACGGCTGCAGCCTGCAGACCACAGCTGGCAACCTCACCTTGGCTGGTAATCCAAAACTGAGGGCACCCCACGCTGTTATTTTAAATTAAATAAATAATTTTAAAAAAAAAACACGTAGGGGTCCCCCCAAAATTGGATCACCAGCCAAGGTAAAGCAGACAGCTGGGGTCTGATATTCTCAGACTAGGGAGGTCCATGGTTATTGGACTCTCCCCAGCCTAAAAATAGCAGGCCGCAGCCGCCCCAGAACTGGCGCATCCATTAGATGCGCCAATCCTGGTGCTTCGCCCCAGCTCATCCCGCGCCCTGGTGCAGTGGCAAACGGGGTAATAAATGGGGTTAATACCAGATGTGTAATGTCACCTGGCATCAAGCCCTGAGGTTGGTGAGGTCAGGCGTCTATCAGATACCCGACATCACCAACCCAGTCAGTAATAAAAAAAAATAGACGACAAACACATTTTTATTTGAAAAAACACTCCCCAAAACATTCCCTCTTTAACCAATTTATTAGAAAGAAAAACAAATCCAGGTCTGGTGTAATCCAAGGGGTTGCCATGACGATCCACACTGTCCCAGTCAATGAAGAGCAGAATGTTCCCCATTGGCTGGGAGAGCAATGCAGTGACCTGAGCTAACATCAATGGGTCAGCCCAGGTCACTGCAGGGCATGACAAGTCCTGCTGTCAGCGAGGTACATTACCTGCGCTGATCTCCAGCACACTGACAGCATCTGTCACTGAGTTCAATGACCGCCGCCTTCACAGCCAAGTATCGCGAGAGACCCGTGATGTCACCGCTAGTCAGTCTCGGGTCAGAAGCGAGAGAAGGTGATGTGACAAGCGGCGGCCATGGAGGACAGTGACAGCGCTGAGGTCGGGATGGCGTGACTGTATCACCGCAGGTAAGCCAAGCAGGACCATGTGTGCAGAGTGTGTGTGCAGAGTGTGTGTGTGTGTGTGTGTACGTGTGTACATGCCGCGGGCAGGAGGGGGCGAAGCGAGCTGAGCGGGGAAGTGTGGGCTTCCTGCACGTAACTAGGATAAACATTGGGTTACTAACCAAAGCGCTTTGGTTGGATACCCGATGTTTATCTTGGTTACCAGCTTGTGGCAGGCTGCCAGCGATGGCTCCTGCACACTGTAGCTGTAAAAAGCCCTGCTTTTTGCTGCTAGAACCGTTCTCGAACGTATCTAGAACTATCGAATTTTAGCAAAAAAGCTCGAGTTCTAGTTCGATCTAGAACAGCCCCAAAATCACTCGAACCGCGAACTGGAGAACCGCGAACCACGAACCGCGCTCAACTCTACTCTTGAAGCTCATCAAGAGAATGCCAAGAGTGTGCAAAGCAGTAATCAAAGCAAAAGGTGGCTACTTTGAAGAACCAAGAATATAAGACATATTTTCAGTTGTTTCACACTTTTTTGTTAAGTATTTCATTCCACGTGTTAATTCATAGTTTTGATGCCTTCAATGTGAATCTACAATTTTCAGAGTCATGAAAATAAAGAAAACACTTTGAATGAAAAGGTGTGTCCAAACTTTTGGTCTGTATTGCACATCTACGCAGATTGATTTGGACTCCGTCTCTGTGACCCTGAAGAACCCAATTTGTGGGTTTTCCCTAAATTCCCAACCTTGACAATGTCACTCCTGTGCAACTGCTATGCTGAGAGCACAGAGCCCAGGATGGGTGGACGATGATCAGCGCATTGGGGGAACGAGGACAGAGGTAAGGACGAGCAGCGGTGAAACAAAGAGAGGTGAGGAAAGAGCAGCGGTGGAAGGAGGAGAGAGGTGAGTACTTGTTGTTTTTTATTTTTTTACTTTCACATATCAGTGAGTACACGGTGGCCAGAGGCCTGGGGTGCTGGCTGCATGATACATGGAGGCCTGGGGGGGGGCTGGCTGCATAATACATGGAGGCCTGGGGGGGGCTACTTGCTTGATACATGGAGGCCTTGGAGGGCTGGCTGCCTGATACATGGAGGCCGGGGGGGCTGGCTACCTGATACATGGAAGCCGGGGGGGGGGGGGGGCTGGCTGCATGATAAATGGAGTCCAGGGGGGGCTGGCTGCCTGATACATGGAGGCCAGGGGGGGCTGGCTGCATGATACATGGAGACCTGTGGGGGCTGACTGCATGATACATGGAGGCCTGGGGGGGCTGGCTGCATGATACATGGAAGCCGGGGGGGCTGGCTGCATGATACATGGAGGCCTGGGGGGTGGCTGGCTGCATGATACATGGAGGCCTGGGGGGGGCTAACTGCATGATACATGGAGGCCTGGGGGGGGCTAACTGCATGATACATGGAGGCCTGGGGGGGGGGGCTAACTGCATGATACATGGATACCTGTGGGGGCTGGCTGCATGATACATGGAGGCCTGGGGGGGGCTGGCTGCATGATATTTGGAATCCTGGGTGGCAGGCTGCATGATACATGGAGGCCTGGGGGGCTGCATGATACATGGAGGTCTATGGGGCTGCATTATACATGGAGGTCTATGGGGCTGCATAATAAACATGAAGAAGACCTTATACATGGACTATAGGGGTTCATTATACATGGAGGAGTATGGGGCTGCATTATACAATATGAAGGTTTATGGGGCTGCATTATAATATATATAGGACTATGGGAGCTACATTATAATATATGGAGGACTATGGAGGCTACTTTATACATGGACTATGGGGTTGCATTATAAAACATGAAGGACTATGTGGTGCAGTATAATATATTAAGTACTATGCGGTGCAGTATAATATATGGAGAACTATGGGGTGAATTATAATACATGGAGAACTATGGGAAATTCATAATAATTGGAGGGCTATGAGGGCTACTTTATACACAGAGACTATGGGAGTATATTATAATTTATGGAGGACTATGTGGTGCAATGTAATATATGGAGTACTATGGCGTGAATTATAATACATGGAGAACTATGGAAAATGCATTATAATACATGGAGGGCTATGGATGTGCATTCTAATATATAAAGGGTTATGTGAGCCCCTTTATACTACATGGAAGGCTATGTGTGGGCCATTATAGTATTTGGAGAACTATATACGAGGGGGGACAAAGACAAGTATGGGATGAGAATATTTTGTGCTGAGGGAAAAAGGCTCTTTCCCTTAGCACCCAGCTTTTCCATGCTCTGCTATACCTCTTCTCTCAGCACCCAGCTTTCCCATGCTCTGATATGGGAAAGCTGGATGCTTAGGAAAAGATGTATAGCAGAGCATGAGAAAGCTGGGTGCTGAGGACAAGATAGATATCAGGACATAGGAAAACAGGGTGCTGATAGAGGGATTTCCGATCATGGGAAACCTGGGTGCTGTGGGTAAGAGCCAAGTGTCAGTGTCATTATCTTGTACCCTGAGTGTCAGTGGCATTATCCTGTACCCCAAGTGTCTATGGATGTGGAGGGGGGGGGCCCAGGTCCAAACTTTGGACCAGGGCCCATCAAATTCTAGTTACGTCAATATACAGTATATCACCCCCACCAATACTGAGAACGGGGCTCTGAAGAGTACTGTCTGAGCATGCATACCTGTACTCCATTCATTTTCTATAATATTGCCGGATATAACAAACTACTATACTTGGCTTTTTTAGGACACCCCTTAAGGCCGCTTTACACGCTGCAACATCGCTAACCGATGCTAGCGATGTCGAGCGTGATAGCACCCGTCCCCATTCGTACGGCCGATATGTGGTGATCGCTGCCGTAGTGAACATTATCGCTACAGCAGCATCACACGCACATACCTGCTCTGCGACGTCGCTATGACCGGCGAACCGCCTCCTTTCTAAGGGGGCGGTTCGTTCAGCGTCACAGCAACGTCACTAAGTGGCCGCCCAATCAAAGCGGAGGGGCGGAGATGAGCGGGATGAACATCCCGCCCACCTCCTTCCTTTCTCATTGCTGGCGGGACGCAGGTAAGGAGAGGTTCCTCGTTCCTGCGGTGTCACACGTAGCGATGTGTGCTGCCGCAGGAACGAGGAACAACATCGTTACTGCAGCAGCAACGATATTTGGGAAGAGGGGGTCATGTCACCGATTAGCGATTTTGAACGTTTTTGCAACGATTCAAAATCGCTAATAGGTGTCACACTCAACAACATCGCTAAAGCGGCCGGATGTGCGTCACAAATTCCGTGACCCCAACGAGATCGCTTTAGCGATCTCGTAGCGTGTAAAGCCATTTTAAGAGAATGAATGGAATGTGGATGCACATGCTTTACCACTGTGCCATCGTGGCACTTCAGAGTCCTGTTCTCAGGATTGTTGGGTATCCCAACACTTGGACACCCAACAATCATGAAGTTATTCTGTATTCTATGTACTGTATAGGAGATAACTTCAAAACTTGATACAAACCCTTTTAATCCCTTAACAATCAGCACTGTGCTCATCAGCAGAGGAAAAAGAAAAAGGCACAAGAGCTGAGCTCAACCTATTCCCGGCAGATAATTGCTTTGTCATTCAGCCATCATCTGCTTACAGCTGTTAACTTATTTAATGTCACTGTCATTATCTGACAGTAGCATTTACAGTGTGTATCCCAGGGGTGTTTTAACCAATCATCGGTGCCCTGTGATGATGCAATTGTCACTGAGTTTATGTGCAATCACAGCTGGAGGTTCCCACAGCGCCATACCTGTGACCGCAGGTAAACTGACCTCAGGTGACCTCATTGAACTCAGTGACCTCACCTCAGGTGAATTGAATGAGACCTGCATCTCCTGGCAGAAAACCACATTTTTTTGCCAAGAGATGCAGATTTGGTGCTGAAATTTATACACCATATTCCTGCACCAAATCTGTATCTTCTGGCAAAAAACGCATCAAAACACGATGTGGTTTTGATGCGGTTTTGATGCGATCTTTTGCCAGAGATGAATATTTGGTGCAGAAATATGGTGTATAAAATTCAGCACAGAATCTGCATCTCTTGGCAAAATAAAATGCAGTTTTCTGCCAGGAGATGCAGGTCTGTGAACTCAGTTCACCTGATGTGAGGTCACTGAGTTCAATGAGATCACCTGAGGTCAGTTTACCTGCGGTCACAGGTGGGGTATCATGATAACCTCAAGCTGTGACTACACATAAACTGAGGGATGTCATTATTTAAAAAAAAACAATGTGAGATCCCCCCTAATGTTGATACCCAGCCATGATAAAGCTGACAGCTGGGGGCTATTATTTTCAGGCTCAGGAGATCCATAGTTATTGGGCCTACCCAGCATATAAATAGCAGCCGCCCAGGATTGTTGTGTCTATGAGATCTACTCCCATTACTATTCTGTAAGTGAAAAGAAATAAAACACAGAAAAAATCCTTTATTTGAAATAATACTTAAAAAAACACGCTCCTTCACCTTTTTATTAACCACAAAACCCCCCCATGTAATCCACACGAGGTCCCACGATGATGTCAGCTCTGCTACATACATATTGAAGTCACAACGTGCAGGCACAGAACATGTCCATGTGCTGTGGGCTTCAGGCAGAGAACAACTGAGCCACAGCGATGAGCAGTGACGTCACTCAGTTTGTGGTTTACAGCTGGAGGTTCCCAAAGTCCTCCACCTGTGACCACAGTTAATCTGACCTCAGGTGACTTCATTAAACTCTTGGAAGAAGGGGAGGAATAAATGAAAAGGGAAAATCGCTTGGTGCTGAAGGATGAACCACTGTGCTAATGTATACAATGAGTTGGATAAGTAGCTATCATAAGCACAATGGTTCCTTCACTGTGCTGTTTATTGGAGTTAAAAAGTCCTGACTTGAAAACTGCTAAAATAATACTAATCTGTTCTGCTCTGTGGAAAATCAGCAACTGAACATAATCTAAGTCAACACGATTTAATAAATGCATCCAAAGACAGCATACTGTACAGTACATACCCAGTTTTATAGCAAATGTTTCTTGCATATCAGGTACAACTGCAAACATATCAGTAAGCATCAAAAAAAATATCTCCATTGTTGTTGGAACTGTTATCAATTCATAATATCTCTACAAATGAAAAGAAAAGAATATAGGTTAGTTTACATCAGCATGATACCATGCATGCAGACTTAGGCTATGTGTCCACGTTGCTTTTTACCTGCTTTTTACCTGCTTTTTTGCTGCTTTTTCAACTGCAGCGTTTAATGCCAAAATAGATGTGTTCTGCTTTTCAAGCAAAGTCTATGGGAATTTGGGTTTCTTGTGCCCACTATGCAGTTCAAACTGCAGCCTTTTTGTGGCAGAACTTTGGACAAAAACTAAGCTTTGCAGTGCAAAACCCAAATGGCAAAAACAATTGACATGTCAATTGTTTTTGCCATTTGCGTTTTGAACTGCAAAGCAGAGTTTTTGCCCAAATTTCTGCCAGAAAAAGGCTGCAGTTTGAACTGCATAGTGGGCACAAGAAACCCAAATTCCCATAGACTTTGCTTGAAAAGCATAACACACCATTTTGGCATTAAACGCTGCAGTTGAAAAAGCAGCAAAAAAAGCAGGTAAAAAGCAACGTGGACACATAGCCTTATGTACACTGTGTGCACAATTATTAGACAGGTTAGTATTTTGACCATATCATCAATTTTATGCAGATTTTCCAACTCTAAACTGTATAAACTTGACTGCTTATTGGGTGAAGATCAGGTAATGTGTGTTTGTGTAATGAGGATGGTGCAGCCTAAGGATATCGACACCGTGTATCAAGGTGTGCAGAATTATTAGGCAGCTTATTTTCCTCACTTAGGATATGTGCGCACTGGAAAATGGAATTTTCTCAAGGAAATTCTGCAGGCTTCCAAAGATTACCGCACCCGCGGTAAAAAAAACGCGGCAAACCGCACCCGAAAACCGTATGCGGTTTGCCGCGGTTTGCTGCGGTTTTACCGTGGTATTGTTCGTGGTATTGCCGCGGTTTTGCCGCGTGCGGGTTGGTACATGTGCTTTATTGCATTCAATGCAATAAAGCACATTGAAGAAAAAAAAAAAAAGTCATTTCATTCTGAGATAGATAGATAGAGAAATAGACAGAAGAATAGATAGAAGAATAGATAGATAGAGGGATAGATAGAGTCCCTGTGAGCACACGCTGCATTTCTCCCGAGCGGTAATGTGAGTTCACATTACCGGCCGTGGGAAATGCCCTGGAGTTACCTCTGCTGTCTCGCTGCGAGGCTGCATTCAGCCTGTGTCTGTGTCACTCGCTTCTGGATGTCAGCATCGGAGGACGTGGATTACGCCGGTCCTGTGTGGATTACGTCGGAGCTTTGTTTCGGGGGGGTTAATAAACGGGTGAACGAGGCTTTTTTGTGTTTTATTTAAAATAAAGGATTTCTTGGTGTGTGTGTTTTTTCACTTTACTTACGGGTTGATCATGTCAGCTGACACTGCCATTATCAAGCCTGGAGTTAATGGCGGTGATCCGCCGCCATTAACTCCTTATTACCTGGATCGCCACCGCATCACGGCATCTAGAAGAGCCGGGGACACTCCGGTACTGCCGTATAATGCATGCGACAGTCCCGGGGCAGCTGCGGCTGATATTCTCGGCTGCGGAAGGTGGGAGGGAGGCGGGGGACATTAACCCTGCCCCTCGCCCTCCCCAGCCTGAGAATACCGGGCCGCCGCTGTGTGCTTACCCCGGCTGGACGGTAAATATACAGCGGAGCACACGTCTTTTTTTTTCTATATTTCCGTTTGCTTTCTATGTGTATTCTATATGTCTGTGTGTGAGTGCGATGTGTGTGTTCTATGTCTGTGTGTGATCTCTGTGTGTTTACTCTCTGCACGGCTTCCTCTTCCTGTCATAATGACATCACTCCCCTGCAAACCGCAGGCAGCGATGTACATTACCGCAGGTAAACCGCGAAATACCGGAGGGAATAACGCAGGAAAACGCAATGAACCGCACAGAATTTGCTGCCTGCGTTATTCCCTGCAGGATTTCACGATTACATTGCGGTCAATGGAGTGAAATCCCACAGCGACGTGCGGAAAAGAATTGACATGCAATTGTTTTTGCTGCGGGAATCCCACAGCAAAACATGCAGCTGTCAAAATCCGCCTAGTGCGCACAGGATTTTTTTTCCCATAGGTTTTGCTGGTGATTCACTGCAGAGATGTTATGAACATTTTCTGCAGCGAAACATGCAGCAAATCCGCAAAAAATCTGCGGCAAAATCCGGTAAGTGTGCACAGGGCCTTAAAATGTGGACAAAAAAGATTTAACTGACAACATCGTACAAAACACAGACTTTACAAAAAAACAGAGTTTGTATTCAGAGTTCAGGTGCTTTACGTATGAACACCACTCGTGTAAGCATAGCTGCACTCGGTTACGCACAGTGCTCAGCCCAGTGCAAGCCGCTTGCAGTGTTGGAATGGCTCCCAATGGGGGTAACAACAGAATGATCGGATATAGTGTGCATCAAAAAAAAAAAAAACTCTGAGACTGCCCAATTAGTGACCTCGGTTGGGATTCAGGTGAAGTCCAGGTCCCAAACCAAACCTTTATCTAAATTCTGGATGAAGCCGCTGAACTGGACGTTAACGGGTCCGCTCATCTCTAGTTGCAATCACAGAACCATCAAAAGTTTTATTGCAAATCGACAACAGAGTTGTAAATAAAATGTGCTGAAAAAAAACCTCCCATTATGTTCCAATGCTGTCATATTCCTGAACTGCAACCTCCCTGGAGTGCCCAGAAGCACAAGGTGTTCCATGCTCAGAGACCTGGCCGAATAAAGGTATGGTGAAACCAACCACCAGAGAGTAAAGGCCGCTTTACACGCTGCGATGTCGCTAG
The DNA here is from genome assembly GCF_048569485.1 of Anomaloglossus baeobatrachus. Taxonomy (NCBI): domain Eukaryota; kingdom Metazoa; phylum Chordata; class Amphibia; order Anura; family Aromobatidae; genus Anomaloglossus; species Anomaloglossus baeobatrachus. The sequence goes on along the minus strand of NC_134360.1, from coordinate 88,612,724 downwards.
CGAGATCGCTAGCGTGTGTACCCGCCCCCGTCGGTTGTGCATCACGGACAAATCGCTGCCCGTTGCACACAAAATCGCTTGGACCCGTCCAACTTCTTACCTGTTTAGCGACATCACTGTGACCGGTGAACCACCTCCTTTCTAAGGGGGTGGTGCGTTCAGTGTCACAGCAACGTCACTAAGTGGCCGCCCAATTGAAGCGGAGGGGCGGAGATGAGCGGGACGAACATCCCGCCCAACTCCTTCCTTCCTCATTACGGGCGGCCGCAGGTAAGGTGAGGTTCCTCGTTCCTGCAGTGTCACACATAGCGATGTGTGCTGCCGCAGGAACGACAAACAACCTGCGTCCTGCAACAGTAATGATATTTGGGAATGGAGCACCATGTTAATGAGTATCGATAAGGTGAGTATCTTTGCTCGTTAGCGGTCGTTCGTACGTTTCACACGCAACAACGTCGCTAACGAGGCCGGATGTGCGTCACGAATTTCGTGACCCTAACGACATCGCGTTAGCGATGCCGGTGCGTGTAAAGCGGCCTTTAGACACAAATTGAAACGTCAAAACTGGGCTAAATATTATCTGAATACAGATTTTTCAAAGGTTTTATTGACTGATGAAATGAGAGTGACTCTTTATGGACCAGATTGATGGGCCCATGGCAGGATCAATAACGGGCACAGACCTCCACTTTGACTCAGTTACCAGCAAGGTGGGGGTGGGGTCCTGCTATGGGCTGGTATTATTAAGTATGAGCTAGTTTGACCTTTCCAGGATAAAAATGGACTCAAAATCACCTCTGAAACCTACTGCTAGTTTTTAGCAAACAGTTTCTCCAGCAGCAGTACAGGAAATAGTCTGCCATTTTCAGGAAAACCATGATTTTTATGCAACATTGAAGTCTTCATGTCATGTCTAAGGCCCCTTTCACACATCAGTTTTTTGCCATCAGTCACAATCCGTCGAATTTTGAAAAAATTGGATCCGGCGACTGATGCCGCTGGATCTGTTTTTTTTCATCGACTTGTATTAGTGACAGATTGCGATGGAAGGCCTCACATTTCATCCGTCGTTAAATGGATCTATCTAAAAATGTTTGTCCGTCGGACTGAGATGACGGCCAAAGTAACATTTTTGTGTACGTTGAAAAAACGGACAGCGACAGATCCGTTGCTGTCTGTCGTTTGGGAGCAGGATCCGTCATAATCCATCAAATGATGAAGTCTCGCGACGGATTCAGGTTTTTTTTAACTGAGCATGCTCCAATTTGTTATTTAGCAACTAGTCGGATCCGTCGAAAAACGGATCCGTCGCATCAGTTTAGCCACAATCTGCAACCGATCCGTCGAGAAAACGGATTGTGACTGATAGCAAAAAACTGATGTGTGAAAGGGGCCTTAAGTCCTTAAAGATGATAGAATAATGACATGGCCCCTTCCTCATCTGACCTAAACCCTATTGAAAACTTGTGGTCCCTTTTTAAATGGGAGATTTACGGTGAAGTAAAATAGTCACCTCTTTGAACGCTGTCTGGGAGTCTGTGGTTGGTTCTGCCCAAAAAGTTGATCGTCAACAGATTAAGAAACTGACAGACTTCATGGATGGAAAGGCTTATGAATGGTGATAGGCGAACCCGAATTGTAAAGTTCGGGGTCTGTACCGAACACATGGTGTTCGTGCACACGATCCCGAACACAAGCTTTCCTGGGAAGCTTGTGTTACAGTTCGCTGTCCAGAGGCAGTAAAAACAAGCACATTATTAAAAAATATTATGATTATATTTACAGGTCCCACAACGCGACCTGCAGACCCACTCAGCCGCTGTCTCCCGGCCGCTTCTGCTTCTGGGTCAGATCATTAACTTCAAGGTGAATTCACTGTACTGCTGTAACTCGGCAGTCTTCGACTGTTTTCGGCCATGGACTCTATTGAACTTTGACTGTCACTGTGCGAGTCTTGAATTGGTATCACCCGGCATGGCGCACAATCTCCTGACAGGAGAGGGCCGGCTGCATGTGTTTCCATGCAGCTGAGGCGCTCCTGTCAGGAGAGTGTGCACCATGTGGGGTGATGCAATGCGAGACTCGTACGAGTCATACCCAAGTGGAATCATATCCTTAGTATCAGCCTGCTTCTCGTTCTGTAGAGACATTTGTCTGTACAGAGTGATGAAGCAGAGCTGACATTGCTCTCCCTGCTTCTCGCTCTGTAGAGACACTTGTCTGTACAGAGTGATGAAGCAGAGCTGACATTGCTCTCTCTGCTTGTGACGTTGTATAAATGCTTGTCTGTAAAGATCGATGAAGCAGAGTTGACATTGCTCTACCTGTGGACTACGTTGGACTAAGGATTTTTTTTATAATAAAAATGGAGTCTCAATTATTTTTGTTTTATTTTTAATAAAAAAAATGTTTCTATGTGTGTCACGAACCGGGGTACGGGGGCTCCTCATTTGCCTTCTGGACCAGTTCCTCCCCGTACCCGAAGCCGATCGGTCCGGTCTTCTGAGCCACGGATGCTGACCAGGACTTTTTGGTATTCTGACACCAAGTGTCAAAAAGAGCCTACTGAGCATGTGCGGGATTCCTATGGGTGTTTTGCCACTATCTGAGCATGTCAGTGATGTGGCACATTCCTATTGGCCACAGTGGCATCATCGGTGATGTGGTACATTCCCATTGGCCGCTGTGACATCAACAGTGATGTGGCACATCCCCATTGGCCGCCATGATATCACCGGTGATGTGGCTCATTCCTATTGGCCGGTGACGTTATCAGTGATGTGGCACGTTCTTATTGGCCACCGTGACATCATCAGTGATGTGTAGGGCTCTCATTGGCCAAAGGGGCGGGCTACACGTGGTTCCTCCATCTTGTGGGCGGTACAGAGGTGATGAATAGCCCTGACACCCACATGGAGGTGCGCACTCGTCTTTGTGCATACTGCTGTACACATCTTAGATAGGGTTAGGCGGTGAAGTCCCACTGGACTGATTGAGGGTCAGGAGGCAGGTTAGGGTGAGACGTTGCGGTCATATCCATTGACCGAGTTAGGGTCAGTAGCTGGTGAAGCTAGGCTCTAGTGATATCGGGCTTGGGCGGCTTTGGGACTGGTGGCCAACCGGCTGTACCATATAGCAAGCCGATATAGGAGCAGTACCCTGTACACTCACCACTGCATATACTCTGAGCCCTGCTAGCAGGATACGGCTAGTGTTCTACTTGTCCACTCCTATACATACCATGTATGCTACATATATATTACCTTCTCTGAAGGAACAGAAGTGTAATGCGCCATATAGACTCTGTGAGTTAACAGAGTCCTGTTTATTTACTATAATATTATTTCCTTATCTGACTCTGTCCTTTAATAGAGTTCAGTATACATACTGCAGTATCGTGTGGCTTAGAACACGGTTACTGCATACACAGGTCCTCTGTGACGAGACAGAGTCTCGTTACATCTGTTGGTACCTCTGTGTGACCTGTAACATAGAGTACCTTAGTTACCGGGTTACTGTTGGATTTCAGTAGGGCCTTGTGCCACCAGCTGCAGTTCTGCCATCACTGCACGGTGGACCCTGACCACTGGTAGTAGTATATCTTCATCTATTCCTATACCAGGAGGTCCCCCCGTAACAATGTGTTGTGTTTTTTTTTACTGTTTACTAGAAATTCATGGTGGCCATGTCTAATTTGGCATGACACCATGAATTTCAGGCTTAGTACCAGCTGAGAATACAAAGCTAGTATTAACTCCTTTATTACCCAGCGTGCCACCGCCATCAGGGCTGCTGGACTAGCCTGGTAAAGCACCTGGAAATGGTGCTAAGAAACAATGCGCCATTTCCAGGGGAAGCTGCGGGCTGCGGTTTTTAGTGTGGGGACCCAGAACGCTTGGGCCTTACCACGCTGAGAATCCCAGCCCCCAGCTGCCTGCTTTTACTTGACTGGCGATCAAAATACGTCAGGAGCCCACACTTTTTTTTACTTATTTTTTTAAATAGTTAAAAAAAACAATTAATGGGCTTCCTGTATTTTGATTGCCAGCCAAGGTGCAGCCAAGCAGATAGGGGTGGCAGCCCGTAGCTGTTCGCTTTATACGTGCTGAAAATCAAAAACACTGTGGAGCGCTACGTCATTTTTTAAAATTATTTATTTTTACACTACTATTTTGTGTAAGGGACCCAACAGCGAAACACAGAAAAGGCGTGTGTGATTGGCTGTTGGAGTAACCTTGAATCTGCCCAAACATTCTAGATGTGAGAATCTATGGGCTGGTTTCAGGTTACTCCAGCATCCAATCACAGATGCCGACTCTGTGACAGCGTCTGTGATTGTCTGTTATTTTAACAGTAAAATAAAACAACAAAACAGAGAAAAAAATTTTTTTTATTAGATATAAAACATAAGACACTTAGGACTCCATCTTTCTTACACAAAAAAAAACCTCCGACGTAGTCCAAAGGTGGGCGAACCTCTTCAGCTCTGCTACATCTGTGCGACAAGACAAACATGGGTCTGCTCACACAGACTCAGCTGAGAGCTGTCAGAGACTTCATCCGAGTGCATAGCTGAGGCCAGTCAGCTGTGCCCCCGGGTAACCTCCACTGACTACAGGACCTTCCATGACGTCATAGCCATGTGACCAGTCTGAAACCCACGAGGTAATAAAACATTCACGCCAGACTGGTCACATGGCTATGATGTCATGGAAGGTCCTGTACTCAGTGGTGGTTACCCAGCGGCACAGCAATGATCGGACCCGGAAGCAGAAGCGTCCGGGAGACAGAGTCTTCAGGACATGTCGTGGGACCAATAAGTATAATGACAATGTTTATTATTAACTATACAGTATTCTTTATTTTACAGCCCCCCCCCTGCCCCATCCCATAACTGTAAAGTCCAAATTCGGGGTTCGGACGCAAGTTCACGTTATCTCCGACCCTGAACACAAACTTTACATAATGATCGTGCAAGGCTCCTAATCCTGAACATCAGGGGGGTTCGCCCATCACTACTTATGGCTGCTATTGAAAAGAAGGGGGCCATATTGGTCACTGATATATATTTTATATATTTCAGAAATTTATTTTTCTTGTGTTTGACGGTTTGGGCATAATCCTAAAGTCCCAAAGTAGCACCTCTGACCAGGCTGATTACAACACTGTGACATTTATATGGGTAATATATATTTTAATTGATTAGAAAAAAATTACATATGGGACTATGTATGCATATGCATAGATATTTACAAAATGACAGAAAATGTTATGCAATTTATTAGGCCTAATCTATACTCTGTATTCTTATCTGTAAATTATTTATAGCGTGTCATGACTTTGGGATCACGCACCAACCGTTGAATACAACACTTGATCTTAAAAGTAAAAAAAAGGTTTTTGTATTTTAACAATTTTTGCAATAAAATAATGATTTTAATAAGCTATACAGACTCAATGTTCTCCTATTTGATTAATGTCATATGAGTCACTATAATAATACCATCAAAATGCTAATCTGGCATCTGTTTACTGAGAAATATATTTTTGTACATTTTGAGTTGCTTGGTTAATATTCTCACTTGAAAAAGTTAGATATGTTTAGCTTAGAAAAAAGACGTCTCAGAGGAGATCTCATTTATATGTATAAATACATGTGTGGTCAATATAAAGGACTGGCACATGACTTATTTCTTCCAAAGACAATACTAAGGACCAGGGGGCATTCCCTGCGAGTGGAAGAAAAGCTAAATAGGAAAGGGTTCTTTACAGTTAGAGCAGTCAGACTGTGGAATGCCCTACCACAAGCGGTAGTAATGGCAGATACTATAACAGCTTTTAAAAAAGGGCTGGATGATTTCCTCAGTACACAAAACATTGTTGGTTATAAATGACTTAGTGACCAAATGTAGAACTGGTGGAGGAAGGTTGAACTAGATGAACCTAGGTCTTTTTTCAACCTTAGTAACTATGTAACTATGTAACAGATGAAAATAAACAACAGAAAATGGGAAAACTTACGTTTTCTATTTAATTGCATAATAATCCTGCTGAGTAATAGTTCAGGTTACAGGTTTATTAACCCTAGAATGCGCAACCATAGAAATCAACCATAGAAAACAAGTAACCTAGCAGGCCTGCGAGGCCCCAGGTATGCTTGCGTTCTAGGGTTAATCTTTTAAAGTGACCGACAGCTCGGTATTTCAATAATAAAATTACTCATCCAAAATACAAATTGCTTAACAAATCTACAGACAGTTTGATGTCTATCCTTTTTGTTTGTGTTATTGTTGCATTCCGGTTGCTGTACCATATTTATGAATTATTTTAAGATTTTAATAAAGCATAGATAGTTTAAAAATAAATTTTATATATATATGTGTAGATATATATATATGTACCTTTATATGATAAGAACTTGTACTCACCAAAACAATTGGTATGCAAAAACTGTCACAAGTATTTAACAAGTACAAAGAAAATGTCTGTAGTGTATTCTTGCTTTTCGAAGAGGGCGCTGTGAACGCATTGTTATGAGATATATGATAATCCTTACAGTCCAGTGCCAATCTAAATAGACAGGAATCAAAGGATTTAATGTTTTATAGAGTGCCATGATAAGTTTTATACTTCAGGTATATACTTTGGAATGACAAATTACTCCTACTCAAATTAATTGAGTGGCATCATAAATAGACAAAGTGATCACACTCATCAAAAATTCATTATGTGGTAGTGGCAGAAAATCTTTATTATGCTTAACATAGAAAAAAATGACCGAAGTAAAAAATAAGACTAAATGTTTGGTCAGACTAAGGGTGCACTGCGTGACTTTACTCATTTTGAACAGTCATTCTGTGCTGACAGAATCTCTAACTATTTTCACATCAATTTTTTTTATTAGTATTATTACTACTAGTGACCATTCCTCTATGTTCATGCAAGCCTGCCAGGGACCTTCTAGTGGAAGCATATGTGATATATTGTGCTGTATTTATGTACTGTGTGTGCCCTCCTCATGCAGATGTCAATGAACATCAGTTCAATGTAAGGTCTAGCCATGGCCTTCTTGATCGGAGCTTGACAGCTTCATATATTTTTATGAAGTTATCACTCTCTGGTCGGGAGAGTCACAGATTTTTATGAGGCGGTCATGCTCTAGTCGGGAAAGTCATAGATTTCTATGAGGATGTCACACTGTGGTCAGGAGAGTAACAGATATCTATGATGTTGTCACGCTCTGGACAAGAGAGTCACATATATCTATGATGCTGTCACGCTCTGGTCAGGAGAGTTGTGGATTTCTATGAGGTTGTCACGATCTGGTCAGGAGAGTCACATATCTATGATGCTGTCATGCACTGGTCGGGTGAGTCACAGATTTCTATGAGGCTCTAAAGCTCTGGTCGGGTGAGTCACAGATTTCTATGAGGCTCTAAAGCTCTGGTCAGGAGAGTCGTGGATTTCTATGAGGTTATCATAATCTGGTAAGGAGAGTCACAGATATCTATTATGCTGTCACGCTCTGGTCCGGAGAGTCACAGATTTCTATGAGACTGTCACACTCTGGTCAGTAGAGTTGTGGATTTCTATGAGGTTGTCACGATCTGGTCAGGAGAGTCACAGATATCTATGATGCTGTCACGCTCTGGTTGGGAGAGTCGTGTATTTCAATGAGGTTGTTTCGCTCTGGTCAGGAGAGTCGCAGATTTCTATGAGACCGTCACGCTCTGTTTGGGAAAGTCACAGATTTCTATAAAGTTGTCAGTCACGCTCTGGTCTGGAGAGTCACGCATTTCCATTAGGCCGTCACGCTCTGTGCAGTGTGGTCTGAGATCGTACCTATGTCCATGACCGTCTAAATGAGCTCTTGGGTATGTTTTTAGTATTGAGACTTTATCGCACATGAGTCTTTGATGCCTCACTAAGTATCTTGGTATGGATTCAACTTTTTAACTATCTTTGCAGATTTGTCTGTTGAACACATTTTGCATTTTACCTGCACCGTTTATCCCCCTTCCCAGCAAAGCCTGGTTCCACCTTCTTAACTTTAGAATACTTCAACATTTTCCAGTGATTCTGAGAATGTTTTGTTGAGACACATTGTACTTTATGTTAGTGCTAAAATTAAGTTATGATTTTGTATAATTATGAAAATATCTGAAATTTGACAAATTTAGAAAAATTCAAAATATTTGAACTTATTTTTATGACCTTAAATACTAATACCACTAAAAATATATAATATATCACATTTACTGTCTGTCTACTTTACAAAATCATTTTTGTAAAGACTTTTTTTTTGCTATGTTCCCACAATTTTTTTTTTTGTTTTTGATGTTGCAGATTTCCTTCAGCATTTCTACACCTCTTATGATGTACGGTACTTGTATTTTTTACATGTGGTTTTATTGCGTTTGTGACTCAGCAATTTTTGTCTCTTTTTAGTATGTCATGTTTTAAATAATTTGTTTTGTTTTTTTATTATTTCTGGTGTTTAGATTTGAAAAAAAAATTATGCGCAAATTTGATGCGTTTTTACTACGTTTCCGCAGCAAAAATGCATTAAGAGCGAATATGCATATTTTATCTGTATTTTCCACAGCTAATCAAAAATTCACCAAAAACTCATCAGGAGACCAAAGCCTTATTAGGCTATGTTTACACATAGGTTTTTTACTGCATTTTTACTGCATGTTTTTTTTTCATTGGTTTTATGCAAAGCCATGTTAATAAAACAATGCTTTTACAGTACCTGCAAAGCATGTGAGATTCCAAAAATATCATGCACACACAAAACAGTTCCTTTTTTGCCTGATTCAATTAGCAACCTTCTTGGTTTTTGCTGTGTTTTTGAAAGAAGCAGCATGCCAATTTTTTCAGCGCTATTGCCTTGTTTTTGCAGCATTTTTTCCCCCATACAAAGCAATGAGGAAATGCAAAAACACTGTAAAAATGCAGCAGAAAAACCGCACCAAAACCACAGGTTATTTCCTACCAAGAGATGAAGTTTTGCTACAGTTTTACTGCAAAAAATGCAGCAAAAACGCCCTGTATGAACATAGCCTAAAAGGCAGAGAGGTATTTATATAAAAAAAAATTGTTGCTGCATTCTAGCTTAAGTATTTCACCTGCAGGCATTGTGAAAACCCTCTAATACGTTAGTAAGAAATTGTCCTTGACGGGAGATACTTTTGTTCTCATCCTTCTTATGTTGGTTTCTCTAGAGATAAGCACATTTATATATCTGATCAGTATGTAAATACAATATATATATATATTTAGTTCTAATAAGAATGCATTTGTGAAATAATCAAAAAAGTGAAGAATGTTATAAATATCACCAAAAAATCAAGACATTAATGCTTCTATTCACACCCGGGCGATTTTCCGTTTAGTTTTTTTTTCGCTTCCCTTCTTCTGAGAGCCGTAACTGTTTTATTATTTTGTTAATATTACCATATAAGGGTTGTTTTTTTTTTGCAGGACGAGTTCTACTTTTAAATGAAAGCATAAGTTTTACAATATAGTTTGCTGCCCCTGAGGCTTCAGTTGCCACAGGGTACTGCATCTCCTTTAAGATGTAGTACTCATCACGGGTAAGGAGAGGGTAATCGCTGGTGTTCCTCACATTCACACACAAAACACAGTTAGGCGCTTTCCCACCGGGGGGGTAGACAGGGGGGTGGCCATCACAAAGCATGGGACTATCCCGGTCACTGGGACAACCACCTGGGGGGTGGGCACCATTTGGGGAAAAGGGAAGGAGCAATTTCACACATAGTTAGCCCCGACCACAGCTTGGGGTGAGGAGCACAGTCGTGACTTCGATCCAGGCACATTTTCTCTGTACCTTCACACTTCTGGGAACTGTGCAAGACCATGGCTTGGAGCAAGCTGCTCGGCCCGGGTTCTCACAGCTACACAGGATTCCAGGGTCTGCGGAGAGTGCAGGAAACACCCACAGCCCATTCCATATTCCCCCTACACCGAGATTGGAGGGACCCCCGACCAGAAAGGACTCACAGAGGTGACCTCGAATTGCTCGGGATCGACTGGGGCCCATCACGGCGGTGACCGGCATCTCCTGGGTAAACAAGGACTGTGAGGAAAGAGATCTTGAACCAGGGCCGGACTGGGACTAAAATTCAGCCCTGGAAATTGGGGGTATACAGACCCACTTGTCGTGTGGTGAGTGTGTAATATCTTTGTGCACTTGTAGGTGAGTGTAACATGACCATATAACATACAGTGTAGTCACAGGTGTGTCCAATATTACAGCTCAGTCCCATTTATTGCTCTTAGTAGTGTGACGGCCCTGGACTATCAGGTCGTCACAGGGTACTGCACAAACTGCCCTTCCATGCAATATTCCAAGTCCCTCATGGTTCTGGTCCCTATCTTATTGGTGTTGCCTACAATAGCAAATCAAGTCCTAAATGCACACTGCACCACACCCACCAGGCACACCAGTGGACAATTTGAATGGAATAGAGTCACCCAACTGGGGGGTCAGGGATGGGAGGTGAGTAGTGTAGTCAGTAGAGTGGTGAGTTAGTCAAGGGTGAGAGTCAGAGGAGCTTTGGAGTGGTGGATCCCAGGAGAAGCTGTCTAGATTGCAGACGGTGGTCTGGACCTAAAGGAGTTGGAACGCCGGTCGCAGGGGATTGCGGCTAGGTTCCTGGACCTGTCAAAAAGGACGGTCAGCAGCATGGCCCTATCACTGGTCCGGGACCGAAGGTACGGAGGGGTACACGGACCCTAGGTCGGGGAGAAGCTACAGGCAACCCGGCAATTAACCTGAAGAGAACAAAGCATTTATGATGTTTTCCCACCCACTCCAGAATCGGGGCACTAGCGCAACAAGGGAGATAGGGACTCAACACGTCAGATTATCTACTACACTTGCAAACTTCAAACGGAACCTAAAGACTCATCTGTTCAGAAATGCCTATAACCTTGAATGACCTCACTGCCCCACCACCGTGCGGAGCTGCCGCCCCACCACCGTGCGGAGCTGCCGCCCCACCACCGTGCGGAGCTGCCGCCCCACCACCGTGCGGAGCTGCCGCCCCACCACCGTGCGGAGCTGCCGCCCCACCTACACCCCACCTACTATCTCCTCCCCATAATCCTATAGAATGTAAGCCCGCAAGGGCAGGGCCCTCTTCCCTCTGTACTAGTCTGTCTACTGTAACTTGTACATGTATTTTGTATGTAACCCCCTTCTCATGTACAGCACCATGGAATCAATGGTGCTCTATAAATAAATAATAATAATAATAATAATAGGGACTTCTGAACAAACGGTCCAGAAAATCCCAAGCGTGAGCCCTGAGGGCAGGCTCCCACACTTAGCCACAGTGGGGAGCGGGGCCTGGCAATTTCAGACTACTGGGCCACCACGTTGAAGTTAAACTAAGTGCCAGGAAGCAGGTCACGGATCACCAGGCAACACCATAGGGGATGGGACCCGGACGAGCTCCCCTCAAGCGGCAGAGATACCCCGAGATTTGGTTTACCCGGTTGTCAGTGTCTGCTTATTGACTGATTGAGTACCTGAGTGACCCCTGCATCCCATTGCATCCCACCGTGTCCCGGAGCCTATCCCTACCCATGGAGGGCAACGTCACCTAGCTGCCCCACTCCATCACCCCGAGTACTCCCAATGGCAGTGGCAGTACTCCCAATTACCGTACGCCACGGGTGGCATCACAAATTATATCTCCCCTGTAAATAGACCCTTCTTTAATCGAGTGTGACCCCTGGCCCCCGGGTCCGGAAACCCTCGAGCCACGAGTAATTACCCCCCCCGGATGCGAGCGGTTCGACTGCTGCAGGGGCGGCACAGTAGCAGGAACTGGTGCAGCCGCTATTTTTCCTACAGAGCTGTGTCTCGCGGATAATGAAGAGCATGCTGCTCAACACAATGCTGCAGCATCATCATATAGCTGATGGGCAGGGATACAAAATTAGATCCCCCTGAACTAATATTGATGACCTATTCTACAGATACAGTCAGGGCCAGAAATATTTGGACAGTGACGCAAGTTTTGTTATTTTAGCTGTTTACAAAAACATGTTCAGAAATACAATTATATATATAATATGGGCTGAAAGTGCACACTCCCAGCTGCAATATGAGAGTTTTCACATCCAAATCGGAGAAAGGGTTTAGGAATCATAGCTCTGTAATGCATAGCCTCCTCTTTTTCAAGGGACCAAAAGTAATTGGACAAGGGACTCTAAGGGCTGCAATTAACTCTGAAGGCGTCTCCCTCGTTAACCTGTAATCAATGAAGTAGTTAAAAGGTCTGGGGTTGATTACAGGTGTGTGGTTTTGCATTTGGAAGCTGTTGCTGTGACCAGACAACATGCGGTCTAAGGAACTCTCAATTGAGGTGAAGCAGAACATTCTGAGGCTGAAAAAAAAGAAAAAATCCATCAGAGAGATAGCAGACATGCTTGGAGTAGCAAAATCAACAGTCGGGTACATTCTGAGAAAAAAGGAATTGACTGGTGAGCTTGGGAACTCAAAAAGGCCTGGGCGTCCACGGATGACAACAGTGGTGGATGATCGCCGCATACTTTCTTTGGTGAAGAAGAACCCGTTCACAACATCAACTGAAGTCCAGAACACTCTCAGTGAAGCAGGTGTATCTGTCTCTAAGTCAACAGTAAAGAGAAGACTCCATGAAAGTAAATACAAAGGGTTCACATCTAGATGCAAACCATTCATCAATTCCAAAAATAGACAGGCCAGAGTTAAATTTGCTGAAAAACACCTCATGAAGCCAGCTCAGTTCTGGAAAAGTATTCTATGGACAGATGAGACAAAGATCAACCTGTACCAGAATGATGGGAAGAAAAAAGTTTGGAGAAGAAAGGGAACGGCACATGATCCAAGGCACACCACATCCTCTGTAAAACATGGTGGAGGCAACGTGATGGCATGGGCATGCATGGCTTTCAATGGCACTGGGTCACTTGTGTTTATTGATGACATAACAGCAGACAAGAGTAGCCGGATGAATTCTGAAGTGTACTGGGATATACTTTCAGCCTAGATTCAGCCAAATGCCGCAAAGTTGATCGGACGGCGCTTCATAGTACAGATGGACAATGACCCCAAGCATACAGCCAAAGCTACCCAGGAGTTCATGAGTGCAAAAAAGTGGAACATTCTGCAATGGCCAAGTCAATCACCAGATCTTAACCCAATTGAGCATGCATTTCACTTGCTCAAATCCAGACTTAAGACGGAAAGACCCACAAACAAGCAAGACCTGAAGGCTGCGGCTGTAAAGGCCTGGCAAAGCATTAAAAAGGAGGAAACCCAGCGTTTGGTGATGTCCATGGGTTCCAGACTTAAGGCAGTGATTGCCTCCAAAGGATTCACAACAAAATATTGAAAATAAAAATATTTTGTTTGGGTTTGGTTTATTTGTCCAATTACTTTTGACCTCCTAAAATGTGGAGTGTTTGTAAAGAAATGTGTACAATTCCTACAATTTCTATCAGATATTTTTGTTCAAACCTTCAAATTAAACGTTACAATCTGCACTTGAATTCTGCTGTAGAGGTTTCATTTCAAATCCAATGTGGTGGCATGCAGAGCCCAACTCGCGAAAATTGTGTCACTGTCCAAATATTTCTGGACCTAACTGTAGGTGATCGGGGAAGCTGTAGTTTTCACTGGTACTAATTTTGGGTGCATACCACTTAGGGAATGTGCAATGACATTTTTGGGGGCAGATCCCACCATGGAAACCACTATGAAAAATACTCGAATTACCATATGCATCTACTCGCTCTGCACAGGATCAGGCTTTTCAGCATTTTTTTTAACCACTTCAGGTTTCTAAAACCACCAAGTGGTTAAAAGAAGTGACCGATTCATTGTTCTGGTCTTTTTTGTTCTGGTGTCTTTCCTTCTCCCAGCAAAGTCTATGAGAATTCAGAAATGCTGTGTGCATATTGCTTCTTTTTTCCTTGCAGTTTTGGGTGCAGAAAAAAGAAGCAGCATGTCAATTATTCGTGCACCTTTGTCCTGCATTTTATAGCACTTCCAGCCGTTGATTTTAGAAAAAAAAACCATGCAAAAAACTTATGTTTATTTAATGCATTTTCTGGCACAAGGTGTGTTTTTCTGGCACAGGGTGTATTTTTGGGTGACAACACAAAACTGCAGTATGCAGACATAGCCTTAACTCACTTCACTACATCAATAAACATAACCGTTAAGATAAGCACCCAGAATTGTATTTTATTCTGGTGATAGGTGCTATAGGATGAGCAGAGTCAATATAGGGTTATTCTAGGGTTTACCGACAGTGAATGGGGTTGCCAAAAACAGTTAGGGTTTCATACCCTCCATTGATAGGTAGGCACATCCAGGGCTAATTAGGGCCAGTTGTGGAGGCTATTCATATATAAATTGTCTTGTAACTGCATGCTGTTAGTATATCTGTGGCACCCCTGATGCTTCAGTCGCCACAGGGTACTGCAGCTCCCTTAAAATGTAGTACTCATCCCGGGTAAGGAGAGGTTAATCGCTGGTGTTTCTCACATTCACAAATCTGAAACAGTTAGGTGCTTTCCTACCGGGGTGGGGGGGGATTTCCTGGGGTAGACAGGGGGTGGCCATCACAAAGCATGAGACTTTCCCGGTCACTAGGACAAACACCTGGGGGGCGGGCACCACTTGGGGAAAAAGGAAGGAGCATTTCTACACAGTCAGTTAGCCCCGGGCATAGCTTGGGGTGAGGCACACACTAGGACCTCGGTCTAATCATCTTTTACCTCAAACTTCTGGGAGCGCCATAGGACCCATAGCTTGGAGCTTACAGCTCACCTCGGGTTCTCCACAGCTACATGGGATTTCAGGGTCTACAGAGAGTGCAGGAAACAACTGCAGCCAATTCCACCTACACTGGGATTGGAGGGACCTCGACAAGAAAGGACTCACAGTGGGAACACCGGCGGTGACCTCGAATTGCTCGGGATCGGTTGGGGCCCATCACGGCGGTGACAAGCATCTTCCGGGTAAAACCAGGATTGTGAGTAAAGAAAACCTTGAACCCGCAGAGACTGTGTGCGCCTGTCCTTGCCGACGCCGGCGCCCCGTGCTTCGGCGCCCGCCCTTACTACTCCCCTCATCATCCTTCCGGGACTTGCTCCACCTGTGGGGAGCAGAAACATCTTAGCTGCTACTACCATCAGCTCTGGGGGACAGCGACAGCAGCAGCGGCTATTGCCTGGCCGCGTACCGCAGGTGACATCATAAGACAAATCATCTCCACCATCACCACCCCCCGTTCTTTATTGTACACCTCGGGGCCACGAAACTGGGCAGGGTCACCCGTCACATCCCCAGAATCGACATCACTAACCCCGGTGACGTGTAACGTTAACCCCTTGCCCCATGGGTGCTACATATCTACTGTTTTGAGTTGTTTATCTTTTACATGCTGTTTGTATATCAAATACTTACCATCCGCATACTGGTGTTCTAATTATGTTTTGATGTCTACATGCATCTGGAAGAACCAGTTATTATTGGCATGTTATATCACTAACAGATTGTTATTTGTAAATTGATATATTCATTATATAACTATCTAAATATGAGTGATTACTTGTATACCATTTTTTGCAGCCTCCTGACCTATCAATGTACCCTGCTCAGTATTTTTATTCACTTTGTATATGTCTTTGCGCCCAATCTTGTAATCCAATTCTTTAAAATTGATCTTATAACAGGATTTTTTCTTTGAGATTTAAATTCCAAAGCAGCAGTTGTTCTCAGAGACTGAACTAAAAAAAACAAAGACCTAACAAATTGGCCTAATGAGTTTCGTTACCAATCAAATAAATAGCTCCAAAATCTACAATGTTTGTGCTCCTATTTCTAGTTTTTAGACTGACAGGTGTAAGTACAAAATATATTAGTGCATTGTCAAGTACTTGAGTGGAACTGGAAAATGCAAAGAAAATTTAGTTGAATTGTTAAAAAAATGAAAAAACAAGCTTTTTCATTACAAAATGCTTTAATATGTAAGAAAAAAAGTACACATTATATCTTCCACACAGTGATCATCATAAATAATCCTAAATGAACTTACATATCATGGAAGCTAAGAAGCAGAGCGCAATAGGGTCTTTTCTGATGACTAGTACAAAAATACAAGGAAGTGCTCACCTGGTTAGGTTGTGTACCACACAACAAGGAGTGTACAGTAAGTATCTTTCCGTTTAACTTACCTTCTATCTATCTTTACAGCTGCCTCAAGCAGGGTATTTTCCCTCTCTGTCCAAGTGCCTTTTCCTTACGGAATTATACTTACCCTTACTCACACTGGTGAGTTGCTACACTGAGTTAACTACTAGTGATGAGCGAGTACGCTTGTCACTAACCGGTATTCGCACGAGCATCACTGTACTCGGGCTACTCGGCGGGTACCGAGTAATTTTGCGATACTCGTGCTGTACTCGTGGTCTTCATCCCTGCATGTTGGCGCTCTTTTGAGAGCCAGCTCTCATGCAGGGATTGGCTGGCAGACCACTGCAATGCCACAGCCCTGTTAGTTGTGGAATTGCAGTGATTGGCCGGCCCGCACAGCGTGACTGAGCCTTTATACCGGCGGGCGCGCTGTGCTCTGCACACAGCCATATCGTATTCCCTGCTTTCCCCGCCCACAGGCGCCTATGATTGGTTGCAGTGAGACACGCCCCCACGCTGAGTGACAGGTGTCTCACTGCACCCAATCACAGCAGCCGGTGGGCGTGTGTATACTGTGCAGTGAAATAAATAATTAAATAATTTAAAAAAACGGCGTTCGGTCCCCCCAATTTTAATACCAGCCAGATAAAGCCATATGGCTGAAGGCTGGTATTCTCAGGATGGGGAGCTCCACGTTATGAGGAGCCCCCCAGCCTAACAATATCAGTCAGCAGCCGCCCAGAATTGCCGCATACATTATATGCGATAGTTCTGGGACTGTACCCGGCTCTTCCCGATTTGCCCTGGTACGTTGGCAAATCGGGGTAATAAGGAGTTAATGGCAGCCCATAGCTGCCACTAAATCCTAGATTAATCATATCAGGCGTCTCCCCGAGATACGTTCCATGATTAATCTGTAGGTTACAGTAAATAAACACACACACACCTGAAAAAATCATTTATTAGAAATAAAAAACACAAACCAATTCCCTCGTAACCAATTTAATAAGCCCCAAAAAGCCCTCCATGTCCGGCGTAATCCAGGATGGTCCAGCATCGCTTCCAGCTCTGCTGCATAAAGGTGACTAGAGCTGCAGAAGACACCGCCGCTCCTGTCAGCTTCACACAGCAACTGAGGCGAGTAGCGCGATCAGCTGAGCTGTCACTGAGGTCACTCGCGGCCACCACTGCATCCAGCGGTGGCTGTGAGTTACCTGACTGACAGCTCAGCTGATCGCGCTACTCACCTCACTTGCTGTGTGGAGGTGTCAGGAGCGGCGGCGGAGTTTAGTGAACAGCTGTGCAGCGCCGCGGCAGTGATCGGGGAACGGTAAGTATGAGAGAGGGGGGAGACTGACCGACAGACTGTGAGATGGGGACAGCCAAGACAGAGAGAAAAAAAAAAATGACCGACATCGCTAGTAAAAATCGGACATCGGAGTGCCACACAATGTTTTCACGTAAAATCTTTCATGTAATCTCAAAAAGTAACATACACCAGCTCTATCTCACTATTGGGTATGTGCCCTTAACATTTTCACCATTAAAATTCATTTTGGTGTCATTTTGGAAGGTTTTCTGGTGAGTCCGTAAAAATGGCGTAAAACTTGGACAAAATTGTTCACAGCTGTGACTTTTGAGTGATAAATGCTTCAAGGGGTCTTCCCCATGCTGTTGCCATGTCATTTGAGCACTCTTCTGAGACTTTTGTGACATTTTTAGGGTTTCTACATGCTGCCGGGGGGTCATTTCATAAAAATACTCGGGTCTCCCATAGGATAACTTTGGGCTCGGTGCTCGGGCCGAGTACACGAGAATCTTGGAATGCTCGGCCCGAGCCTCGAGCACCCGAGCTTTTTGGTACTCGCTCATCACTATTAACTACCTCTTTCTCTTCCTGTACTAGAATCCTATGAGGTTTAAGGTTATTACAAAATGATTATTCTCATGTATGCCATCTGTTTTGACCTATGATTTAGCTTGTTGCACTGTAGATGTATTAGAATTCACTTAGGGAAGCTTATTATGTAGAACTTATGTATTATGAAAATCCCTTGTATATATGTACATATGTATATGTACATATGTACATATGTATAGTATTCTGTGTGTCAGTGTATCATCTGTCTACCCAACTCACTGTATGTACAGTCATGGCCAAAAGTTTTGAGAATGACACCAAAATTATATTTTCACATGATCTGTTGCCCTCTGGTTTTTAATTGTGTTTGTCTGATGTTTACATCACATACAGAAATATAATTGCAATCATATTATGAGTACCAAAAGGTTATATTGACAGGTAGAATGAGTTAATGCAGCAAGTCAATATTTGCAGTGTTGACCCTTCTTCTTCAGGACCTCTGCAATTCTCCCTGGCATTCTCTCAATCAACTTCTGGACCAAATCCTGACTGATAGCTGTCCATTCTTGCATAAGCAATGCTTGCATTTTGCCAGAATTTGTTGGTTTTTGTGTGTCCACCCGTCTCTTGATGATTGCCCACAAGTTCTCAATGGGATTAAGATCTGTGGAGTTTCCTGGCCATGGACCCAAAATCTCTATGTTTTGTTCCATGAGCCATTTAGTGATCACCTTTGCTTTATGGCAAGGTGCTCCATCATGCTGGAAAAGGCATTGTTGGGCGCCAAACTGCTCTTAGACAGTTGGGAGAAGTTGCTCTTGGAGGACATTCTGGTACCATTCTTTATTCATGGCTGTGTTTTTAGGCAAGACTGTGAGGGAGCCGATTCCTTTGGCTGAGAAGCAACCCCACACATGAATCATTTCAGGATGCTTAACAGTTGGCATGAGACAAGACTGGTGGTAGCGCTCACCTCTTCTTCTCCTAATAAGCTGTTTTCCAGATGTCCCAAACAATCAAAAAGGGGATTCATCTGAGAAAATGACTTTACCCCAGTCCTCAGCAGTGCACTCCCTGTACCTTTTGCAGAATATCAGTCGGTCCCTGATGTTTTTTCTGGAGAGAAGTGGCTTTTTTGCTGCCCTCCTTGAAACCAGGCCTTGCTCAAGCAGTCTCCGCCTCACAGTGCGTGCAGAAGCACTCACACCAGCCTGCTGCCATTGCTGAGCTAGCTCGGCACTGCTGGTAGTTCGATCTCGCAGGTAAAACAGTTTTAAGATACGGTCCTGGCATTTGCTGGTCCTTCTTTGGCGCCCTGGAGCCTTTTTGGCAACAATGGAAGCTCTCTCCTTGAAGTTCTTGATGATGCGATAGATTGTTGACTGAGGTGCAATCTTTGTAGCTGCGATACTCTTCCCTGTTAGGCCATTTTTGTGCAGAGCAATGATGGCTGCATGTGTTTCTTTAGAGATTACCATGGTTAACTGAAGAGAAACAATGATACCAAGCACCAGCCTCCTTTTAAAGTGTCCAGTGGTGTAATTCTTACTTAATCATGACTGATTGATCGCCAGCCCTGTCCTTATCAACACCCACACCTGTGTTAATGGAACAATCACTAAAACAATGTTAGCTGCTCCTTTTAAGACAGGAATACAATGATGTTGAAATGTGTTTTGGGGGTTAAAGTTCATTTTCTTAGCAAATATTGACTTTGCAAGTAATTGCTGTTAAGCTGATCACTCTTTATGACATTCTGGAGTATATGCAAATTGCCATTAGAAAAACTTAAGCAGTAGACTTTGTAAAAATTAATATTTGTAGCATTCTCAAAACGTTTGGCCATGACTGTATATATAAATGATTTTGTTTTCGGTTTTCATAAAGCGACATTATGAGTAAGACCGGTTCATCGAAACGTCATTCATTTCAGAGGTCGCCATGTGTGTAAATGCACTGTATATTTACTCACTTCATTAAAAAAAATTCGCATTCCAAATTTAAGTGTGCAGCAATATTTTGGACTTTATGATATATGGGCTTTGGACCCCCTTTCCTAGCATCTTTATACCATGTGTGTGTCAATTTCTTTCAGTAACGCTGCTGTTAGAGGCACATGTTGGCTGATCACACAAGCCATCGTGCAGGGAAAGATGAGAGCTTGGTGTGTGAGCCAGCATCAAAGGCAGGGACAAGACATATGACATATCATTATTGCATAGGTCGTGAAGGGGTTAAATGTTAAGTGGGAACTTATTGCTATAGGATCACTCAGGTTATTGTGACTGTCAAAGGGGCCCACAGAGAAGATTATTACTTTCTAAGGGGCAAAATGTGGACACTATTTTTTAGGGCACTTGCACCTGGCATTAATATATTCTAGAGGTTTGTTTTACCATCTAGATGGCACTCACTACCACAAAGTCCGTGCAGTAATAGGAATACATAACGCAGCAATGGCTCAATATTGCAGTACCAGCAGGATGAGGAGTTCATGCAGGTTGGGAATAGATGAGGATGCTGCTAGTAATGTGAGAAGTAAAATGTGTCTTTGTTGTCATCCCTGCACACGAGTAATGGCTGGAGAAGTTGTTATGTTGGTCCTGGCTAGGTGGAAAAGATGGGAAAAGTGAACAACTCCACCAGAAAGTCATAATTTAAAAAAGTACTGTAATCTTAAATTTTCTGCAGCATTAGCATCTACCACTACAGTATATGGCAGTAATATCAGTAATATCAGTGTTGGTTTTTATATAGAGATTTTTTTAGCAACAACACTGTCATCAACTGAGGTTCTCTTATACTCACTATTAGGGTGTGCCACCATATTTGTAATCAGGGTTGCCTAGTTAGGGGCCCACTCAGAAGTTTCGCCTCCACCTTGAACAACAACTCTATATACACCTCTGGTTCTACTGGTTCTAGTATGGTCCAATGGATAGGTGAAACATTATTTAGAGCAGAACACCCCTTACCCCTTCACCCACGGTTGATTTTTCGTTTTCTTTTTTTCTGCTCCCCTTTCTCCGAGAGCCGTGATTTTTTTATTTTTCTGTCAAGCATGCCGTATGAGGGCTTGTTTTTTGCGTGACGAGTTGTGCTTTTAAATGAAACCATACATTTTACCATATAGTGTACTGGAAAACAGCAAAAAAATTCCAAATGCGGAAAAATTGCACAAAAAATGCGATTGCATGATTGTTTTTGAGATATCTATTCACCATGTTCAGTATATGATAAAACCTGATGTGTCCATGTGATGCCTCAAGTCAGTATGAGTTCGTAGAAACTAAATATGTATAGGTTTACTTTTATGTGTTATTTAAAATAATCAAAAGTTTGCCCAAAAAAAGTGGCACACTTTTTGCGCTATATTACGCAACCCACAGCATTCTAATTTTTCGGGATCTGGGGCTCAGAGATGGCTTATTTTTTGCATCTCAAGCTGATGTTTTTAATAGTACCATTTTTGCACAGATGTTACTTTTTTATCGCCTGTTATTGCATTTTGCGCAAAATTTGTGGCATCAAAAAACTTAATTTTGGCGTTTGGATTTTTTTTTTGCTGCTACGCTGTTTACCGATCAAATTAATAGATTTTATAGTTTGATAGATCGGGCATTGCTGAACACAGTGATACCAAATCTGTATATTTTTTTAACCCTTTAATTTTCAATGGGGTAATAGGAGGGTGATTTCAACTTTTATTTATTTATTTATTAAAGCTATTTTTTACTTTTTTATTTTACTAGTCCCCCTAGGGTACTGTAAGGATCATCAGTCTGATCGCTCATTCTTTTCTGTTGATCACAGCTACACAGCTGAGATCAGCAGAAAAACTGACCTCTTGTAACCTGAAGTCCTCAGCCGGGTGAAACAGGAACAGTAACAGAGTCACATGAGCTACAGAAGTCATCACATGATCCTGTGCTACCATGACAACCACCAGTTCACAGTGATCACGTCACAACACCGCTGGTGGGGGCCGGGTAAGTGAAATTTTTCTGCATTTAAATGGCGCTGTGACATTTTGTCAGCCCATTTAAGGGGTTAACAGGCACGGATGGAACACTGTTCCACTCGTGCCTGCAAGGCACACATGTCAGCTGTACAAATCAGCAGACATATGTACGAATCTCGCCAAGGCTGTCGGCAGCAGCCAGCGGGGATCACAATATGGTGGTTTAGGACGTAA
Organism: Anomaloglossus baeobatrachus; assembly: GCF_048569485.1. NCBI lineage: Eukaryota > Metazoa > Chordata > Amphibia > Anura > Aromobatidae > Anomaloglossus > Anomaloglossus baeobatrachus. The sequence goes on along the minus strand of NC_134360.1, from coordinate 88,590,443 downwards.
TGTTACTGCCCGCTGTCGTTAAGGGGTTAAAAGCAAAGTCATCCTATTCTGACTAGCCTCTTTGGAGACAGAATTCTGATTATCCTGTCCACACAGGTCTAACAGTTTTCACTGTAAAAACACCTGCTATAGGAAAACGCATTCAGCTTTTAATTTTATCGATTCATTATACTTTCAAAAGAATGACTCACTGAAAATTTTCTCCTTAGTGATGTAAAAGAAAGTTCTGAACAGCGTTCCATCATCCTATTAAGAAGTTTCTGTAAATCTTCATACTGCACTGGAATACTGAGATGATCCTTTCTATAAAAGAATAAAAAAAAAAAGTCTTATTTAATTTAACTTGCATCTAAAAGAAGATTTTGCTTTGACTTGCAGCATACCATTGTTATTTTCGGGCAGCTGATACTCTCATTTGCCTTAGGGTATGTGCGCACGTTGCTTTTTACCTGCTTTTTTGCTGCTTTTTCTTCTGCGCTGTTTAATGCCAAAATGGATGTGTTCTTCTATTCAAGCAAAGTCTATGGGAATTTGGGTTTCTTGTTCACACTATGTTGTTCAAAATGCTGCCTTTTTGTGGCAGAACTTTGGTCAAAAACTCAGCTTTGCAGTGCAAAACCCAAATGGCAAAAACAATTGACATGTTGCTTCTTTGAAAAGCTGAGTTTTTGACCAAAGTTCTGCCTCAAAAAGGCAGCATTTTGAACAACATAGTGTGAACAAGAAACCCAAATTCCCATAGACTTTGCTTGAATAGAAGAACACATCCATTTTGGCATTAAACAGCGCAGAAGAAAAAGCAGCAAAAAAGCAGGTAAAAAGCAGGTAAAAAGCAACGTGCGCACATACCCTTACAACAGCAGCTATTTTCACTTTTGGGTAGGGTCTCAGATAAAAAGGCATGTGGCCAAGACTTAAGGGTGCTTTACATGCTGCAACATCGCTACTGATATATCGTCGGGGTCACATCGTTAGTCACGCACATCCGACGCCGATGGCGACGTCGCAGCGTGTGACACCAAGGAACGATGATCAACGATCGCAAAATCGTCCAAAAAATGGTGATCGTTGACACGTCGCTCCTTTCCTTAATATTGTTGCTGCTGCAAGTACGATGTTGTTTGTCGTTCCTGCGGCATAACACATCGCTGTGCGTGACACCGCAGGAACGACAAACATCTCCTTACCTGCGTCCACCGGCAATGCGGAAGGAAGGAGGTGGGCGGGATGTTACGTCCCGCTCATCTCCGCCCCTCCGCTTCTATTGGACGGCCGCTTAGTGACGTTGCAATGACGTCGCTGTGACGCTAAACGCCCCTCCCCCTTTAGGGAGGGATTGTTCGGCAGTCACAGCGACGTCGCTGCACAGGTATGTGCGCATGACGCTGCCGTAGCGATAATGTTCACTACGGCAGTGATCACCAAATGTCGCACATACGACGGGGGCGGGTGCTGTCGCTAGCGATGTTGCAGCGTGTAAAGCACCCTTTAGCCCTTGTTCTGGCACACAACTACTATTAGATTACAGAGAAATTAGTCTACATTGATTACCTATTGTTAGTGGTCATGTGGTTTTGCAAAAATATTAGCAATGAGAACTCATCTTCTGGCCCACCTATAGACTTTATTTAAACAAGTTTCTTTTTTGTTTGCTTTTTGTTTAGATTTTCAACTGTAAAAATCGTACATACAATTTGATAAAGTAATCAATGCAATTAATATGGTCTTATAAATTCTATTTTGTACTGCAATTAAATTTTTAAATAAAGCTCAATTGAAAATCAATTTAAGTTAATCAAGTGGGAGAGAAAAAAAAATAAGAAACAAAATACAGGAATGAAAACAGGCTCAGGGAGGGAAAGGACAGAAGAGTAAAGTTATTACCTTACAACAAAACAACCTGTGTTTTTCTGTATTTCCCTGGGAATGTCACTGATCCAAAAGTTTCTCATACAATATTATTTTTATTTCTCACCTTCATCTTTTTAATTGACTTTGTGTGCCTATTCACACCAATTAAGAGAAAAAGTGGGAAAAAATGTGGATGGTAGTTCCTCCAAATTTTCTAATAACATTCTCTCCTGGTACAAAGAAGTCAAATGAATACAATACAATACAATACGATAAATATCAATAAGTTTTGTTCTAAGTGGTACTTTGTACGCTGCTAGCCGATTGTAGCGATGCCGAGCGCGATAGTCCCCGCCCCCGTCACAGATGCGATCTCTTGTGATAGCTGCCGTAGCGAACATTATCGCTACGGCAGCTTCACACGGACTTACCTGCCCTGCGACGTCGCTCTGGCCGGCGACCCGCCTCCTTCCTAAGGGGGCGGGTTGTGCGGCATCACAGCGACGTCACACGGCAGGCGGCCAATAGAAGCGGAGGGGCGGAGATGAGCGGGACGTAAACATCCCGCCCACCTCCTTCCTTCCTCATTGCAGGCGGGACGCAGGTAAGGAGATGTTCCTCGCTCCTGCGGCTTCATACACAGCGATCTGTGCTGCCGCAGGAACGAGGAACAACATCATACCTGTCGCTGCAGCGAAATTATGGAAATGACCGACACTACACACATCACCGATTTTCGACGCTTTTGCGATCGTATATCGGTGCTTCTAGGCTTTACGCGACGTCGTTACCGGCGCCGGATGTGCGTCACTAACCCCTAACTCCTCCTGCTGAGATCATATGTAGGAAGTTTTTCTACTGCCCCTAGATCGTGGAGTTTAATTCTCATCAATATTTTTAAAGATATCTTAAATTGGATTAAGAAGAGCATAATTTACAAAATGTGATTATTTATTTTTTACCCCAAAATTGTATTGTTGAACACGTACATAGACAATGGAATATATCTGCTTTATCAGGTTGACGCTTAAAGCAATTGGCACACACCCATTCTATATCTTCTTAAGGGAATTATATACCCCTATGAGATATATATATATATATATATATATTGTGAGAGATAGGGGGGGGGCATTCATATGCGACGGACGGTATATATCCCCCAGAATGCGTACAGAAACATATTAGAGCCCTACATAGTGGTCATTGAGACATGCAGGCGCATGGAAAAATCACAAATCAAATCATTAGCAACAACTCATATATAATGAGAACCAAGAGGAACAGAGTCTTTAAATTCACTTAGTAAAGAGCCCATACAAGCAGAATTATGAAAATATTAAATATTTATTAAAGTGCTGTTGGGTACAAAAATATATATATACATATGGACCAGAGGGAGCGGTGCTGAAGGGGAAAAACCCCACGTGTCCCAGAGAGTAAAGAGGAAGATTCCTCAGCCGTGATCTTGGAGGGTTTATGAGGGGTGACTATTAACCGAGAGTAAGGCTGCAGCACAACTTGTGGGGACGAATATACAAACAATATGTACAAATATTTCCCAAATACAAGCAGCTCGACTCACCTCCTCAAGTCTATTCAGATCACTGCACCACCGGGGTAGCCACGTGGGGACCGGCGTCCCAACACGTGTTTCGCGTTTAGCTTCGTCGGGAGACGGGTAAAAGAGTGTGCAAGTACTGACCTTAAATAGGCACCCAGAGTACCTCAAAAACCACCCACCATGAGCGCGTCACGGGAAGCCCTGAGAACCGGAGATCCGCCCAGGTTCAGCGTCCATAGAGAGGACCGGACGGAAGAAAACTTCCTGTGACGTCAACAGTGTTGTTCCGGTTCCGCTGTTAAGGACGCCACCGCAGCGATGTCCGAGCAACAGGCACGCCCCATGACGCGTCTCAAAGTACCACCCCCTCCCATCCTCATCATCCCCTCCCCACACACAAAAACGCCACCCACTATCAGGGTAGGCAAGAACTTCTCCGTACCGCCCATCAAGGAGAGAGATTCACCCCATATCCACACAAGTATGCCCACCGCAGTGATATCCAAAGCAACGGATAAACCACAAAATACTTCACAGGTACATCCGGCCTTCCCCCTACAGAATGGGACCTGCCATCCACCAGAGGAAAGATAAGTAAGCAGCAAGTTCCAAGCGGTCATCTATTAACTATCCCAAATCACAGGGGGAGGCCGAAATATAGTGGAAAGTATAAAGGAATACACAGAATCCTGTCAGGCTACCAACCTAGGAGGAAAGCAGGGAAAGGAACAAAAACCCACAACATCTAACACGTAACACCTTCCCAAAAGTATATGGAAAAGCATCAGATTCTAAAATTTTCCAATAGAAGATGTTTTTATAATAATAGTAATGCAAAGGATTTGTCCCGTAGGAGTCCGTATGGCCAATTATATATATAATGATATCAGCACACCGTATCTTCATTGTCCATGATGTAAACCGGAATCCCGGATGTAAATGGTCATCTTTCACGGTAGTTACAGTCCATCCATTGTGGGGGTGGGCGTAGGGGGGGTTTTTCTATCTCCTATGGGGCGGGGGGGGGTGGATGGCAGGTCCCATTCTGTAGGGGGAAGGCCGGATGTACCTGTGAAGTATTTTGTGGTTTATCCGTTGCTTTGGATATCACTGCGGTGGGCATACTTGTGTGGATATGGGGTGAATCTCTCTCCTTGATGGGCGGTACGGAGAAGTTCTTGCCTACCCTGATAGTGGGTGGCGTTTTTGTGTGTGGGGAGGGGATGATGAGGATGGGAGGGGGTGGTACTTTGAGACGCGTCATGGGGCGTGCCTGTTGCTTGGACATCGCTGCGGTGGCGTCCTTAACAGCGGGACTGGAACAACACTGTTGACGTCACAGGAAGTTTTCTTCCATCCGATCCTCTCTGTGGACGCTGAACCTGGGCGGATCTCCGGTTCTCAGGGCTTCCCGTGACGCGCTCATGGTGGGTGGTTTTTGAGGTACTCTGGGTGCCTATTTAAGGTCAGTACTTGCACACTCTTTTACCCGTCTCCCGACGAAGCTAAACGCAAAACACGTGTTGGGACGCCGGTCCCCACGTGGCTACCCCGGTGGTGCAGTGATCTGAATAGACTTGAGGAGGTGAGTCGAGCTGCTTGTATTTGGGACATATTTGTACATATTGTTTGTATATTCGTCCCCACAAGTTGTGCTGCAGCCTTACTCTTGGTTAATAGTCACCCCTTATAAACCCTCCAAGATCACGGCTGAGGAATCTTCCTCTTTACTCTCTGGGACACGTGGGGTTTTTCCCCTTCAGCACCGCTCCCTCTGGTCCATATGAATATATATATTTTTGTACCCAACAGCACTTTAATAAATATTTAATATTTTCATAATTCTGCTTGTATGGGCTCTTTACTAAGTGAATTTAAAGACTCTGTTCCTCTTGGTTCTCTCTACATAGTGGTCAGTCCACTATCTCCAGTCCGGGTTGTGCAGGTGGCTCATGGTCACAACTCTCATTTAAAAGGTCTCTGTAAAGGCCTGGGTGGGGCAGAGTCTGCTTGGTAAGCTGCAGAGCAGGAAGCTGAGGAGAGTTCAGGCCTGTGTGGAACGATAACATAAGTCTGTGGACCATCCTGGAATAGCAGAACGGGGTATAGTAAGACCGTCTCCTACGGCAAGCAGTGCCTGTGTGACGGGGAACGGTATGGACTGTGCATAACCCGGCTGTGTCCCGGAGGACATTTACCTGTTCAGCGATGACAATAAAGCTGTTTGGATCGGACTTTTTTGGGTCACTGCCTCTTTGTCGTCCTGGGGGATTCCCACCCCGCTACATTATAGTGGAGAATGCGGGCAGTGAGAATTGAGGCATACCCCACCGCTGCATGTCAATAATCAAGCCTGCTACGCTACGGTATAAACCAGCTGACAACATGGAGGAGCTTCTGCGGCAGTTGGTACTAACTCAGCAGAAGCAACAGGAGCAATTGGGTCTGTTCCAGCAGCAGCACCAGGAATCCCAGCGGCAGCATCAGGAGACCCAGAGACAGCAACAAGAGGCAAATGTATTGCTACGGCAGCAGATTGCGGCCCTGCGTGAGACACCGCCGGCAACTGCCTCAGACCGACGGGTACCCCGGGACAGGGTTCGCTCTGCCCTGCGGAAACTAAGCCCGGAGGATGACGTGGAGATTTTCCTTACGGTTTTTGAGCGCACCGCGGAGCAGGAAAAACTGCCGGCAGACCAGTGTGCGGAAGTGGTTGCTCCGTTTCTGATAGGGGATGCCCAGAAAGCCTACTTTGACCTCAGCTGGGAGGATGCCCTGGACTACGAGAAACTGAAAGGTGAGATCCTTGCACGTCTGGGGGTCAATACATATGTGAGGGCTCAGCGAGTATTTTCATGGGCCTATGTGGAGACCTGTCCTGCCAGGTCTCAAGCATATGACTTACTACAATTGGTGAAAAAGTGGTTACAGCCGGAGGTGTTGTCTCCAGCCCAGATGGTGGAAAGGGTGGTGGTCGACTGGTTGGTGCGGACTCTGCCAGTCGCTATACAACATTGGGTGGGGCAAGGAGACCCGGGTAACCTGGAGTGGTGAGTCTAGTTGAGCGATATACCGCCACACAGGACTTTATACGAGACTCTGCCCCAGTGCGATAGGCCCGGCGGCCATAGGACCCTGGCCAAGATACACGTACGGCCCTGGTGAACAACAAAACCCAAGCCCATGCCGAGGGGGTAACCCGCACTGAGAGTGGCAAAAGACTAGTCCCCCCAAGAATGGTAACAAAAACTGGTGGGGCCACCGCTATGAAGTGCTGGAGATGTCAAGGACCAGGACATATCGCCGCTTATTGCCCTTTGATTACGGAGTCCATGGATTGTGGGTACACACGCCGAATGTCTATGTATGCTAATACGGTATATACTGCACGCCCTATTCTTGAACCTCCTCTTTGTCACATGTATGTAAATGGACATCAGGCAGAGGCCCTGTTGGACTCTGGCAGTATAGTGACCCTCGTTCATGGGTCACTTATCTCGGGGACAGAATCCCCGGAGAGGGAAGTTGGGATTGTGTGTATACATGGTGAACTCCGCAAATATCCAACAGCAGAGGTATGCCTCTCCACTCCGTGCGGAGACGTGACGCATGTGGTAGGAGTGGTGAAAACTCTACCATACGGGGTAGTGATGGGAAGGGATTTTCCGTTGTTTTGGTACCTGTGGGAGAGAAATAGTACTTTTCCCCAGGCAAAAAAGGGTCCGGGTGCAGAATCCGATGATCCCGAGTCGGGGATACCTGATGTAGGGATCGCCGACCTAGGGACAGGGGGAGAACCTGACAGGGGTCCCCTAGAGGTATTGGCAGGGGAAAGTGAAGAGACCATAATGACCCCGGAGCTGGAAATGTCCCGGGAGGCCTTCGGGACGGCGCAGCGAAGGGACCCTACCCTCTCCCAGGCATGGGAGAATGTAAAAGAGGTACAGTAAATGGGGTGGCTCAACAAACAGGGGCAGAAGTTGTTTTTCCCCGCATGGCGGTTTATAATAATTTACTATACCGGGTAGACAAAATCAGAGCAGAGATAATAGAACAACTGGTAGTGCCACAATCCCATTGTCAGGCAGTGCTTAACATGGCTCACACACCCCCTGGGGGGGCACTTAGGGGTTACCAAGACACAAAAGCGCATTTTACGGAGGTTCTTTTGGCCGGGAGTGTACGCAGAGGTACGGAAATTCTGTGAATCCTGCCCGGTCTGCCAGCTGACCTCGCCCATTGCAAATTTCCGGAGTCCATTGGTGCCTCTCCCAATTATAGAAGAACCTTTTGAACGGATTGCAATGGATCTGGTAGGGCGCCTGGTAAAATCCGCACGCGGTCACCAACACATTTTGGTAGTTGTAGATTACGCCACACGCTATCTAGAGGCCATTCCGCTGCGCCATACCTCCGCTAAGCTGAATGCCCTGGAATTGTTTGCCATGTTTTGTCGTCTAGGGCTACCAAAGGAGATCCTTACTGACCAGGGGACTTCGTTTATGTCCAAGGTGACAAAAGAATTATGTAAATTATTGAAAATATAGCACCTGCGCACATCGGCGTACCATCCGCAAACTGATGGGCTGGTCGAGCGGTGTAATAAAACCCTTAAGTCCATGCTAAAAAAAGTGATTGCCAAGGACGGGAGGGACTGGGACATGTTGTTGCCCTATCTTATGTTTGCGCTCCGAGAGGTGCCGCAGGCATCCACAGGTTTTTCACCATTCGAGTTGCTTTATGGCAGACACCCTAGGGGCTTGCTGGACGTAGCCAAGGAAACATGGGAACAGGAGCCCACCCCATATAAAATGTGATTGAACATGTGGCTCTAATGCAGGATCGCATCACAGCGGTTTTGGCTATTGTAAAAGAACATTTAACAAGGGCCCAAGGGGCACAAAGGCACACTTATAACACCCGAGCCACCATCAGATCTTTTAATGTCGGGGATCGGGTCTTGGTCTTGGTGCCCACTGCCGAGAGTAAACTTTTGGCCAAATGGCAGGGGCCGGATGAGGTTCGGGAAAAGGTGGGGGAGGTGAACTATCGAATACACCAGCCGGGGAGGAGGAAGCCGGAACAATTGTATCATGTTAACTTGCTTAAAGCCTGGAAAGACCGTGACTGTATGGTTACGGGAGTGACCCCGGAGGTGTCCTGTGGGGCTCCTGTAGTGCCGCCCATCCTGGGGACTGAAGGGGGGGTGAATCTAGGCAACACGCTCTCTAAACCACAGCGCCCTGAAGTTCGAAAGTTAGTACAGCAGAACTCGGATGTGTTTTCCGAGTTACTCGGCTGTACTTCGGTCATCCAACATGACATTGTTACCGAGCCTCGGGTAAAGATGCGTATGAAACCGTACCGGGTGCCCGAGGCCCGGAGACAAGCCATTGCTGCAGAGGTGAAACAGATGCTTACACTAGGGGTGATCGAGAAATCAAAGAGTGACTGGGCTAGTCCCATTGTGCTGATTCCAAAACCCGACGGGTCGATGCGTTTCTGCAATGATTTCCGGCGATTGAATGAGGTTTCCAAGTTCGACCTTTACCCTATGCCCCGGGTGTACAAACTGATTGAACGATTGGGAAAGGCTCAATACTTCACAACGCTTGACCTTACCAAGGGCTATTGGCAGGTGACGTTGACGGAGTCAGCCAAGGAAAAAACGGTCTTTATAACACCAGATGGTCTCTACCACTATGTTGTCTTGCCTTTCGGCTTACATGGAGCCCCGGCTACTTTCCAAAGACTGATGGACGTAGTGTTGGAATCCCATCAGAAGTACGCATCCGCATATCTAGATGACATCATAATCTTCAGTACCGATTGGCAGACCCACTTGTCCCAGGTCCAGGCCGTCGTTAACTCCCTGCGGGCGGCAGGATTGACAGCCAACTCAAAAAAATGTGCAATCAGTCTGGAGGAAGCCCGGTATTCGGGGTACGTGATTGGCCGCGGATTGATCAAGCCTCAAGTAAATAAAATCGAGGCCATCCAAAAGTGGCCCAGACCAGTGTCCACTAAACAGGTGAGAGCGTTCCTCGGCATTGTCGGGTATTACCGGCGGTTTATACCGGACTTTGCTGGGAGAACGGCGGCTTTGACCGATCTGTTGAAGGGTAAAACGGCGGCCATGGTACGCTGGACCCCTCAGGCTGAGGAAGCGTTTCAGTCCATAAAGACTGCCTTGTGTGGACAACCGGTCCTCATTAGCCCCGATTTCGGTAACACCTTCCTTGTGCAAACAGATGCCTCTGAGGTGGGTCTAAGTGCCGTCCTCTCGCAAGAGGTGAACGGAACTGAGCATCCGATTACCTATTTGAGCCGGAAACTTACCCCGGTGGAGAAAAATTATAGCGTAGTGGAAAAGGAGTGCTTGGCTATTAAATGGGCCTTGGAGTCCCTGCGCTATTATTTGCTCGGGCGACAGTTTCGGCTAGTGACGGACCACGAGCCCCTCGTCTGGATGAGAAATGCGAAAGAACGGAATGCTCGGGTCACCCGTTGGTTCCTGTCCCTTCAAAATTTCAGGTTTACAGTGGAACATCGGGCCGGATCGTCCCTGGGCAATCCGGATGCCCTGTCTCGGGCAGCCTGTTTGGGGGCGTCTGTTCAACCCCATGGGTTTGAACAGAGGGGGGGGGTATGTGAGATAGGGGGGGCATTCAAATGCGACGGACGGTATATATCCCTCAGAATGCGTACAGAAAGATATTAGAGCCCTACATAGTGGTCAGTCCGCTATCTCCAGTCCGGGTTGTGCAGGTGGTTCATGGCCACAACTCATTTAAAAGGTCTCTGTAAAGGCCTGGGTGGGGCAGAGTCTGCTTGGTAAGCTGCAGAGCAGGATCGGACTTTTTTGGGTCACTGCCTCTTTGTCGTCCCGGGGTACCCCCACCCGCTACTATATATATATATATATATATATATATATATATATATTTATATATATATTATGTATACACTAGCTGTAGTACCCGGGCGTTTCCCAGGATAGTAACTGTCTCTCTCCCAGTCTCTGTCTGTGTGTCGCTGTCTGTGTCTCTTTCCTTGTCTGTCTGTGTCTATGTCTCTGTCTGTCTGTTTCTATCTCTCTGTATTTGCATTAGTCTGTTTCCATCTCTGTGTTTGTCTCTATGTGTGTGTCTGTCTGTCTCTCTCTTTCCCCATCTGTCTCTTTGCCAGTCTGTCGCTTTCAATGGCTGTCTCTTTGCACGGCTGTCTCTTTTCCTGGCTGACTCTTTGCCTGGCTGTCTCTTTCCAGGGCTGTCTCTTTCCAGGGCTGTCTCTTTGACCATCTGTCTCTTTGCCCATCTGTCTCTTTCTAGGTCTGTCCCTTTCCCCGGCTGTCTCTTTCCCCGGCTGTCTCTTTCCCCGGCTGTCTCTTTCCAGGGCTGTCTCTTTCTAGGTCTATCTCTTTGCCCCTCTGTCTTTTTGCCCCTCTGTCTCTTTGCCCCTCTGTCTCTTTGCCCGGCTGTCTCTTTGCCCGGCTGTCTCTTTGCCTGGCTGTCTCTTTCCAGGGCTGTCTCTTTCCAGGGCTGTCTCTTTACCCGGCTGTCTCTTTCTGTCTCTATCTGTCTGTGTCTGTCTGTCTGTCTCTCTCTATCCGTCTCTCCACCGACATCTTATTGCCTCACACATAAGCTTTTTATACTAACAGTTTATTTTGTTCCTATAGCAACCACTGACAGTTGCTATTAATAGCCTATAGCTCCCACCTCCATTCAGTTTAATGACGGCAGGATTTTTGGGGAGTAATTGTAAAGCGCGGAGTTAAATTTTGCCACCCAAACATAGTCTATGATGTTCCCTGGGTCACATGGAGTGTCTGTGCAAAATTTCGTGATTGTAAATGCGACGGTGTGGATTCCTTTAACGAACATACACTCTCCTTTAATACATATATATATACTATATATATATATATATATATATATATATATATATATATATATATATATATATACTGTATATATAAAAATATAAATAGACATTTCTGATTATCTGTTGGAGGGGAGGTATTTGGTGCTATGCTCGAATACTTTCAGTATCGTTGAGATAGTCAGTTGTGCAATAGCTGTTACACATTTAGTCATGGCTGTTTCCATTGGTGGATAGACACAGAAAAGGTCCCCTGTGTAAGAACAATGTAGGTGCCCTCTGCAGTTAAATAGTTCATGTTAATACAAAATTCCACCTGATTTTTAGTTAGAAAGGAGCTCCCAAACTGATTGGGACCTTGTGCGGCCGCACAGGTTGCACCAATGATTTACAGTGCCTTGCAAAAGTATTCGGCCCCCTTGAATTTTTCTACCTTTTCCCACATTTCAGGCTTCAAACATAAAGATAGAAATTTGAATGTTATGGTGAAGAATCAACAGCAAGTGGGACACAATTGTGAAGTTGAACAAAATTTATTGCTTATTTTAAACTTTAAAAAATAAATAAATAACTGAAAAGTGGGGCGTGCGATATTATTCGGCCCCTTTACTTTCACAGTGCAGCAAACTCACTTCAGAAGTTCATTGAGGATCTCTGAATGATCCAGTGTTGTCCTAAATGACTGATGATGATAAATATAAGCCACTTGTGTGTAATCTATTCTCTGTATAAATGCACCTGCTTTGTTATAGTTACAGTGTTCTTTTTAAAGCACAGATAGCATCATGAAGACCAAGGAACACAACAGGCAGGTCTGTGATACTGTTGTGGAGAGGTTTAAAGCCGTATTTGGTTACAAAAAGATTTTGAAAACTTTAAACATCCCAAGGAGCGCTGTGCAAGCAATCATATTGAAATGGAAGGAGTATCATACCACTGCAAATCTACCAAGACCGGGCCATCCATCCAAACTTTCATCTCAAACAAGGAGAAGACTGATCAGAGATGCAGCCAAGACACCCATGATCACTCTGAATGAACTGCAGAGATCTACAGCTGAGGTTGGAGAGTCTGTCCATAGGACAACAATCAGTCGTACACTGCACAAATCTGGCCTTTATGGAAGAGTGGTAAGAAGAAAGCCATTTCTCAAAGATATCCATAAAAAGTGTTGTTTAAAGTTTGCCACAAGCCACCTGGGAGACACACCAAACATGTGGAAGAAGGTGCTCTGGTCAGATGAAACCAAAATCGAATTATTTGGGCACAATGCCAAACGATATGTTTGGCGTAAAAGCAACACAGCTCATCACCTTGAACATACCATCCCCACTGTCAAACATGGTGGTGGCAGCATCATGGTTTGGGCCTGCTTTTCTTCAGCGGGGACAGGGAAGATGGTTAAAATTGATGAGAAGATGGATGAAGCCAAATACAGGACCATTCTTGAAGAAAACCTGTTGGAGTCTGCAAAACACCTGAGACTGGGACAAAGATTTGTCTTCCAACAAGACAATGATCCCAAACATAAAGCAAAATCTACAATGGAATGGTTCACAAATAAACGTATCCAGGTGTTAGATTGGCCAAGTCAAAGTCCAGACCTGAATCCAATCAAGAATCTGTGGAAAGAGCTGAAAACTGTTGCTCACAAACACTCTCCATCCAACCTCACTCAGCTCCAGCTGTTTGCAAAGGAAGAATGGGCAAGAATTTCAGTCTCTCGATGTGCAAAACTGATAGAAACATACTCCGAGCGACTTGCAGCTGTAATTGCTGCAAAGTATTAACGTAAAGGGGCCGAATAATATTGCATGCCCCAATTTTAAGTTTTTTATTTTTTACAAAATTTAAAATAAGCAGTAAATTTCATTCACCTCAGCTGTAGATCTCTGCAGTTCATCCAGAGTCATCATGGGTGTCTTGGCTGCATCTCTGATCAGTCTTCTCCTTGTTTGACATAACATTTTTTAGGGATGGCCGGGTCTGGGTAGATTTGCAGTGGTATGATACTCCTTCCATTTCAATATGATTTATTGCACAGTGCTTCTTGGGATGTTTAAAGTTTTGGAAATCTTTTTGCAACCAAATTCGGGTTTAAACTTCTACACAACAGTACCATGGACCTGCCTGTTGTGTTCCTTGGTCTTCATGATGCTCTCTGTGCTTTAAACAGAACACATATCATACGCATAAATAGCCTGGGTGTCAGCTTCCCATACACGGTAAGTTTTTTAACTGCATGAGAGGACACACACAAGCTAGGGACTAGAGTTGAGCACGGTTCGTGGTTCGAGGTTCTCCAGTTCTAAGCTCGAGTGATTTTTGGGGCTGTTCGAGATTGAACTAGAACTCGAGCTTTTTGCAAAAGCTCGATAGTTCTAGATACGTTCGAGAACGGTTCTAGCAACAAAAAGCAGGGATTATTACAGCTACAGTGTGCAGGAGCCATCGCTGGCAGCCTGCCAGAAGCTGGTAACCAAGATAAACATCGGGTATCCAAGCAAAGCGCTTTGGTTAGTAACCCGATGTTTATCTTAGTTACGTGCAGGAAGCCCACACTTCCCCGCTCAGCTCGCTCCGCCCCCTCCTGCCCGCGGCATGTACACATATACACACACACACACACACTCACATGGTCCCGCTCGGCTTACCTGCGGTGATGAAGTCCCGCCATCCCGACCTCAGCGCTGTCACTGTCCTCCATGGCCGCCGCTTGTCACATCACCTCTCGCTTCCGACCCGAGACGTCACGGACCTCTCGCGATACTTGATGTGAAGGCGCCGGTCATTGACCTCAGTGACAGGGGCTGTCAGTGTGCTGGAGATCAGCGCAGGTAATGTACCTCGCTGACAGCAGCACTTGTCATGCCCTGCAGTGACCTGGGCTGACCCATTGATGTTAGCTCAGGTCACTGCATTGCTCTCCCAGTCAATGGGGAACATCCTGCTCTTCATTGACTGGGACAGTGTGGATCGTCATGGCAACCCCTTGGATTACACCAGACCTGGATTTGTTTTTCATTCTAATAAATTGGTTAAAGAGGGAATGTTTTGGGGAGTGTTTTTTCAAATAAAAATGTGGTTGTCGTCTATTTTTTTTTTATTACTGACTGGGTTGGTGATGTCGGGTATCTGATAGACGCCTGACCTCACCAACCCCAGGGCTTGATGCCAGGTGACATTACACATCTGGTATTAACCCCATATATTACCCCGTTTGCCACCGCACCAGGGCACTGGATGAGCTGGGGCGAAGCACCAGGATTGGCGCATCTAATGGATGCGCCACTTCTGGGGCGACTGCGGCCTGCTATTTTTAGGCTGGGGAGAGTCCAATAACCATGGACCTCCCTAGTCTGAGAATATCAGGCCCCAGCTGTCTGCTTTACCTTGGCTGGTAATCCAATTTTGGGGGACCCCACGTGTTTTTTTTTTTAATTATTTATTTAATTTAAAATAACAGCGTGGGGTGCCCTCAGTTTTGGATTACCAGCCAAGGTGAGGTTGCCAGCTGTGGTCTGCAGGCTGCAGCCGTCTGCTTTACCCTAGCTGGCTACAAAACTAGGGGTAACCCTACGTCATTTTTTTTTCATTTTTTTGGCTAAATACAAAGCTAAGCACCCCTTACTGCCACATGAAAGGCACCAAAGGGTGCTCCACTTTTTCTCCATTTTTTCTCCACTTTTTCTCCATTTTTTCTCCACTTTTTCTACATTTTTTTCTCCACTTTTTCTCCACTTATTCTCCATTTTTTTCTCCACTTTTTTCTCCACTTTTTTCTCCACCTTTTCTCCACTTTTTCTCCACTTTTTCTCCACTTTTTCTCCATTTTTTTCTCCACCTTTTCTCCACTTTTTCTCCACTTTTTCTCCACTTTTTCTCCATTTTTTTCTCCACTTTTTCTCCACTTTTTCTCCATTTTTTTCTCCATTTTTTCTCCACTTTTTCTCCACTTTTTCTCCATTTTTTTTCTCCACCTTTTCTCCACTTTTTCTCCACTTTTTCTCCATTTTTTTCTCCACTTTTTCTCCACTTTTTCTCCACTTTTTCTCCACTTTTTCTCCGTTCTTTTTCTATGGTCGGTCTACCTATTAGCTCTGCCATGCATACTGTAGCTCTACACCTACTGCACATGTTACTTTATGATTGACATCTCTTTCGTACCAGAGCTGTCTAAGCCTACTCTGACCCCATATTTGTCATTACTATATTGTCCTTGTACTGTATTATGACATTTGTATCATGTGTTTCATTTCTTGCTGTGTTGCAATTTTTTTGCTGCATCCCAATTGTACCTCTACATTGTTCGAGTTTATGTTATTGTTCTCTCACTCTTATGTGATACTGATTATTGTCATTTTTCATGATTACATGCAGATAAGTCCAATCTGACGAAGGCTCAGGCCGAAACGTCATTTGTAACTTGTTTTGGACAAAAACATATATGCTTATGAAAAAAAAAATTTCTTAATACGGACCAATAAAGAGTGATTTTGCATTACTATCCATTGTGACTTACTGACTTAGTCTGGGAGATATAGAGTGCCGAGGTTACTCACTAATTTTATCTATTATTACCTCTGAGCACCTATATACCAGTGAGCAGAGCTTCCTCTACAGTAGTTCTCCTGATTAGGCATGCCCTTACCTCATGAGCAGGGCATTGCAGCTTTGGTAGCAACCATTACGACATGGACTCTGCTGCTGTGGACCCGGGGAGAGTGAGTGCAGATTCATTGCACCCACACTCCTCACATGAAGGGTCCGCACTCCTAGAAAATGGGGGATACGTTCCCTGAGTGTCTCCCCCCCATATTCTAGATGGTCCAGAGTCGTCGTGGGACCCCTTTATTTTTTTTCTTACAATAAATTGGTGAAAGAGGAAATGTTTTGGGGACTGTTTTTTCAAATAAATTTCTTTTGTCGATTTTTTGTTTTTGTTAGTACTGACAGTTTATGATGTTAGACGCCATGACATCACAAACTGATGGGCTTGATCTCAGGTGACTTTACAGCTAGTATCAACCCGATTTATTACCCCGTTTGCCACTGCACCAGGGCACGGGATGAGCTGGGGTGAAGCGCCAGGATTGGCGCATCTAGTGGATGCGCCACGTCTGGGGTGCCTGCGGCCTGCTATTTTTAGGCTGTGAAGGCCCAATAACTATGGACCTTCCCACCCTGAGAATACCAGACCACAGCTGTCCGCTTTACCTTGGCTGGTGATCCAATTTGGGGGGGACCCTACTTTTATTGTGTAATTATTAATATTTATAAAATAATTATAAAAAAGAGCCTGAGGGGACCTCCACATTGGATCCCCAACCACGGTAAAGCTGCCAGCTGTGGTTTTCAGGCTACAGCCGTCTGCTTTACCCTAGCTGGCTATCAAAAATGGGGGGACCCAACGTCATTTTTTTTTTTTTAACTATTTTTTAAATAGAAAAAATTAATGGGCTTCCCTGTATTTTGATTGCCAACCAAGGTAACGGCAGGCAGATGGGGGTGGCAACCCATAGCTGTCTGCTTTATCTGCGCTGAGAATCAAAAATACCGCGGAGCGCTACGTCATTTTTTTAAAGATTTATTTTCACAGCACTGTGATGTCCAGCAATCAAAATACAGGGAAGCCCATTTTATTTTTAGTTATTTAAATAAATAATTAAAAAAAATATATATGGGCTCCCGCTGCATTTTTTGTATTGCTAGCTAAGGGTAATCCAAGCAGCTACTGGCTGCTAACCCCCACTGCTTGGTGTTACCTTCACTGGCAATGGAAAATCCAGGGAAGCATTTTTTATTTTTTTTGCCAAAAAACTACAAAAAAAGGACGTGAGCTTCGCCATATTTTTGTATGCTAGCCAGGTATAGCAGGCAGGTGGTGGAAGAGTTGGATACAGCGCCAGAAGATGGCGCTTCTATGAAAATGCCATTTTCTGAGGCGGCTGCAGACTGCAATTCGCAGCAGTGGGGCCCAGAAAGCTCAGGCCAACCTGTGGTGCGGATTCCAATCCCCAGCTGCCTAGTTGTACCTGGCTGGACACAAAAATGGGCAAAGCCTACGTCATTTGTTTTCTAATTATTTCATGAAATTCATGAAATAATAAAAAAAGGGCTTCCCTTTATTTTTGGTTCCCAGCCGGGTACAAATAGGCAACTGGGGGTTGGGGGCAGCCGTACCTGCCTGCTGTACCTGGCTAGCATACAAAAATATGGCGAAGCCCACATAATTTTTTCAGGGGGCAAAAAACTTCTGCATACAGTCCTGGATGGAGTATGCTGAGCCTTGTAGTTCTGCAGCTGCTGTCTGTCTGTATGGAGAAGAGCAGACAGCAGCTGCAGAACTACAAGGCTCAGCATACTCCATCCAGGACTGTATGCAGAAGTTTTTTGCCCACCAAAAAAATGACGTGGGCTTCGCCATATTTTTGTATGCTAGCCAGGTACAGCTGGCAGCCACGGGCTGCCTCCAACCCCCAGTTGCCTATTTGTACCCGGATGGGAACCAAAAATATAGGGAAGTCCGTTTTTTTTTAATTATTTCACTTATTTCATGAAATAATTAAAAAACAAATGATGTGGGCTTCGCCCCATTTTTGTGTCCAGCCGGGTACAACTAGGCAGCTGGGGATTGGAATCCGCAGCACAGGTTAGCCCGAGGTTTGTGGGCGCCTCTGCTGCGGATTTCAGTCCGCAGCCATCCCAGAAAATGGCGCTCTCATAGAAGCGCCATCATCTGGCGCTGTATCCAACTCTTCCAACAGCCCTGGAGCCGGGTGGCTTGTTGGGTAATCATGAGTTAATACTGGCTTTGTTTTACCAGCCAGTATTAAGCCAGAGATTCTTAATGTCAGGCACGTTTGACCCGGCCATTAAGAATCTCCAATAAAGGGTTAAAAAAAAGACACCACACAGAGAAAAAATACTTTAATAGAAATAAATACACAGACACATTAGAGACTCCATCTTTTTTACCCCCTGTCAGCCATCCACGATCCTGCTCTTCTGTCTTCTTTCTTTCTAGTGTAGTAGTAGTGACGATTGTAGTGAGGATGAGGTGCACCAGCTCAACACTTGGGGCTGGGGAACCTCCATCCTCACTACAATCATCACTACAATCGGGAAGCAGCGTGCAGCCTTCACTCCGTGAGTGATCAGTGCTGGCTGCTAGCGGTAACAGCGGTAACGCTGACAGACGCGTTACCATAGCAACGGTGCTCTCGGAGCTGCGGTTAGCGGTGACGTCACCGCTAACTGCGTTGCTATGGCAACGGTGATCTCCGTTAATGACCGGCTGTGTCAGCCGGTCCCTCACGGAACGGGGAGTCGACCGTGTGCTAGAGCATGTCGCCGGTACACGGCGATACACATATGTGCACCGTGTACCGGAGAGATGCACTCGCAGGTCCTACATGACGTGTCATAGTCATGTGACCAGTCTGTAGCCAATGAGATAATAGCCACGTGACTGGTCACATGGCTATTTTGACGTCACGATAGGTCCTGCATCTCTGCTGGCAGTGCAGGTCACCGGGAGGATTCAGCGATCATCGGATGGAATAGCGGCAGGAGACAGAGTGCAGAAGGGATCGCGAGGACCGGTAAGTGTTATGGCAATGTTTATTAACTGTTTGTGTACATTTATAATGCATTTTTATGTGTTTGTGATTGCCTCCCATTATAGCCTATACGTTCGAGTTCGGTTCGTCGAACGTTCGACGAACCGAACTCGAACGGGACCCCTGTTCGGCGAACCGGCCTCGAGCCGAACCGGGACCAGTTCGCTCATCTCTACTAGGGACCCCAACGTAGAGAAATACTTTGGCGTAGTGTTGGGGCTCTATTGCATTGATCAATTCAGTAGCTAAATTTCTCTTGATTCATATGTTCATGGCAGTAATGCAGATTCCATTTTTCACATTTTCACTCTTGCATATAGCTATTGGATTTTTCAAGTCAGTATTCACACAGCAGTTTCTGCTATTTCATGTATACCCCTTACATAGTCACTGGTGTGCATACCTTATCTCCCCATATTAAACAGAACACTGAGACTATCACAGAGCAGGTGCATTTATACGGAGACTAGATTACACACAGGTGGCTTATATGTATCATCATCAGTCATTTAGGACAACATTGAGAATTCAGAGATTCTCAATGAACTTCTGGAGTAAGTTTGCTGCACTGAAAATAAAGGGGCCGAATAATATTGCACGCCCCAATTTTCAGTTTATTTTTTTACAAAAATTTAAAATAAGCAATAAATATCGTTCACCTTCACAATTGTGTCCCACTTGATGTTGATTCTTCACCATTAATTTAATTTTTTTATGTTTATGTTTGAAGCCTGAAATGAGGGAAAAGGTTGAAAAATTCAAGGTGGCCAAATACTTTCGCAAGGCACTGTATACATTAATGACTGAGCCTCATTAGTCACATCTGACCAGTGTCACTGTTTATGTTAAAAACTCTGGAACCCTTTAACATATCCCCAGTAATTCTGAGATTGTTTTTTCTTGACATGTACTTCCCATTGGTGGTAAATTTTGCTCAACGTTATTTTCGTTTATTTATAAAAATATAAAAAAAATTGCCAAAATGTTAAAATTCACAAATTTTCAAACTTTGAATTTTTATGCCCTTAACCCTTTCACGACCGGCCGATTTTTCGCTTTCCGTTTTTTTTTTTCGCCATTCTTTTTTTGAGAGACGTAACTTTTTTATTTTTCAGTCAATATGGTCATGTGAGGGCTCATTTTTTGCGGAACGAGCTGTACTTTTAAATGAAACCATCAGTTTTACCATATTGTGTACTAGAAAATGGCAAAAAAATTCCAAATGCTGAAAAATTGCAAAAAAAGTGCGATAGCACTATGGTTTTTGAGATATTTTATTCACTGTGTTCACTATATGGTAAAACTGATGTGTGGGTGTGATGCCTCAGGTCAGTGCGAGTTCGTAGACACCAAACATGTATAGGTTTACTTTTATATAAGGGGTTAAAAAAAAATCGGAAGTTTGTCTGAAAAAAGTGGCGCACGTTTTACGCCATATTCCGTGACCCGTAGCGTTCTCATTTTTCGGGATCTTAGGCTCAATGACGGCTTATTTTTTGCGTCTCGAGCTGACGTTTTTAACGGTACCATTTTTGCGCAGATGCTACGTTTTGATCGCCTCTTATTGCATTTTGCGCAAAAGTTGTGGCGACAAAAAAACGTCGTTTTGGCGTTTGGAATTTTTTTGCCGCTACGCCGTTTACTGATCAGATTAATTGATTTTATATTTTGATAGATCGGGCGTTTCTGAACGCGGCGATACCAAATGTGTGTATATTTTTTATTTTTTTAACCCTTTAATTTTCAATGGGGCGAATGGGGGGTGATTTGAACTTTTAGGTTTTTTTGTTTTTTTTTAATTTTTTAAAACTTATTTTTTTACTTTTTTTTTTTATTTTACTAGTCCCCCTAGGGGGCTATTGCGATCAGCATTCCGATCGCTCTGCAGTATCTGCTGATCACAGCTGGAAGGCTGTAAACAGCAGATACGCTGTCTTTCTCTTTTGCTGTGCCCCGGGCACAGCGAAAGTGAAACCAATTCATGTGTAGTACAGGAGTCATCACATGACCCTGTACTACCATGACAACTATCGGGAGTCACGTGATCGCGTCACGTGACTTCCGGTTTCGGCGGTAAGTAAAACTTTACCGCGATTGCGCTTATAATGGCGCTGTCATGTATTGACAGCGCCATATAAGGGGTTAATCGGCACGAGCAGATAACGATTCTGCTCGTGCCTAGCAGGCACACATCTCAGCTGTGAAAATCAGCTGAGATGTGTGCCGATCGCGGCATGCTGCCGCCGGAGGACCGCGGGCAGTAAGATTATGTCATTTAGGACGTAATTTTACGGCCCGTGGTCGTTAAGGGGTTAAACCACACAAAATAGTTAATGAATTATATTTGCCACATGTCTACTTTACATTAGCACCATGTTGAAACATAATTATTTTTGGTAGCAAGTTAAATGGGTTAAAAGTTTAGCAGAAATTTATCCTTTTTAAACAAAACTTGTAAAATCAATTTTTTAGGGACCACAGTATATTTCAAGAGACTTTGTGAGGTGCTTATTTGGTAGAAAATATCCAAAAGTAACAAGATTCTAAAAATTGCACCCCCTCAAAATGCTCAAAACTACATTCAAGAAGTTTAGAAGCCAAATAAACATTATACTTTACCCCACAAAAATGTTGCTATACCCACAAATTTTCAGTTTTCAAAAGGGTAACATTAGAAAATGGGACTTTAGAGGACAAGAAAACACCATCGCTACAGGAACTGGACCATAAGAAATATTTAAAAACTTGATATGATTAAGGCCTATGCCGAAACGCATTGGTTTTGTTTCCCTTATTTTTTTGTGAACATTAAAAAATGGACCACAAAATTACTAGTGTAATTTCTCCTGAGTATGCAGATTCCTGATATGTGGTGAAAATTTACTGTTTGGGCGCATGACAGGGCATGGAAGAGAATGAGCACCACTCAACAATTGGAGTGCAAAATTGGCTGAAATAAATAGCGGACACCATGTCATATTTTCAGAGTCCCTGATGTGCCTAAACAGTGTAAAATACCTACAATTGACCCCATTTTGGAAACTACATCCCTCACAGAGTTTATCTAAAGGTGTAGTGGTCATCTTGAACCCCCAAGTACTTCACAGTATTTTATAATGTTGAGCCATGAAAATAAAAAATATTTTTTTTTTCCTCAAAATTTTTTTTCAGTTCCAGTTCTTGCATTTTTACAAAGGTAACAGAAGAAAATGGACCATAGATTTTATTGTGCAATTTCTCCTGAGTACGCCAATATCCCATATGTGGTGGAAAACTACTGTTAGGGTGAATGGCAGGGCAAAGAAGGGAAAGAGAACCATTAGATATTGGACGCTATATTGGGTTTCCAGAGCCCCTGATGTGCCTTAAAGGTGTAACCTGCCCACAAGTGACCCCATTTTGCAAACTACACCCCTCAAGAAATTTATTTAGAGGTGTGGTGATCACTTTGAACCCACAGGTGCTTCACATAATTTTATTACATTGAGCCACGAAAATGGAAAAATACTTTTTGCTTTAGCCCAAAACTTTTTATTTTTACAAGGGTAACAGGAGAAAATGGACCTTATAATATGTTGTGCAATTTTTCCTCAGTACACTGATACTTCATATGTGATAGAAAACTGAATCAAACAAAATTGGCTAAAATGGATAGCGGGGTTAACAGATGATGAACCTGGGTGAGGATTTGATTTTTGTGGTTTGAGTGGAAGCTTTTATTGGTGACATTTTGGACTATTGGTCCTGTGCTGATGTCTTTGATAAGAGCGAGGAGAAAATGTTACCAAAACACATGCTGTAGGACTGTCCAATAAACCATCTGCTAGTTCTTTACCTTCTCGAGGCCGAATCTACCCACTGTCCCAGGCAAACACCCAAGCCATGTCTGAGTATATCAAAGAGAACCTGGCAAGGGGATTTATCCAGAAATCCTCATCTTCGACAGGAGCTGGGTTCTACTTTGTGAAGAAGAAAGATGGCTCCCTGCATTGATTATAGGGGACTTAATCAGATTAGAGTCAAGAATATGTATCTGTTGCCACTCTTGGTGGAATTATTCAACCATCTCAGAGGCTTCAGAATTTTTGTCCAAACTCGATCTTCAGGGAGAATATAATGTGATCTGCAGTCAACAACTGGGGCAGTCACTATGAATATCAAGAAATATCATTTGGGCTTAATAATGCTCCTGTGGTTTTTCAAGAGATAGCAAATTATATTTTTTGGGACCTTCTCTACTCGTTTGTGGTCATCAACCTGGACAACATCCTTGTGTTCTCCCCTGAACTGGCCACACACACAAGAGGAATGTTCACCAGCTCTTGCAGAGACTGAGGGAAAACCATCTGTACGCCAACTCAAGAAGTGTATTTCTGAACAGACCTCCTATCCTTTCCTGGATTACATTATCTTCGACACCGGATTGAAGATAGATCCGGAGAAGGTATCTGCAGTTCTGAAGTGACCTCGTCCTCTCGTCCTAACGGTGTGAAGACAATTTGTTCCACATTTCTCATCTCGAACCATTCCTATCTCTGCCATGATTCACAAGGGGGCGAATCCGAAGATGTGGACTCTGGAGTGGGAGAATGTTTTTATCTCCCTGAAGCAGGCATTCTCATTGGCTCCAGTGCGGCAGAGACCTGAGATCAACAAACAGCGTTTCTTGGAAGTGGATGCTTCTTCTTCTGGGGCCAGTGCAGTTCTCACGCAGAAATTTCCTATGGCTGAAAAGTAACCTGCGGCTTCCTTTCCAAGGCCATATCTGCCCCAGGAGTGCAACTACTAGAGTTGTTGGCTTCTTTAGATGGTTTTGAGGAAGTGGTGGTATCTACTTGAAGGGCAAGTCTATCTTGTCATTTACACTGACCTTAAGAATTTGGCGTACTTACAGTCTGCACAGAAATTAAGTTTACACCAAGCTAGGTGGTCACCGTTCTGTGCCTGCTTTGACTTTGTCCTCCATTTTTGGCCTGTGGACAAGAACATTAAGACGGATCTACATTCAAGGTAATTTTTGTCAACCAACCAGGAGGAGGAGCCTCAAACATCATTGAGCCCCCCAGGGTGCCTATGGTAGGTGTACCGCTCCCACGTCAGCGGCCAAGCCACTCGGATCCGGAGCCGCGGTGGATCGAGGGGTCTCCGGATCCGGGGGGTCCGCGCGGACACTTGAATTAAAAGAAGAGGGGGAATATGTACAAGGGAGATAGAAAGTTCGAGACGCCACCCACGGTTCGTGGTAATGTGAGGGACCACCGCTGCTGTTGGGGAGCCCGGTGACGATGGTGCAGCAGCCGGATGTTTAACCCCTCCATTGGTAGGGGGTTTGTGTCCCGGGGCCCGTTGGATTGTTGGTGCTAAGGGTGCCGGGGGGGATAGGTAAAGGGGTTTCCAATGTACTCACTCAGTCCAGGAATAATAACACCGACAGCTTGTAAACCAAAGTTCTGAGCACCACTGCAGCTTGTAGGGAGCACGCTTGGGTCCATGCCCATGGTGTTGCTGTTAGCCTGTGGCCCTTTCCTTGGCAACTTTGTCTCTATTGGACCCTCGGGTATAAAACTCTTCGGGTCCCGCTCACACGTATGGCTAACGGAGTGAGCTTGCTCTCAAGGTTCACGCGTAGGATTTCTTTGGACTGTGTTGGGAAAGTCCTATCCCATCGGTGCGCTAGTACCCCGATTTTGGAGCAGGTTGGGGATTACCGGAACGCGTGAAGCTACTTTCCGGCCTAGGGTCCACGTACCCCATCGTGCTCTGGCCCCTGCCCGGTGATAGCTCAAGGCCGCCGGCCGCTCTCCTCGGCAGTCCGTGCCCCTTGACACAATCCCCTGTGACCGGGGTTCCATTTCTTACCAGGCCCAGACCAACGTCTGCCACCTAGTAACTACAGGAGCCCTGCTCCAGGCCGGTGACCTCTCTCTCACAGAGATGCACCTGCACCTCCTTCCTCTCTTGGTTCACTTCACTCTCTCTCTCTCTCTCTCCAGCTCAACTGTCACTTTCCCCTACCAACCCCCATGTGGGAGGCCCTATTCCCTTCAGGCTTCCCAATGGTGTGTCTGGTGGGTACAGTGTAAAGTGTTCCTAGGATTTTGATTGGCTAAGCTGTTAGCAACACGAAAAGACCAGGACCCGTAACCAAGGAGGGTGGATACTGTGAACAAGGGCAGATAGCACAATACCCTGTGACGACCTGATAGTCCAGGGCATCACATTCCCCCTTGGTTAAATATATAACCAAGGGGGAATATATTTGTTTTGCTTTGAACTGTAAAAAGGAAATATAACAAGTTAACACATTTTTATTAACGGGTCCATCCCACACAGGGGAGGCAATGCACTTAAACGTTACTAAAATTAAGAGTTCATTGCCCCAACCGTGGGACGATACCGGTTTCTATGGTAACAGAGGCTCAACCTACTGCATTGCAGCCCCTTCCTGCGACAGTCCAGTCCCAACGTCCCGGATGTTGTACTTTAGACAACTCTGGTTGGCACAGGAGGTGCAACTATTATACAAGACACAAGTTTGTGTTGGTCACGCCAGTCCTGTGACCGTAGTCCATATTTACAGTCATATGAAAAAGTTTGGGCACCCCTATTAATGTTAACCTTTTTTCTTTATAACAATTTGGGTTTTTGCAACAGCTATTTCAGTTTCATATATCTAATAACTGATGTATTGAGTAATATTTCTGGATTGAAATGAGGTTTATTGTACTAACAGAAAATGTGCAATCCGTATTTAAACAAAATTTGACCGGTGCAAAAGTATGGGCACCCTTATCAATTTCTTGATTTGAACACTCCTAACTACTTTTTACTGACTTACTAAAGCACTAAATTGGTTTTGTAACCTCATTGAGCTTTGAACTTCAAAGGCAGGTGTATCCAATCATGAGAAAAGGTATTTAAGGTGGCCACTTGCAAGTTGTTCTCCTATTTGAATCTCCTATGAAGAGTGGCATCATGGGCTCCTCAAAACAACTCTCAAATTATCAGAAAACAAAGATTATTCAACATAGTTGTTCAGGGGAAGGATACAAAAAATTGTCTCAGAGATTTAAACTATCAGTTTCCACTGTGAGGAACATAGTAAGGAAATGGAAGAACACAGGTACAGTTCTTGTTAAGCCCAGAAGTGGCAGGCCAAGAAAAATATCAGAAAGACAGAGAAGAAGAATGGTGAGAACAGTCAAGGACAATTGACAGACCACCTGCAAAGACCTGCAGCATGATCTTGGTGCAGATGGTGTCAATGTGCATCGGTCAACAATATAGCGCACGTTGCACAAGGAGAAGCTGTATGGGAGAGTGATGCGAAAGAAGCCGTTTCTGCAAGCACGCCACAAACAGAGTCACCTGAGGTATGCAAAAGCACATTTGGACAAGCCAGTTACATTTTGGAAGAAGGTCCTGTGGACTGATGAAACAAAATTGAGTTGTTTGGTCATACAAAAAGGCGTTATGCATGGAGGCAAAAAAACACGGCATTCCAAGAGAAGCACTTGCTACCCACAGTAAAATTTGGTGGAGGTTCCATCATGCTTTGGGGCTGTGTGGCCAATGCCGGCACCGGGAATCTTGTTAAAGTTGAGGGTCGCATGGATTCAACTCAGTATCAGCAGATTCTTGATAATAATGTGCAAGAAACAGTGACGAAGTTGAAGTTACGCAGGGGATGGATATTTCAGCAAGGCAATGATCCAAAACACAGCTCCAAATCTACTCAGGCATTCATTCAGAGGAACAATTACAATGTTCTGGAATGGCCATCCCAGTCCCCAGACCTGAATATCATTGACAATCTGTGGGATGATTTGAAGCGGGCTGTCCATGCTCGGCGACCATCAAACTTAACTGAACTGGAATTGTTTTGTAAACAGGAATGGTCAAATATAGCTTCATCCAGGATCCAGGAACTCATTAAAAGCTACAGGATGCGACTAGAGGCTGTTATTTTTGCAAAAGGAGGATCTACAAAATATTAATGTCACTTTTATGTTGAGGTGCCCATACTTTTGCACCGGTCAAATTTTGTTTAAATGCGGATTGCACATTTTCTGTTAGTACAATAAACCTCATTTCAATCCAGAAATATTACTCAGTCCATCAGTTATTAGATATATGAAACTGAAATAGCTGTTGCAAAAACCCAAATTGTTATAAAGAAAAAAGGTTAACATTAATAGGGGTGCCCAAACTTTTTCACATGACTTTACTTATATATAACATTTAAACGGAGTCCATGCACCAGTCGTACACTTTTCAACACTTTGCTGGCAAATCTGGTAATTTGTACTCTTTTCATTCAAACTGGTTGATTAGGCACTTATTTTCTAACATTTTCTATATGGAAAATAACAAACTATGAAAAATAACAAACAAAAGCACCGATACCTAACAATTCTATGGCATCGCAACTACTGGTACTGTAACATTTTTTCTGAACACTGGTAATAGATTGTCGGGTCCCGTAACCATGCTTCTTTGCGACTACGTGCTACTGACGCCGACACATAACCTTCTTCAAACATTACATGTTTGGTTACCCCCAGGGCATACCAGCCCCACTTTCCGCAATGCCGGGTATAGGTAACCATCTCTTCAGGCTGAAGATTACACTCCTGGTGGCCCCACGGAAGGTGCTGCGCCACATCTCGTCGATACACACGCACCCCCGCTGTGAGGCCTGCTTCACGGATGAACCCCCATCCTTGCTTGGGGTCAAACCACTCTACAAGGCCACGGCACCGTGGCCCTTTTACTCGGGAAGCAGCGCTCCTTATCTGTTCCTTTTCTTGATCATGGGCGGCAAGCTCCCGTCGTCACCGGTCTCGGGTTGCAATTTCTGACTGTAGCTGGTATTGTTGTCCTTCCCAGTAGGGGGCATCAGTGTCCGGCCTCAGCCCCCTATCTGGCTCTGGCTTTACTTGAACTCTGGCGGCCCCAAGAGCCGTCAGGATTTCGCGTGGTAACGGAACAGGCACACATCTTGGTTCCGCTCCCGTAGGTGCAAACTGAAGAACTGACTGCTCCTCAGCGGGGGTTGCAGGGTCCGGGTGCTCCGCCTCTGAGGAGGGGCCCGGTGATGCGGCTGGGTCTAGTCTGGCCGGTGTCTGGGTAACCGCTGCTGTGGCTGGAATGAGGATCTCGGTCTGGATCTTTGCAGCTGGAGCTTGTGTCAAACACATTAAAGGTTCCGCTGCCGGGGTTGGTGGGGGCAGCTCGGAGTCCGCCGAGGACGGGGTAGTTGGTGGTGGAGTGCTCACCGCGAGCGGGGACGGTCCGGATCCCTCAGCCACTGTGGCCGGATTTGGGCAATCAATAGGGACTGGGTAACCACTTACCCTCTCTTCATGTGGGATTTTGATCTCACGGGCTGGCACCGCCACCACCAGGCTTCTCATCTCTTCCCTCCAGTGGTTCAGGATGAAAAGGAATTGCGTCCGCATTCTCCTGCACAGCTGCTCAGTTTCCTCTTCTATCCATGCCGCGGTCCCAGGGACAGCACGCTCTGGGAACCAGTCCAGGAACGTTGTCACAGAGTCCTGGCGTCCCTGCTCCACTTCCTCTAGTAACACATTCTGGCCCACCCCCTCGGTCTTTTCACAGCATTCTCTTGCTGAGCGTGGCCCTCAGGTAACTTCCGGTTCCGGCCTCACAAGAAAGACGAGGGGCAGGGTTAAGGCTTTGCTCGCTTTCTCGATGAAGGCGGGGTTTTGGCATGAAAAGATGCCGGAAAATAGCTGAATTAGCGGGAAACAGAATCTTGACTCACGGTCTTCGGCTTTCAAGGCACACGTCACCCAGGTAAGTGGGTCCTGCTCATATCCTGTTCATGACGCCAGGTTTTTCGAGGTATACCACCCCCACGTCAGTGGCTGAGCCGCTCGGATCCGGGGCCGCGGTGGCTCAAGGGGTCTCCGGATCTGGGGGGTCCGCGCGGACACTCGAATTAAAAGAAGAGGGGGGATATGTACAAGGGAGATAGAAAGTTCGTGATGCCACTCATGGTTCGTGGTAATGTGAGGGACCACCGCTACTATTGGGGAGCCCGGTGATGATGTTGCAGCAGCCGGATGTTTAACCCCTCCATGGGTAGGGGGTTTGTGTCCCGGGGCCCGTTGGATTGTTGGTGCTTGGGGTGCCGTGGGGAATAGGAAAAGGGATTTCCAATGTACTCACTCAGTCCAGGAATAATAACACCGACAGCTTGTAAACCAAAGTTCTGAGCACCACTGCAGCTTGTAGGGAGCACGCTTGGGTCCATACCCTTGGTGTTGCTGTTAGCTTGTGGCCCTTTCCTTGGCAGCTTTGTCTCTATTGGACCCTCGGGTATAAAACTCTTCTGGTCCCGCTCACCTATATGGCTAATGGAGTGAGCTTGCTCTCAGGGTTCACACGTAGGATTTCTTTGGACTGCATTGGGAAAGTCCTATCCCATCGGTGCGCTAGTACCCCCATTTTGGAGCGGGTTGGGGATGAATCTTGAAGTCTTCACCCCCGTCAGGTAAATTCCCTGAACGTGTGAAGCTATTTTCCAGCCTAGGGTCCACGTACCCCGTCGTGCCCTGGCCCCTGCCTGATGATAGCTCAATGCCGCCGGCCGCCCTCCTCAGTAGTCCGTGCCCTTTGACACAATCCCTTGTGACCGGGGTTCCAGCTCTTACCAGGCCCAGACCAACGTCTGCCACCTAGTAACTACAGGAGCCCTGCTCCAAGGCCGGTGACCTCTCTCTCACAGAGATGCACCTGCACCTCCTTCCTCTCTTGGTTCACTTCACTCTCTCTCTCTCCAGCTCAACTGTCACTTTCCCCTACCAACCCCCCATGTGGGAGGCCCTATTCTCTTCTGGCCCCCCAATGGTGTGTCTGGTGGTTACAGTGTAAAGTGTTCCTAGGATTTTGATTTGCTAAGCTGTTAGCAACACCAAAGGACCAGGACCCGTAACCAAGGAGGGTGGATAGTGTGCAGAAGGGCAGATTGCACAATACCCTGTGACGATTTGATAGTCCAGGGCGTCACATAGGCTTATCTCAGGTCCTTTCCAGAAAGACCTAGGTTGCAGAAGCTGACAGAAAGCTAGTTTTACAGTGGGGTCACTCATCTAAGTTGGCTGGCCATGCCGGGCAGAAGAAGACTGCTCTTCTCATCTCACGACATTACTGGTGGCCATACCTGCATAAAGACATTGTGGACTTTGTTTCTGTCTGCCCTTCATGTGCCTGGAACAAGACTCTCAAACAGCTTCTGTCGGGTCAATTACTACCACTTCATGTGCCTTCTGCTCCCTGACAGCACATTGCTATAAACTTTATCACAGACCTTCCAGTGTCCTTGGGGTGTTCCATCATATGGGTGGTAGTGGACCAATTATCCAAAATGGCCCACTTCACTTATTTGTCCAGTCTTCCAGCTTGTTTTCCGCCTTCACGGTCTATCCCTCCACATAGATTCTGATACAGATGTTCACATACAGATTCTGGAGGGCCACCTGCAAGCTCCTGAAAATGTATTCCTGCACCTCTCTTCGGCCTGTCATCCTCAGTTCAACTGTCAAGTGGAGTGGGTCAATCAAATTTTGATAAAATTCCAGCAGCACTTTGTCAATTCACACCACAGCGATTAGGTCAAACTTTTACCTTGAGCTGAAATCCCATACAAAAATAATTTGAGTGATTCCTCCACGAATTTTCCATTCTACATCATATATGGACAGGAGCCCAAAATTCCTTTCTCTCTGGCTACCACCTCTGGCAATCCTGTGTTCGTGGCTCTCACCAAGATTTCCTCCAAAATTTGGGCGGATACTAAGGCCACTCTGGAGCGGTCCTCAATACAGATGAAAAAGCACACAGATAAGCGACGCCTGGATCCTCCCTCATTTTGTCCTGGAAACAAGGTATGGCTCTTTTTCAGATATGTCTATTTCAAGAAGCCCTCCTACAAGTTGGGTCCCCGCTTTATTGGTCCCTTTGAAGTCCTCCATCAGATTAATGCCATATCCTAAAAGTTTAAGCTTCCAGCCTCCTTACGTATCCCCAAATCATTCTATATGTCTTTTCTCAAACCTGTTGTCCTGAGCTACTTCTTTAAGGATTATGGCACCTTGCCCTCACCAATCTGTTAGGAGGATGTCTTCAAGGTGAAAAAAATATTAGACATTAAGAAGTAAAGGCTGCTTTACATGTGTCGATTTCTCGTGCGATCGCATTTGCGATCGCACCCGCCCCCATCATTTGTGCAGCACGGGCAATTTCTTGCCTGTGTCGCACAATGTAACCCCCCATCACACAGACTTACCTTACAAATGACCTTGCAGTGGGCTGCGAACATCCACTTCCTGAAGGGGGAGGGACGTTCGGCGTCACAGGGACGTCATACAGCGGCCGGCCAATAGAAGTGGAGGGGCGGAAATGAGCGGGATGTAAACATCCCGCCCACCTCCTTCCTTCAGCATTGCCGGCGGCCGCAGGTAAGCTACAGTTCATCGTTCTTGGGGTGTCACACGGAGCGATGTGTGCTGCCTCGGGAACAATGAACAACCGGACGTTCGAATTTTTTTTTGAAAATGAGCGACGTGTCAACGATGAACGAGAA
Organism: Anomaloglossus baeobatrachus; assembly: GCF_048569485.1. Lineage (NCBI taxonomy): Eukaryota > Metazoa > Chordata > Amphibia > Anura > Aromobatidae > Anomaloglossus > Anomaloglossus baeobatrachus. The sequence continues at coordinate 88,558,912 of NC_134360.1, read as the reverse complement.
GGTGAGTATTTCTGCTCGTTCACCGTCGCACGTAGCTGTCACACGCTACGATATCACTGACGATGCTAGATGTGCTTCACTTACGACGTGACCCCACTGACATCTCGTTAGATATATCGTAGTGTGTAAAACCCGCTTAAGAGGTAAAACCTTGATTTTAGTTGATTGGACGGGTTTTGGTCCTTAGGAGATGTCGGGTGAGCCAGACGAGAATATTAATGCCCTCCTCTCCTGAAGAGATTCTTTTCGGGCTTTGATATGAGGCAGCGTAATGGGGGGGAATTGTAATGCCAGCGCTGAAGTGCCTGCACTATCCCGCTTTCTCCACCTGGTAGGGATGCTGGCACGCTCACCATCCCAGCCACTCAGCAGTGGTTCCTGTCGCCTCTTACTGCCTTTGGCTCCTTGGCCTGCGTACGCCATGCAGGTCTACTGGCAGCATGTTTATGGAACACTCCTTTCCTCTCTAAGGCTCAGAACATCCTAAACCAAAAGTGCCTCTCAACCTATGGCTGAGACACTGGGCATTTAACCCTAGAACGCATACCTAGGGCCTCGCCTACTTGCTAGGTTACTTGTTTTCTATGGTAGATTTATATGGTTGCACGTTCTAGGGTTAAGGCATACTCCTCTTTTGGAAGCAATGTGTTCATTCACTTCATGTATATTTGCTCTTTGTCAGGTCTCGTATCCTGTGTCGTATCCCATGCTCATATCCTGAGCCTGCTAACCTGTTCCTGTGTTACAGTACCCATCCAACCAGTACCTGCCTGCCAGAACCAGCCTACCTACAAGTACCAGCCTGCCTGCCAGTACAAGCCTGTGTGCCAGTTCCAGCTTGCCTGCCAGTTCCAGCTGTCCAGTCTGCACCATCCGTCCAGTCTGTTTCAGTCATTCAGTCTGTTCCAGCTGTCCGTCTGCCTGCACTTGAGTCCGTATGTACCTACCTGACCCCTGGGGTCAGCTGCTACAGTGCTGAGAGTGCCCCTGGAGAAGTACCTGGTTGCTACCTACCAGCACAAGCCTAGCCTGATCATCAGAGGCTCTAATGAACATGAGGTAGTCGTTTAGTCACACCCATCCATGGGGAGCCCAGTGGCCCATGGTGCAGTGGGTTCATGCCCACCAGCATGACAGTGGTGATTGGCAAATATTGGTGGCACTAATGTTGGAAGAGGTAAATCCAGGAGAGCCAGAAACAGGGCGCAAGTCACAGACTTAACCCATATCCCCAGCCTGTTTCATGGCCCATGGAAAGGCCAAGGACCAGGAAGTCTTATGGGCCCATACGCCAGTTGGTTGCCCACTGACCCCAAAGATAGACCCCACCCCTGAGAGAGAGCCACATACCAGCAGGAAGCAGTGGATTGCAAATCTGATTCAGGGCAAGAAAAACAGGGAGGAATGGGAAAAGGCCCAATTAGACAGCCCCAAAAGACAGGACCTGGTTCGATGCATGTTAAGTGGACCAGTGTAGAAAGAAGAGATGGAGTAGGAAGCTGGAGAGGCCAGGTTGTGTTCACTGCACCAAAAAACTAGAGTAGTTTGAAATTCCTGAAGGCTGCGGTTCAGAGTATCTAGGACCTAAGTATATGTGGGACTCCACCATGAAGTAGCCACAAATGATGGAAGTTTATTTGATCCCTTTCCCTTGTTAAATCATGACTCCATTCTTCATGTAGTGTGCCAGGGTGTCAGAAAAGACTATCGATATCATGGGACATTACATCATTGGATTATGTCAGAACTTGGAGGATTTCTTTTTAAAATGGTAAAATGGTGAAAGAGGGAGTGTGGGGGAGTCTTTATTCAAATAAGCTGACATCAACCCCAAAAATATGACCTCGATTGCTACCGCACCAGGGCAATTGGGAAGAGCTGGGCAAAACGCCAGAAGTGGCACATCTAATGGATGTGCCAATTTGGGGGCGGCCGCTGGCTATTTTTAGGCTGAGAAGGGTCAAATAACCATGGGCCTTCCCAGCCTGATAACAACAGCCCCCAGCTGTCTGCTTAACCTTGGCTGGTTATCAAAAATAGGGGGGACCACATGCCGTTTTTTAAAATTATTTATTTATAAATAAATGTTTTTAAATGGCTTACGGTTCCCTCTATTTTTGCTAACCATACCTGCGCTGGTTATCAAAAAAGGGGAGGATCAAACATAATTTTTTAATATTATTTATTGTGTTCCCAGCAGTGTCAAGGCATGTTCACTATGCTGAAAAGCTTGTTGATTGACTGTCCTGCAGCATTTCAACAAGCTTTATTCATCAAACAAGCAGCATTCGAACTCAGCATTGAACTCACTGTAATCGAAAACAAGGATAGCTATATTTTTTGTTGAGAAATTACAGAAATGGATTTTTGTACACTTGAAGGTGCTTGGCTATTCTCAATTTATCAGATGAGAATAAACAATTGAGATGGGAAAATTTATGTTTTCTATTTAGTTGCGTAATAATTCTGCACACAGTTGTTTATATTCTCCTAAGAAAGACAAAACATGACTTTTTAAATATTCAGGTTTATTAACCTTTCAGATTCACCAACAGAACTTTTGTTATTCCATAATGTGATTGTTCCTTAATAAAATTGATCACCAAAAATATAAATTGCCTAATAATTGAGCACATAGTGTAGACTTGCTTTTTGAGAAATAAATTATAATTTTGAATGACAATTCAATTTACCTTGGAAAGTGAGGAAAAATGTAAAAACAGAAATTTCAGGTGCGGTGAAATTATAAAAATACCCAATTCTGTCATTGTTTTTTTTTTATGGCGTTAATTGTGCAATGAAAAAAGTGAAGTGGAAAAAGCCAGCAACCATCATGGAAAAACTCTGAAGCTTTATTGTGAAAAATCCATAAAAAACATACAGTGGATAAAAAGCTCAGCGTGTAGACAAGGGTCTACATGTTTGAGGCTTGACATGGAACTGGCCCTTAATCTTGACAACATGATTAAGGGCCAGTTGCATGTTAGGCCTTGTCTACACGCTAAGTTTTTTATCCACCATGTTTTTTATGGATTTTTCACAATAAAGATGGTTGCTGGCTTTTTCCACTTTTCTTGATCATCGCTGTTAGACCAGGATCCAGCCTGATGTGCCTGGCACCGTCCCCCATTTGGGATACATTTTTTCAGTCAACTTAGGAGACTTGAACCTGCAATAGCCTGATTGCGTGTACTATTTAAAGCAATACTATAGCTGTAGCTGTATATGTTAAAAATTACAGTCTCCTATGACTACCAACCTGTGGCTGGATATCACAGGAGAAATCATATTTCAGTCAAAATATGGCTATCAACCCATCAACTCCTGCAATTTTGGAGAGGAGGTAGGGCCTATGGGTAACTTAAGAAATGTGCCTGATCATGGCATTGTGCTGTCAGTGATTGACCTCAACATGTAACAGGTTAATAGTAGATATGAGTGAACCTCCAAAGGTTTGGTTTGTGATCTCCAAATTTACCTGTGTTCACCAAACAGTTCCACAAACGGCTCTACAAACATATCCAAACATCAATTAATTGAATGGGAGGCAAAACATATGTGCTAGTGGGGCTGGTGTTAGAAAGGGCTAGGGGGGCTAATGATAGTTAGGGATAGGGGGGCTGCAAAAGAAAGAAAAGGAATAAAACTGGGAAGTTATACTTACCACCCTCCCCCACAGCTGTAACACTACTTCCAAATCCATTTATTAAAGCTCATACATATTCACTGCTTCCCCCACCCACTAACAGTCCCGTCCTCTGTGATTGGTTGCAGTCAGACCGTGCCCCCACCCTGTGTGACAGCATCTGATTTGTTGCCCTCAGTGAGGCTATCTGGGTCCCCTATTGGAGTGTAAAAATAAACTAATTAAAAAGTCATATTATCCCCCTATATTGTGATACACAGCACAGATAAAGCTGTTAGATGCGGGCTGCAGCCCACAGTGTTTTATCTTAACTGTGTATCAAAATATAAGGGACCCCTTGCGTCTTTTTTAATTATTTAAATACATTTCTTAAAAAACGACATTTGTTTCCCCTCCCAATTTTGATACTTAGAGATGATAAAGCCAACCGCTGGGGCCTGGTATTCTCAGGCAGGGGAGGTCCATGGTTCTTGGGCCCCAAGCCTAAAAATAGCAGCCCGCAGCCACCCAGAATTGTCACATCCATTGGATATGACAATACTGGCACTTTACTAATTGCCCTGGTGCGGTGGCAATTGGGGTAATATAAGGGATTAATTACAGATGTAATTTGTCAACAAATGACAACTGCCATCAAGCGCTAGTTTAGTAAAGGGGATAGGTCCATGAGACACCCCCATTGATAGAGGAGGCTTAGCTCTTGAGCCCGCTTCAAACACCATGGCATGCTCTTTGGTGCAATAGTGTACTTTAAGGGGTTAATTCTATAAACTGCATGTCTATAAACAGCACTGTTGTTTACAAATAAGCTACATATTATTCTCAGATTCAATAGTGCATTAGTTCAGTTGTAATATGCTGTGGAATATGATGGTGCTACCATATATAAATAAAACATTATTATTATTACTTTAAGAATGTCAAGGGCCCCTAGAGAATTTTATTCATGCTGCGTTGTTTATTAAGCAGGGCTAATGCTTTATGGACTTGGTCTAACAATATAAAAATCTTGTGTTGATTGTTGGTTATTTAAGTTAATAAATAAATATATATTGATTGTGAATTTAGTTTCAATGCTGCTTATTAAAATAGGGATAGACGTTAAAAAAGAAGTGCAGATTTGTTCAAATAATTTACTAAAAATCAGAACATATAGGGCAACACCTTTCAACTTCTAAATGATGTCTTCCTAATAAATGTGATCCATAATTTAAAAAGAAAAAAGAACTGCCAAAGCATTTGTTTATAAAAGAAATGCATCATAACCGAAAACTGCTTTGCTTCTAAAAGGAGACTACATCTGTATTCTATTATATTGTTGAAAGCTTGTCAGAAATCTGATAAGTATACAAATGATATCGGAATTCAAAATGGCTTTTAAAAATGGTTATTCAAAACCCGTAGCTAACCTTAAAAATGAAGACACTGCCTTAGCTGCTTCTGTAGCAACTTCCAAAACAGAACTGCTCACGGCCTCCTGGAGAACTTCTGCTGCAGCTTTGAAGATTCCAGTACTGGTAAAGAGCTTTATTTCAACGGGTTGCCTATGGGGCCATTGAAAAGCATAAAATCAATGCATTCCGAAAAACCTTTTAAAGGGAACCTGTCAGATCCCATATGTGTTCTAACCTACAAGCAGGGTGATGTGTGGCCTAGTAACCCCTTTCTACTCATCTCTGTGTTGTAATATTGTGTAATATGATTTTATAAAAAAAGTTTTTTAACTTACAGGTTCCCTATGTAAATAAGAGAGACTCTAGTCCCCTGGGTGTTGCATCGCCCCGTGGGCGTTTGCTTGCTTTCCATGGTATCACGCCCCTGTGGCCGTGATACCATGGATTTACATGAGCGACATGCACTTGTGAAGCCGGGAAGTAAACACCCAGATATGAAGGCTGCGTGAACGGCAAGAGTGCATGCGCGGGATCTCCAGGAGCTTTCCTTAGTATCATGCCACTGTGGGCGTGATACCATGGATTTACAGATCAGCTCCTGGAGGTCCTGTGCATGCGCGCTTGCCGTTCGCACAGCCTTCATATCCGGGTGTTTACTTGCCGGCTTCACAAGCGCACTGCGCATGATCAGAAGACTCCTGTGGTTTCAACCATGCGCAGAGCGCGTCTAAAGCCGGCAAGTAAACACCCGGATAAGAAGGCTGCGCGAATAGCAAATGCGCATGCGTGGGATCTCCAGGTGCTCATGGTGACATCGCTCATGGGACATGATACCACAGAAAGCATGCAAACGCCCACGGGGCAATACAACGGCAAGGGTACTAGACCCTCCCCTATTTACATAGGGAACATGTAAGTTATAAAACGTTTTTTTATAAAATCATATTACACAATATTACAACATAGGGATGAGTAGGAAGGGGTTACTAGGCCACACATCATCCTGCTTGTAGGTTAGAGCGCATATGGGACCTGACAGGTTCCCTTTAATACAAAAATAATATAATTTACAACATACAAATTACATTTTATATAAAAAAAAATGTCACCACTGCAGAGAAAAAACTAACGACATTACCAGATAGGAAAAAAAGAAAGGCAACCAAGAACATAAATTGTTGCAAATTAAAAGTTTATTCTTAATTAAAAAGATATTATTTTCTAAAGCATTGAAAAAATAAGAAGTTACCTACAAAACAGTCCTAATTAAACAATATTGAGCAATTTTTCCTAGAGAGCTACATTGAAGATCAAAATTAGAGAACAAGGTATGATCACATGCTTTTTTCAAAAATAATATAATCTAAAGTGGGGATAAAAAGTATTTAGTCAGCCACCAATTGTGCAAGTTCTCCCACTTAAAAAGCTGAGAGAGGCCTGTAATTAACATCATAGCTAGACCACAACTATGAGAGACAAAATGTGAAAACAAATCCAGAAAATCACCTTGTCTGACTTGGCAAGATTTTTTTTGCAAATTATGGTGGAAAATAAGTATTTGGTCAATAACAAAAGTTTATCTCAATATTTTGTTATATACAATATCCTTTGTTGGCAATGACAAAGGTCAAATGTTTTCTGTAAGTCTTCACAAGGTCGACACACACTGTTGGTGGTATGTTGGCCCATTCCTCCATGCAGATCTCCTCTAGAGCAGTGATGTTTTGGGCCTGTCGCTGGGCAACACAGACTTTCAACTCCCTCAAAAAAGTTTTCTATAGGGTTGAGATTTGGAGACTGGCTAGGCCACTCCAGGACCTTCATATGCTTCTTATGAAGCCATTCCTTTGTTGCCCTGGCGGTGTGCTTGGGATCATTATCATGCTGAAAGACCCAGCCACGTTTTATCTTCAATGCCCTTGCTGATGGAAGGAGGTTTTCACTCAAAATCTCACGATACATGGCCCCATTCATACTTTCATCTATACGGATCAGTCGTCCTGGTCCCATTGCAGAGAAACAGCCCCAAAGCATGATGTTACCACCCGCATGCTTCACAGAAGGTATGGTGTTCTTTGGATGCAACTCAGTATTCTGTCTCCTGCAAACACAACGAGTTATGTTTCTACCAAATAGTTCTACTTTGATTTCATCAGACCATATGACATTCTCCCAATACTCTTCTGGATAATACAAATGCTCTCTAGCAAACCTCAGACGGGCCTGTACATCTACTGGCTTAAGCAGGGGAATATGTCTGTCACTGCAGTATCTGAGTCCCTGGCGGCGTAGTGTGTTATTGATGACTGTTTGAGTTTGTAGACAGGTGTCTTTATACTGATAAGTTCAAACAGGTGCCATTGCTACAAGTAATGAGTGGAGGACAGAGGAGCCTCTTAGGCCAGAATCACACTTGGTAGTGCCTCGCGTGTAACTCGCGTGAGTCTCTCATGGTAGAACCCGGCATGGCCGCACACTCTCCTGACAGGAGCGGGTCGGTTGCATGTATCTCTGCAGCTCAGACGCTCCTGTATGCATAGTGTGCGGCCATGCCGGGTTCTACCATGAGAGACTCACGCGAGTTACACGCGATGCACTAGCAAGTGTGATTCTGGCCTTAAAGAAGAAGTTACAGGTCTGTGAGAGCGAGAAATTTTGCATATTTTAGATGACTAACTACTTATTTTTCACCATAACTTGCAAAATAAATCTTGCCAAATCAGACAAGGTGATTTTCTGGATTTGTTTTTTCATTTTGTCTCTCATAGTTGTGGTCTACCTATGATGTCAATTACAGGCCTCTCTCAATTTTTTAAGTGGTAGAACTTGCACAATTGGTGGCTGACTAAATACTTTTTTTCCCTACTGTATATTGATCAACAATTGAAGGATTTTTGTAAGGGGTACACCATGCCACTAGAACAGTGTTTTACAGAATTTTAAAAAACCTTTATTTTGCGCAAAATGTGATGATCATGACTAGAAAACAGGAATGACTGTAGCACAGAGAAAGATTATAACTAAATTTTCTGAAGGTAACAATAGTCACTAAACAGTAGGAAATGTACAGGTCTTTGCTTTGAATGACTTCAGCACTTCTGCAGCCACAGGACATCACTAGTCTCGCACACTGCTCTGGTGTGATTTTGGTCCACTCTTCTTCCAGCCTCTTCCACAGTTCTTTGACTGTTGTGGGTTTCTTGGCCATAACTTTGTCACCAAGGATTTTCAAGCAGCTTTCTATTGGGATTAAGATCATGACTCTGGACTGGCAATTTCATTGTTTCAATGTTTTCTGTTTGAAGGAACTGCTTTACCCGTTTTGCTGTGTGACAGGGGGTATTGTCCTGCATGAAAATTGCTTGCTGATTGAGTGGTGAACGCAAGGAACCATGTGTTGTTGAAGAAGGTTCTGATCACTTGCATTCACTTTGCCATGTAGCTGTATGAGAGGTCCAACTCCTGCTGCAGAAAACCAGAAAACATTCCTCAAATCATGACACTTTCTCCACCACTTTTCACTGACCTCTAAACACACTTTGAGTTCAGTCTTTCCCCAGTTTGTCAATGAACATAATGTTTCCCATCAGACCCAAATAAATTAAACTTGCTTTAATAACTAAAATGAACTGTGGACCACTTCTCTGTCCACACAACATGCTCTTCAGCAAAGGGGAGTCTAACCTTTTGATTCTTTCTGCTAATGAGAGGCTTGGTCACTACAGAGTGGGCTTTCAGTCCAAATACTTTAAACATAATGACAATGTATGAGGAGATAGATCTTTACCCTGTTCAGTGCTGAACTGGTGAGCAATTCCAGCTGCAGTGCTGAAACATTTACCCATGGAGATTCTCTGCATTATCCTGTCTTCACTTGCATTTGTATTTCGAGGGCAACCAGCCTTCTTGGGGGACTTGAAAAGTAATGCAATGTTGTAAAGATGCAATATTCTCGAAATCACAGACTTGGAATGACCAACTTCTCTTGCTGTTGCTTGTAAGGTCACCCCTTTGGCCTTCATCTGGACAACCTGCTCCAGGAGGCTTTCAGTCACTTTGGAACAGCACAGCATTTTTGAAAAGTCAGTGCAAACCGGAAAGTTAGGCTGCCAGTTAAATAAGGTTTGTCAGATAATTAAGGAAATTAGCACCAGGTGCCAAATTAACACCACTAACTTTCAGGTACAGTGGAACCTCGGTTTACGAATAACTTGGTGTGCGAGTATTTCGCTATACGAGCAAAGCTTGCTGTAAATTTGTGACTCAGTTTACGAGCAATCTTTGGTGTACGAGCAAATACTCACCACACACACTTATGGTTCCGTATTTTCTTCGTGCTCTGACTCGCTCTTGCAGTCCACACAAACACACACAAACACACACTTATTATGCTCACCTTACCTTCCGTTCCCTTGCCAGCCTCCTGGTTCTTGTAGTACGCAGGTACAGTATGTGTATCGGGTAACCATCACAACGATGGAGGAACTCCTGCTGTCAGCGCTTCTCAAAGGCAGCACACTGACTCAGAGACAAGCGGCTCATGCCTTTGACATCAGCGCGCTGGCCACTCAGAGGCAAGCGGCTCCTGCGTAACCTCTGTGTGACATTTGAAGGAAAGAGGTTTTTGGAGCCCCAAAACCTGGTTGAAACCAATATAATGATGATAATAATAATAATAATAATAATAATAATAATAATAATAATAAAACCATCCAGCATTACCCCCAGCCACAACCACAAGCTCAGGGTCACCTCTGTTGCTGGAAAACCATTTCCATATCACCAACTCTTACAGACCTCACCTGAAGAGCTCCAAAATCTGCCAGGCAATTAACCAAATTCCAAACATAACAGAAGGTTACCATCCACCAGATGTACAACCCCCCGCCACAGTTTTGACACCAACTCCAAAACCCTCCTTTCCACTGCTTGCTGACTGACCCAATGAACCACCCTCCCCCCATAGTTTAGCTTAATAAATCAAGGTTACTTAATCCCAAATTGATGGTGCAAGAGGGTTGGACTTTTCACAGTGGTGCCAATGTGCCGTCTAGCAGCCGCCACTCCTCCCTTTACTATATACACCTGTTCTCCCTGCCAATCAATCCCCTTTTCCCATCCCTTAAAATTTTGACCCCACAAACCAGCTGCAATAAACCTTTCACTATACTTAACCTCTACTTGCCCTAAAAGCTGAGTCATGGTCACTACGCCCATGGCTGTGCTGGTGTTTCATTCTGCCTTGACTGCAGTATTGCAGAGGCTTCCTCTCTGGCTGACACCTCTACCATACATCTTAAAAACTACATCTCTCCTCCCAATAACCCAGGATCCCTCCCCAATAACCAGACAGTTGCTATGTGCACTAACATGCACATGTGAAAAACAATGTGAAATAAGGGCTAGCCTAAAACTACTACACCTGATCCGCCTGTTTCTGTACAGACTAGAGGTTCCAGCTGCTTAGTCCTCAAAGGCCCCTGCACAGACTGAAATAACCAGAACTGGATGACTCAGATGACCACTTGGTCCATTGCTTCCTAAGTGCCCATCTGGGGTTCCACATACTTCCTTAGGCCCGTTTCACACGTCAGTGAAAAACAGTGACTTTTTCACTGGCGTGTAAAACACGCACATGTCCCTGCGTGTGCCGTGGTTCACGGCACACGTGGGTTGTCTAAGTGCAATCCGGGCTCCGTTCTCCGTGGCCCGTGAATGCACTTAGTAATCAACTCACCTGCGCCCGCTCCCGCTGTCCTTGGTGCTGATCGCTCCCGCGGTGCAGCATCCGGCCGGCGCTGACCCCCGCAGCAGCTGCTTCCGGGTCGGCTGTGTCGCGCATAATGAATATGCGCGACAATAATGAGCCGGCTCAGAAGCAGCAGGGAGAACGGGCTGCAGAGGACATCGCTGGACGCCGGGTGAGTAAAAATGATTTTTATTTTAAAAGCACGTTTTTTTCTGGCACATGTTTCACGGACCACACCACTGCGTGGTCCGTGGAACATCAGTGATGCCAGAAAAAAATGGACATGTCTCCGTGCGGCAATCACGCACACGCGGGTACGCCGCACGGAGACACGTGCAGTGAAAAATCACTGACGTGTGAGCAGACCCATTCATTATAATGGGTCTGCGTATGTCAGTGATTCTGGTACGTTTTAAAAAAAGCACAAACATCCCAGAATCACTGACGTGTGAAAGGGGCCTTAAGAATCCAGGGGAAAGTGCAGAGTATAAATAAGGTAAGCCAAAACCAATAATATGCCAGGGGAAAACTAGGCAGACAGGTTGTAATTGTAAGTAAAGGTCCAGTCACACTAAGCAACTTACCAGCGATCCCAACAACGATAGGGATCGCTGGTAAGTTGCTAGGAGGTTGCTGGTGAGATGTTGTCGCGGGCGGGGAGGAGGGTGTCAGCACACCGCGCTCACCCCTTCTGCTCGGGTCCGGCAGTTGCTCCTGGTGGGTCGAGCCGTGGGCCGGATCCCGGGGTGTCTCGAGCGACACTCCTCGCCCGTGAGTGAAAGGGGGTGTTTGTTGGGTGTGGGGATTGTTATAGTTCGTGACGCCACCCACGGTTGTGGTGATTGCACCACCGCTGCTCAGTGTGGGGGTCCCGGGGATGGTGATGCGGAGCAGCCAGGTGTTGTGTTGCCCCTCCGTGGGTAGGGGTTGGTGATCCCGGGGCCCGGTGATGAGATGTGAAGTGTAGGGCCTGGAGGGCGCAGGGACGCGGGGGCAGCGCTGTGCCTTGCGGCACTATGGTACTCACTCAGCCTGACACACGGACACAGTCTGTACGGTAAACCAACGGCTGGTAGGACGGTCCCACAGACGGCTGCACCTGCACTCCCGGTAGGTGACGGTGACATTTCTCTTCCTTGCACCTATGTTGTCTGATGGTAGCGGTGGATTCCCTCCGGTTACCCGCTCCCCGACTGCAATCTGGGCCGGAGGAGCTCTACACTTTGCCCGCAGGCGCTGGCCCTGGGGAAACTTGTGCCCTGGCGGTGGCGGTGTCTCCCCGGTAATGGTCGGGCTGTTGCCGTCAATCGGGACTTGGTTGCTGGGGGATCTGCGTCCCCGTCACTGACGGATTTGGCAAATCTGGCGACTCCTAGACTTGCCGGGGTCCGAGAGGCCCCTGCCCTGGTGCTGGCTGTCCTTCGGAACACTGCTCCAGACCACCGGGCACACAGCCAACGGGGTCCTTCCAGGAACTTCCAAACTGTCCCCCTCCAAACAGTCACCGCCGTCGCTGACCTTGCTGTTCTAGCCCTACACACAGCTGGGCTCTCAGGCTTTCTTTCCTTCTGTCACTTTGCTTGCTTTTCCTCCTTTTCTCCTTTTCTTTCCTCCACTTTCACTTCTTGGTTGTTTACTCTAGCCCCTGCCTGGGCTACTCCTCACTCCTTCCACTTCCTCCTCCCTGACTAGACTGCCTGAAACTTCCTGCCTCCAGTGTTGTGAGCTCCTCGGTGGGCGGAGCCAACCGCCTGGCCCACCCCCCTGGTGTGCATCATCAACCTCTGGAGGAAGGCAACAAGGATTTCTGGTTAGCAGGTGTGCCTACCTGGAGTGTGGGGTGTGGTGGTGTTGTGACCTGTGTCCCCTGGCTTGCCCAGGGCGACACATTCCCCCTTAGCAAAATGCAGACCGTCCGCGGGCTGCCGTCCTACACCGGTTTAATTTTTCTGTAAAAGGGGGTAACAATGGTTAATCAAACATAAATACATTTTTAATCAAAAACTCTTCCCAAGACGGGAGGCACATTTACTTAAACGTTGCAACGGTATACGGTCACGGTTTCCGCTCTCTCCCACCCAAGCAACCTGGCCCTGATGCTGCCCCTAAAACCCAGGCAGCACCCCTTGACCCACAGTCCAACACAAGTTACCCGAGCGGGATCTGTCCTTCCCCTCCAGAGGGTGGCCACCGGTTCCTTTGGTGGCTGGGCCCTGGCCTGCTCTGCTCAGGGCCCTCCCTCCAACCTGCCTCTCCGGAGGCGGCATTGCGGAAACGGTAACGGTACCCAACATATTTACAAGCCACTTAACGTTTGTGGTTGCCCTGCAGAGTTCACGGGCTTGTCCATGGATAGTTCCCATGCAATTAAACTTAAACGGTCCCCACGGGGACAACGGTGCCGGCTCCAGCCGGTTGCAAATCACACGGTGAATCAGGTGAAGTACTCGGTCATTTTCATTTTCATCATTTCAAACTTTCAAACTTAACAAACAAACACACAACACTCTTTTACATTTGCGGACCCCTTTCATTCATAGAACGGTCTCCCTGTACCTAAGTGGGGGTCTACCTAGGTTGGAACGGGTGGACCTTCGGGGCCCGGTGTCAGTGGTACTAGACAGTGGGGTAGAGGGAACAATCGGTTCCTCCTCCCGGCTATAGTGTGGAGCAGGCGGAGGTGCAGGGGGGCTGGGTGCAGGTTCATCCCTGGGCACTGGCACGGGTTCTGGCTCACGGTTAACCGCTTCCACTACTTCTTCATCCACGGGTTGTGGGAACAGTATCACTGGAAGTATCACCGCGCCGTTCTGTGTAGGCCAGTTTGCTGGGAAGTCACCCATTACAGTGTGGATTACCTCTGCTGCCTTTTCCACTGGTGGAGAAACCGGTACTTCAGCTTCTGCTTTCAATACTGGGGGGCATTTTTTTAGATGGTCCCGAGAAACTGTGGCCAGGGTGCCCCCTTGGTCACGACTGATCTGGTAGGTTTTCCCATTGTCCCACTCAGTGGGTTGTACAACGTAAGGGACTTGCTCCCACTGGTCATCCAGTTTGTGGGCTTTTCTCTTCCGTTTCAGCACCACATCTCCTGGCTGGAAAGGACTTGCAGGCGCCTTCTGGTTGAACCGGTGCTCTTGCTGTTCTCGACTTCGACTGAGGTTTTTCTCTACATACTCCTGGATTTGCCGGTACTGGGCCCTCCTCCGACTCTCCCACTCTGCCGTCGAAGGGAGTGCTTCCGGAGCTTCCAACCCCATCTCCAGATCCACCGGCAGGCGGCCAGGCCGAGCCCTCATCAGATACGCTGGGGTGCACTTTGTCGAGCTGGTTGGGATATTATTGTACATGTCGACCAAGTCGGGTAACTTTTCCGGCCACATGTTCCGTTCTTCCAGCGGTAGCGTCTTGAGGAGCCCCAGGACCAAGTGATTCATTTTCTCGCACATGCCGTTGGTTTGGGCGTGGTACGGAGTGGTCCGGATCTTCTTGCAGCCGTACAACTGGCAGAATTCGTGAAACACCTCTGCTTCAAAAGCCGGGCCTTGGTCAGTCAGCACCTTCTCGGGGTACCCATGAGGTCGGCAGAAATAAGCCTGGAACGCACGAGCAGCAGTTCGACCAGTCAGGTTCTTGACGGGGACTACCACCATAAATCTTGAGTAGTGGTCTACCATGGTCAATGCGTAGGTGTACCCACTTCGGCTAGGGGTGAGCTTAACATGGTCTAGGGCGACCAGTTCCAGCGGCTGATGGGTGACGATGGGATGTAACGGTGCCCTCTGGCTAGTCTCGTCCTTTCTCCTCAGCGTACAAGGACCGCACTCTCGGCACCAGGCTTCCACCGATTCACGCATCCCACTCCAATAGAACCGCTCCCTCAACAGCATCTCCAGCTTCTTCCACCCGAAGTGGCCAGCACCATCATGGTATGCCCGCAGTACAGTAGCGACATCAGCCTGAGGGACGATCAACTGGCATATTTTCTCATGGGTCTTCGGGTTGATCAGCTCACGGTACAGCCTCCCTTGGTGTAGGTAAAGCCGTTTCCGTTCTTTCCACAAGCGTTGGGCTTCGGCTGGAGCGCTAGGGTCCATTCCCATGGCGCCTTGTTCCACCAGAGTCTTGACAAGGCGGACAGCTGGCGCTTGGTCCTGGGCGTCCTGCCACTCTTGACTGGGCCGCGGGTCCAGATCCACCCTTTGCTGACATACCTGTACCCTCTCAGTAGGCGGCTGGTGAAACGCAGGCAGCTCAATCTCCTCGAGGTCGTCGTCCTCACACCCCTCTTCTGACAAATGGGGCATCCGGGAGAGTGCATCTGCATTGATGTTGACACGACCAGCTCGGTACTTTATGGTGAAATCATAGTTGGCTAACCGGGCTACCCACCGCTGCTCCAGCGCGCCCAACTTGGCCGTGTTCAGGTGAGTTAACGGATTGTTGTCCGTAAACGCGGTGAATTTTGCTGCCGCCAGGTAGTGGCGGAACCGCTCTGTGATAGCCCACACCAACGCCAATAGCTCGAGCTTGAAGGAGCTATAGTTCTCAGGGTTCCTTTCGGTCGGCCGGAGTTTTCGGCTGGCGTAGGCAATCACCTTCTCCTTTCCATCCTGGACCTGGGACAAGACCGCTCCTAGCCCCACGTTACTGGCGTCCGTGTGGAGAATGAACGGGCGCCCATAGTCAGGGTACGCCAAGACCTCTTCTCCGGTCAAGGCCGCCTTCAACTGGCCAAAGGACTCCTCATGCTTGTCCTCCCACAACAGTGGGGCTCCAATGGGTCTACCACCTTTGGTCTGTCCCGCGAGGAGATCTTGCATGGGGGCAGCCATCTTCGTGTACCCCTTTATAAAACGCCGATAATACCCTACCAGACCCAGGAACTGCCTTACTTCCCTCACTGTGGTTGGTCTCGGCCAGCTCTGGATGGCAGTGATCTTCTCAGGGTCGGGGGCAACACCATCCGCACTCACCACATGTCCTAGATACTGCACCCTGGGTTTCAGCAGATGGCACTTCGAGGGCTTCAACTTCATCCCGAACTTGGCAAGGGACGCGAACACCTCGGCCAGGTGCTCCAGATGGGCTTCATACGTCTGGGAATAAACAATCACATCATCCAAATACAGCAGGACGGTCTCGAAGTTTAAATGTCCCAAACAGCACTCCATCAACCGTTGGAAGGTCCCGGGGGCATTGCACAGCCCAAACGGCATGCTATTGAATTCGCAGAGCCCCATCGGGGTGGTGAAGGCGGTCTTCTCCCGGTCCTCGGGGGCCACGGCCACTTGCCAGTATCCGCTGGTGAGGTCAAGGGTCGAGAAGTAGTTTGCAGTTCTCAGTGCAGCCAAAGATTCTTCAATACGAGGCAATGGATAGGCATCTTTATGGGTTATCTGGTTGATCTTCCGGTAGTCCACACACATCCGCATGGTACCATCCTTCTTCTTGACCAGTACCAACGGAGCGGCCCAGGGACTACAACTGTCCCGAATAACCCCTGCCTCCTTCATATTCTTCAACATATCTTTGGCACACTGGTAATGTGCAGGGGGAATAGGTCTATACCTCTCTTTGATAGGGGGATGTTCACCCGTGGGAATGTGGTGTTGGACCCCCTTGATCTGCCCAAAGTCTAGGGGGTGCTTACTGAAAACCTGTTCGTACTCCTGCACTACCCTGTGTACCCCTGCCCTGTGATGTGTAGGGGTATCATCAGTGCCCACATGTAGCTGTTGGTGCCACTCCTTGGTGTCCCCCTGGGGTGGGGAAGTGCTGGTGGTAGGTGGGAGTGTGGATGGACGGGCTTCCTGGATAGTGTGAGGGTCCAGGGTGAGCAGTTTGGCAATGGTGGCATACCGGGGGAGCCTGACTTCTTCCTCCCCACAGTTCAACACTCTCACAGGCACTCTCCCTTTCTTCACATCTACCACCCCTCGGGCGGCCACTACAGTGGGCCAGTGCTCGGAAGGCATGGGCTCCATCATCGCAGGGTAGTCACGCCCCTGAGGCCCTACTGCTGCCCTACACCAGATCATCATCTCACTCCTAGGGGGCACAGTCAATGGAGCAACATCCATCACTCGCACCCCACCAATCTCCCCTCCGGTTGAGCTTACATGCTGGCGGTACATCAGGGCGCGGATCTCACGCTGCACAGCCCTCTGCCGGCTCCCCGCCGCCGTGGCGGCTAGCCGTTGCAAAAGGTTCAACACATCAGCCATGCAGTGTTCCATCACATTGGTTCCCAGCACTATTTTCGGGTTATGATCACTGGGTTCATTCATGATCACAATCATGCCCTGATGTTGCAGTTCAGCTTGCCCCACTGTCATAGCCACTTCTTTATACCCCACCTGGGTCAATGGAAGTCCATTAGCGGCAATCAAATTTATACTAGGGTCTGGAGGCGCCAGCTCGTCTGTGGCCCAATACTGCTGATACAACGTGTACGGTATGGTAGTTACCTGTGATCCAGTGTCCAAGAGAGCCATCACTGGTATGCCGTCCACAGCCACGGGGATGATAGGGCGGGCCCCGACATATCGGTCTCGCCAGTCCGGGGGGCCACGGTGTTCTACTCCTGAGGATTGGCCCGGGGCCCCAGGGGTTGCTCGTTTAACGGGCACTGTCGGTAATAATGGCCCGGCTTACGGCACTTGTAGCAGATTGGAGGTCTGCTCCGCGGGTTGTTAACGCTTCTCCGCTGCATCCAGGGAACATATTCGGGACTGTCAGCGAGCTGTATCTGCGCTGGAGGCTGGGATCTGGTCAGAGGTTGCAGTGCAGCAAGGATTTTGGCAAGGTCTCCGTCCAGGCGACGGACCTGGGCGGCCAACTCTTCGACGGTGCTGCTCGGGGCTGCAGGCATTACAGAGGTTGGTTTGGCTGAGGCCGCCATAACAGGAGCCGTCTCGACGGGCCACGGGACGGGTTCCAGAACTTCAGCAGCTAGGGGCTGTAGTGCTTTAATAGCCCGCTCCTTTAACACAGCGAAGTCCACATCAGGGTGTTCTAGGGCCCACAGCCGGAGTTGTTTACGATCCTCAGGGGACCTCATCCCCTGCGCAAATTGCTCCACTAACATCTTGTTGCTATCCGCCTCATTAATAGAGTTCACCCGCTTCAGCGTGCGGAGGGCGGTCTGCAGACGTAGAGCATAGTCCCGAATGCTATCCCCAGCTCGTTGCCGGCACTGGTAAAACTGCATCCTCAGCTCAGCTTCGGTCCGGGTCTCGAAGGCAGTCTGTAGCCTCTCGAAGATGGCGGCTACAGAGAGCCGGTCCCCCTCGGCCCAGGTCTCCGCTTCCTGCTCCGCCGCACCGGTTGACTGGCCTAGCACTATCGCCGCACGTTGCTTATCAGTCAGGGGATACAGCTCTAGCAACGGATTAAGCTTCTTCCGGAAAGCCTGTAGGGCATCCGGTTTCCCGTCATACTGCGGTAGCCAGGCAGCTCCGGGTGCATAGGGCAAGGAAAACGGCATGACCTGAGCAAGCGCGGGGGCCGCGGCACCTCCCGCCGGTACAACCGGGACTTGGGCAGGCCCATTCCCATCCGCGTGTGCCGCTGCGGCTGCGACCACCGCTCCTCCAGCGGCTCCGTCGGGCGCAGACATCTTGTTTCCGTCCCCCTTAGCTCTTTCCGGCCCCTCCTCTCTCGGGGCGGGGTTTTGGCCTTCGCGCTTCTACTGCTCGAGAAGACGCTCGAGCGGGAACTTTTCGCGCCAAAGATGGCGGCTTCTGAAATTTTTCTGCCGGATGCCTCCGGCGGTAACAAGGCGCACCTCTACCTGACGGCAGAGCGGTAAGATCCTGTTCGTGACGCCAAGTTGTCGCGGGCGGGGAGGAGGGTGTCAGCACACCGCGCTCACCCCTTCTGCTCGGGTCCGGCAGTTGCTCCTGGTGGCTCGAGCCGTGGGCCGGATCCCGGGGTGTCTCGAGCGACACTCCTCGCCCGTGAGTGAAAGGGGGTGTTTGTTGGGTGTGGGGATTGTTATAGTTCGTGACGCCACCCACGGTTGTGGTGATTGCACCACCGCTGCTCAGTGTGGGGGTCCCGGGGATGGTGATGCGGAGCAGCCAGGTGTTGTGTTGCCCCTCCGTGGGTAGGGGTTGGTGATCCCGGGGCCCGGTGATGAGATGTGAAGTGTAGGGCCTGGAGGGCGCAGGGACGCGGGGGCAGCGCTGTGCCTTGCGGCACTATGGTACTCAGCCTGACACACGGACACAGTCTGTACGGTAAACCAACGGCTGGTAGGACGGTCCCACAGACGGCTGCACCTGCACTCCCGGTAGGTGACGGTGACGTTTCTCTTCCTTGCACCTATGTTGTCTGATGGTAGCGGTGGATTCCCTCCGGTTACCCGCTCCCCGACTGCAATCTGGGCCGGAGGAGCTCTACACTTTGCCCGCAGGCGCTGGCCCTGGGGAAACTTGTGCCCTGGCGGTGGCGGTGTCTCCCCGGTAATGGTCGGGCTGTTGCCGTCAATCGGGACTTGGTTGCTGGGGGATCTGCGTCCCCGTCACTGACGGATTTGGCAAATCTGGCGACTCCTAGCCTTGCCGGGGTCCGAGAGGCCCCTGCCCTGGTGCTGGCTGTCCTTCGGAACACTGCTCCAGACCACCGGGCACACAGCCAACGGGGTCCTTCCAGGAACTTCCAAACTGTCCCCCTCCAAACAGTCACCGCCGTCGCTGACCTTGCTGTTCTAGCCCTACACACAGCTGGGCTCTCAGGCTTTCTTTCCTTCTGTCACTTTGCTTGCTTTTCCTCCTTTTCTCCTTTTCTTTCCTCCACTTTCACTTCTTGGTTGTTTACTCTAGCCCCTGCCTGGGCTACTCCTCACTCCTTCCACTTCCTCCTCCCTGACTAGACTGCCTGAAACTTCCTGCCTCCAGTGTTGTGAGCTCCTCGGTGGGCGGAGCCAACCGCCTGGCCCACCCCCCTGGTGTGCATCATCAACCTCTGGAGGAAGGCAACAAGGATTTCTGGTTAGCAGGTGTGCCTACCTGGAGTGTGGGGTGTGGTGGTGTTGTGACCTGTGTCCCCTGGCTTGCCCAGGGCGACACAATGTCACACTGCGACGCTCCAGCGATCCCACCAGCAACCTGACCTGGCAGGGATCGCTGGAGCGTCGCTACACGAGTTGCTGGTGAGCTCACCAGCAACCAGTGACCAGCCACACGTGCAGAGAGCAGGGAGCAGCGCACACTGAGCGCTGGCTCCCTGCTCTCCTAGTTACAGCACACATCGGGTTAATTACCCGATGTGTGCTGCAGCTACATGTGCACAGAGCAGGGAGCAGCGCACACTGCTTAGCGCTGGCTCCTTGCTCTCCTAGCTACAGCACACATCGGGTTAATTAACCCGATGTGTCCTGCAGCTACATGTGCACAGAGCAGGAGCCGGCACTGACAGTGAGAGCGGCTGAGGCTGGTAACAAAGGTAAATATCGGGTAACCAAGGACAGGGCTTCTTGGTTACCCGATGTTTACATTGGTTACCAGCCTCAGCAGAAGCCGGCTCCTGCTGCCTGCACATTTAGTTGTTGCTGTTTCGCTGTCACACACAGCGATCTGTGCTTCACAGCGGGACAGCAACAACTAAAAAATGGCCCAGGACATTCAGCAACAACCAACGACCTCACAGCAGGGGCCAGGTTGTTGCTGGATGTCACACACAGCAACATCGCTAGCAACGTCACAAAAGTTGTTCGTTAGCAGCGATGTTGCTAGCGATGTTGCTTAGTGTGACGGGGCCTTAAGGTACATTTCAGTAATGTCACCAGCAGGAAATTAAAGCCTGGGGAAGCTTTAAATAGTTACACACAATGGGTAATATGGCAGACTGAATTACAGCTGTCAGGGCCGGGAGGACTGGTAAGCCCAGGAGGTGGATCCTCTGGACCAAGTACCCCACTGGGGGGCAGGGTGCACGGCAGCCGGAGCACTGGCGTGGCCGGGATGGGTGTAACCAGGGTCACGGAATTCTTTAGGATAATACTGGAAACAGGCACAGGTACCCGGTAGCAAAAGACAAAACAGTAACAGGGCACAGCACAAGGGGACCTGAGCACCTAGCTCAGAAGACAAGCTTCAGGACACGTTGATCAGGCCCCGCCCACATGGAAAGGCAAGTCTTATATACCCAGCACAGCCCCATGTCATTACCTGCATCAGGTGTGCTGGGCCCATAAGACCAGGAGAGTGGGCGCGGCCTGGTCCTATACAGAACCATGAGGCCAATACTCAAAGTCAGACTCCTGAGACCAGGAGCAGGAGTCAGGGGAGCAGGAGCGGGAGCGGCAGCCATGACTGGTGGACACATGGAGTGGATCAGTGGGTAAGGAGTGGTGCTGGGACACTGGGAGCGTGACAGTACCCCCCCCTCTAAGCCCCCCCCTCCGAGCACAGAACCCCAGGGGCACCCCGGATCGAGACACCGGGCCGGGGCCCAACGCAAAGGCGGGGAAGGACCTCTGACCCCGTACCGCCTTCTTAGCCGCACGGCGCTTAGCCGATCTACCAGCAGTGGCAGCGGGGGCAACGGGAAGAGGAGGACCGACAGAAACAGTACTGACATCGTGGAGAACCGGCCCGGGCGACTCAGACCGGGCACAGGACGGTGACTCATCCCCGGTAGCTGGTGGCATCAGAGTCTCAATCGTCGGGGACGGTGGAACGACGCTGGGGTGCGTCATCACTTCCGGTTCCGGTGGCACCACAGGCACAAGTGCCAGGATCTGTGGTACAACGCTGGACTGCGTCATTTTCTCCTGTTCTTGTGACATGATAGGATCAGGTGCCAGGGGCTGAGGGACGGGCTGAAGACAGGTATCATGGCACGAGGGACTCCAGCGAGAGATTGCGCCGGAGCGCCAACTGATGTCAGGATCATGGAGTTTAAGCCAGGGCAGACCCAGCAGGAGCTCAGGAGCCATTCTCGGGATGACATAAAACGCAATAGTCTCAGTGTGCAGGGTACCAATACAAAGTCTCACGGGTTCGGTGGTGTACCGGACAGGTTCGTATAATTGTTTTCCGTCCACGGAGGCGAACCAGAGGGGTTTTGCAAGCGGGATGACCGGTATCCGATAACGGTCCACGGTAGCTTGTTGGATGAAATTACCCGCTGCTCCCGAATCAATGTGAGCCTCTGCCGTGAACTGGGTCTTCTCGGTCGTGACCTGGACAGTCTGTGTAACCGGGACTGACGGGATTCCGGTACCAAGGGTGGCGGTTCCCACCATCCCTTGGACTTGGGGTCTTCCTGGCCTCTCAGGGCAAGAGCGGAGCAGATGTGAACCGCTTCCACAATAGAAGCACAGGCCCCGGGCGAGTCGCTCTGCACGACGTTGCTCGGCTTGGCTCAGCCGGTCTATTTGCATTGGCTCAGGAGTGGAGTCGCAGAACGGCAGTGGCGGGGGAACGGTAGACCTCTGCGGGACAAAGGCGTGACGGACTGGTCGCTTTTCCCGGGATACCTCCTTGGTTCGTTCCTGAAAACGGAGATCAATCCGGGTGGCTAGTGATACCAAGCATCCAAGGTACGGGGAACATCACGACCGGCTAATTCGTCCTTGATGCGACCGGAGAGCCCCTCCCAGAAGGCGGCAGTCAAGGCCTCATTGTTCCAGCCTAGCTCGGAGGCAAGCGTGCGGAACTGAATGGCGTATTGGCCGACGGTCAGGGTCCCTTGGCGTAGCCGGAGGAGCGAGGAGGTAACCGCGGTACTGCGTCCCGGTTCATCGAAGGTACTTCGGAAAGCCTGCAGGAATTCCCGGATGTCGGTCGTCACCGGATCCTCGTTCTCCCACAACGGATTTATCCAGGCCAACGCCTCGCCTTCCAGGTGCGACATCACAAAGGCTATCTTGGCTTGGTCGGAAGCGAAGAGGTGCGGGAGTAATTTGAAGTGCAGCGAGCACTGGTTCAAAAACCCCCGGCAGTTCTTGGGGTCCCCGGCATACCGAGGCGGAGCAGCGAGGCGAAGTTGCGAGGCTGCAGAGACAACAGGTTCAGACGTAGAGACTGGTTGCTGCGTGGACTCAGATGAGACGGCTGTCTGTAGCGTATATAACCGGTGGTCCACGGACGCCAGGAATTTCAGCATCCGGCTCAGGGTTTCACGCTGTTGTGCCAGCTCTTGGCGCAGCTCAGCCAGCTCTGATGTTTGTGCTCCAGCGGGATCCATGGCCTGATCAATCTGTCAGGGCCGGGAGGACTGGTAAGCCCAGGAGGTGGATCCTCTGGACCAAGTACCCCACTGGGGGGCAGGGTACACGGCAGCCGGAGCACTGGCGTGGCCGGGACGGGTGTAACCAGGGTCACGGAATTCTTTAGGATAATACTGGAAACAGGCACAGGTACCCGGTAGCAAAAGACAAAACAGTAACAGGGCACAGCACAAGGGGACCTGAGCACCTAGCTCAGAAGACAAGCTTCAGGACACGTTGATCAGGCCCCGCCCACATGGAAAGGCAAGTCTTATATACCCAGCACAGCCCCATGTCATTACCTGCATCAGGTGTGCTGGGCCCATAAGACCAGGAGAGTGGGCGCGGCCTGGTCCTATACAGAACCATGAGGCCAATACTCAAAGTCAGACTCCTGAGACCAGGAGCAGGAGTCAGGGGAGCAGGAGCGGGAGCGGCAGCCATGACTGGTGGACACATGGAGTGGATCAGTGGGTAAGGAGTGGTGCTGGGACACTGGGAGCGTGACAACAGCATTGTAAACACTTGTTTGTAAACACCTTTTTTTTTTCTATTTCTCTCTCATTCTGGATTATCAATTCATCAGCATCCTTATTTCCCTATTTTCCCTTGATTTTCCTATTATCATTATTATTATTATTTTTTCCTTTTCTTCATTCACTATTTTTATTTTTTATTCATTATTCCTTGTTTTTCATTATTTATGTTTTATTTTTATTTTTATCATTTTTATTTTTATTCTTACTTTTATTTTTATTTTTATTTCTTTCACACATACAAGTGGATTCATATACATATGCACATCCATTATTCATATCAATTCCCCTCTTTCCTCTCATCTTTCTTTATTCCTCATTTTTTCATGTCCTACATAATCTACTCCGTATCTATACACTCATTATTCATATCAATTCCCCTCTTTTCTCTCATCTTTCTTTATTCCTTATTTTTCATGTCGTACATAATCTACTCCTTATCTATACACTCATCTCTGATCCTGTAACCACCCTATTATGCTTCCCCATTCCTGTGATCCAGCGCTCTTTCTCTTTCATTTTCTAAGTCCCAAATCCCTCTTACCACGCATGTGTCCCCTGCTCTAATGTCCTGCCTGCCATGTCTTCCATTCTGACGCTGGAGCACATGGTATGTGCCGAGCCTACCTGTTTCTCTCTCCTGACTGGCTGCTATGCCAGTCAATCTGGGATATATACTCCCCCTCCTCGTCTCTTATCTCTAATACACTAGAATTCTCCAGCAACGGCATGGCTGCGCTTGCACATCTTATCTCTAAGGTAATTATGAGCACTTTGTTCTATTCTAACTACAATTTCTTATTTCTAAAGGGGGCTTTACACGCTGCGACATCGCTAATGCGGAGTCGTTGGGGTCACGGAATTTGTGACGCACATCCGGCCGCATTAGCGATGTTGCTGCGTGTGACACCGATGAGCGATTTTGCATCGTTGCAAAGACGTGCAAAATCGCTCATCTGTGACATGGGGGTCCATTCTCGATTATCGTTACTGCAGCAGTAATGATGTAGTTCGTCGCTCCTGCGGCAGCACACATCGCTATGTGTGACGCCGCAGGAACGAGGAAGCTCTCCTTACCTGCCTCCCGGCCGCTATGCGGAAGGAAGGAGGTGGGCGGGATGTTCGTCCCGCTCATCTCCGCCCCTCCGCTTCTATTGGGCGGCAGTTCAGTGACGCTGCTGTGACGTCGCGGTGACGCTGAACGAACCGCCCCCTTAGAAAGGAGGCGGTTCGCCGGTCACAGCAACGTCGCCGGGCAGGTAAGTATGTGTGACGGGTCTGGGCGATGTTGTGCGGCACAGGCAGCGATTTGCCCGTGTTGCGCAACAGATGGGGGCGGGTACCCACACTAGCGATATCGGGACCGATATCGCAGTGTGTAAAGTCGCCTTTAGTGCTACATTCACTGATTTTGTTCTATTTCACCAGGCACCTTTTTCAATTGTCTTAGTGCTTCAGTGCACTATATTTCTCACCTTATACAGTCACCTATCAGACAGGTAAATCCTTGCCGGTGTACTTACTATTGTGTGCATTTCTCCTGTTTATCCATTATGCCCCAGTGATGCTATTCAAACTCCAGCATTTAATGATTTTACATCAAATTTCTTGTGTCTATAAGCAGTTAACATATAAATATGATACTTGTAATTTGAACGGAATATAAAATTCTACTTGTTACTATGTTGCCATAGCAACTGTTCCCATATCTACATACCACCATATCCTGGACTTGATATTTTGATCTGTTTTATCTGCATATATTTTGTATACGTTTATATTGTATATTAGGAATTACTGTATATACTTTCTTTAATTTTTATTATATGTTTGTATTTTCACTATAGCGACTTGATAAAGACCCGGTGGGTCAAAACGTCGGATATTTTTTCTTTTCCACGCTTCATTAAAAATTATTTCACGTTCAATAACGAGTGCAGTGAATTTATTCATACATGACTTTCGGGTATTACCCCATTTTCACTAGCACCATCCTCAACTCAGCCTGAGTGCAAACCATTTATTTGTTATTGGTAGAAAGGCAGTGAACACACAATCAAAATGTTCAGAACCAGAACAGTGATTGATCCCGACTGTGGCTCAGTGGAGAGGGAAACGAACCACAGCAGAGGATGCTGCTGGACCAAATTCGAGGCATGAGAGCAAACCACCAATTCAATTAATTTTGCGAAATCTGCTTTTGTTATAAAAAACATTACAATAATAAATAACATGAAGGAAGAAGATTCTTTGAGCTTCAAAACCTGGCGGAAACCAATATAATAATAAAACCTTTCAGAATTACCACCAGTCGCAACTACAGGATCAGGGGCACTGCTTTTGCTGGCAAACCATTTCCATATCATAGACCCCCAGAGACCCCACCCTAAAGTGGCCAAAAATCTGCCAGGCTATTAGTCAAACTCTAAACATAACGAAAGGTTACCATCCACCAGATGTACAAACCCCCCCACCACAATTTTGCCACCAACTCCAAGAATCCCCTTTACACTGCCACAGCAAGCATTACATGACTCCTCATAATGTGAGTAAACCCAACATCAGTGCTCACACCACACCTTTTTGAATTTCCAAGGCCGATAAATCCCTATTGCATTCCAGTGAACCTCGTCATTCTGTCACAAATTACACTTGTTAGAATCCAAATCCTTAGGCCTTACTACCACACATTCCATGGTACAAAATACCTATTTCCCTGTTCAGAATTATTTTGATTTAATTGATAGTTTTAACAGACTGAGCAGCGCGCTAAGTTTTCTTGAGCACAATATCTAACCACACTGTCCTCGTCTTCAGATACAATGCACATTGGTGCTGCCAACTGACTCGCCCACCCCAGGGCCTTAGGTGACTCGGCGTCGGGCCGGATTAGTCCGGGGTAGTCAGCGGTGGCGGGGCCCGACTCCGTGACCCTGGTGGAGTTAGGTAAAATGGCGGTATTGGGGAGATGATGATAATGTTTATATGAATATTCGTGAGGCCACCTGTGGTAATTTGCAGCTATGGAGCCGCAGCTGCTGGAAGGGACCTCCGGGGCTGATGTTATGGCAGCTGAGGTCTTTCTTGCTCTCCACAGGTAGAGCGGGTACCCAGGGGCTACCTTTTGGTGCTTGGTAAAGTCTATGGTGTTTATGGACGAGGTGTAGGATAAACCAGACGACACACAGCTTGCAGTCAAGATGTTTACTCACTGTTCAGTTCAATGCGGTAGCTACCCGGTTACCCGCGGAATGCCAGGATCCACTGTCAGGGGCCGCCGCCGATCCCGGATAGGTCAAGGGTCAGTCCCGGTGTACCCCTTTTTGTGTGTGTCCTTTTCTGACTGGCTTCCTTGCCTTCAACTGTTTTAGATGGTCTTGGCCTCCACCACAGGGCCTGTACAAAGGGGGCTGACATCAATCGTATCTTGCCCTCTTCACCGGGGGTCTGTGGCGGGATGTGGCCCTGGGCACTTGCAATGATCTCCCAGGCCTTCGGTTTTACTTTTGAGGAATTGTTTTTCTTCCCTCTGTCTAGGGACCGTCCCTGAATGCAGCCAGATCCCTCCACCCGATGTTATCAGTGGTACAGGTCATGGGACAATTGCCCTTGCGTGGCCCTGAAATCCTTTCTTTCCTTGGGTGTCACCTGGGCCTAACTAGACCCCAGGATCTTCACCAGGAACCTCCTTCCGTCTCTGTCCTTTCTCTTTGCTGTCCTCTCCTGACAGCCCACCTCCTCACTCCTTCTCTCTCACTGCCTGACAGGCTGACTAGACTGCCCAGACTCACTGGCTTTTAACTTCCTAGTTCCCTTTGTCTACTCTCACTTTCTGACTCCCCCCACACACCTACTGACTAGGCCCCACCCACACTATTGGGGCCAGAAATGGGACTTATGGCCCCGTGAATACATCTACGGGGGTTGCTGCCACTATCCCTGACCCAGTGTATGCCTACCAATTGGTGTGTGTAAGTTTTGTCTGTACACCGGTAGTTGACCCCATTCTTACCCGGGATGGGATATCACACCTCTGGCTGAGGTGCAATATCTCTGTGGCGACGGAAGCCTCAGGGGCGCCACACAACCATAACCTATGTACCTGATCTAAAGTCTCCAAGGTTGAATGTCTAGATCATCATCAATTATTTTTATTTCTTCCGTCCATGGTCTTACAGCAACCATAGTCCTTAAAATAGTTCCTTAAATCCAGAGAACGGATATCAACAATAGTCCTTAGGACCACCGCCATTTTGTTAGAGACTGAAAAACTGAAGGCAGCAGGCTTGATCACAGGGCTCTTTCACCTCCACAGGCCTAGTCTGCCTGAATGGATTCCTCCCACATCGTGACCTGCGGCATGAGGCAGGAGGATGCAGGTCAGGCTGAGAAGGGTCCCTGGAGAGGCTAGTGCTGTGCTGCCAGGGCCTAGGAGCCATGTCAGCTGCAAGATGCTCCTGTGGCTGGCTTGTCCCTGTGTGCTCTCTGGACTGGAGGTAGAATGGCCCCACCCTCAGCCACTGGACCTCCCACCATCTCCTGCATCCTCATCCAAACAGCTGCTCCATACCTGCTACCAGCAGCAGCTCCCACCCATCTCCTAGCTGTATACATACCTGGTCTCCCTGACAACTACCCCTCTTTTTCCGCACCCTTTAAACTTTTGACCCAACAAAACAGCCTCAATAATCTGTTCACTATACTTAACCTCTCCTTGACTACAAAACTTAATCATGGGTCACTATGCCTATGGCTCTGCTGGGGCTTCATTCTGCCTTTCTGATTAAATTGTATGAAGCCCATTGCAACAACACAGTGAGCCTTAGTGGATCATACCCTTAGTTGATCATAGAGAACTTTACCCTGAGATCCTTTGATCACTTCATTAATACACTGCATTGCTTCTGTATTGCAGTATATTATGCCTGTAGGGCTGAGTTCAAATGAGTGTATGAAAAACAGAAAGGGATGATTTTTATCCCAATTCTATCCCTATGCCATATGTGTCTCACCCTCTGTACATTTTTTTTCTATACATATGGAATCTATTGTTATACATTTACAGGAAACAAACATTGCAATACTAAATACAGTTTGATAGGTTAATAATTGCAATGCATCTGTAAATATCTGTTACTTTGTAAAGAGGGAAATCTCGGTGTGTGGCACAAGAGGAGGTATAAACCAGAGAAGATGTAAATTAAGGCCCTGACGATAGGGAGAGAGGAGAGGGGTCACCACCTAACTCATCTGTGGCTGATCCCAGAGCTCCCCAACATCCCTAGACTGGTCCTTCTTCCCGTATGTAATTGTCGCGGGCGGAGGAGGGGACGCTGCGCTCTCCCACTGCTCGGGTCCTGCTGCTGCTGCTCGGTGGTGGCTCGAGCGGTGGGCCGGATCCCGGGGACTCGAGCGGCGTTCCTCGCCCGTGAGTGAAAAGGGGGGATTGATTATGGGGATTTGATATTATCTGTGACGCCACCCACGGTTGTGGTGATATTCGTGACACCACCGCTGCTCTGGACGGGGATCCCGGGAGCGATGACAGGGGGCAGCCTGGATGTTAGTTCTCCCCTTCGTGGGTAGGGGGTTGGTTGTCCCGGGGCCCGGTGATGGGGTAGGGATGGATGGCAGTCGGGTTACGGGGCCTGGCGAGGTGCAGGGTCGCGGGGGCAGCGCTGTGCCGCACGGCACGGTGGTACTCACTCAGCCAATGATGTACACAAAGTCTCCGGTAAAACAAACGGCTGGATGGATGGGTCCCACAGACGGCTGCGGTGTTTCTCCTCCCGGCAGGTTGATGGTGACTGCCTTTCCCTGCACCTGTGTAGTGTAAACGGTTCCAATGGGTTGCCACCGGTAACCCGCTCCCCAGCTTGAAGGTTGCTGAAGGAGCCCTTTTTGCCCGCAGGCTCTGGCCCTGGGAACTTTAGCCTTGGCGGTGACTGTGTTTCCCTCTAACGGTTGGACTGTTGCCTTCTGTCGGGACTTGGCTGCTGAGAAACCCAGGAGGTTCCCTTCGCTAACGGATTTGACAAATTGCACGGCGACTCCTAGCCTTGTCGGGGTCCGTAAGCCCCTGCCGGATGGTGCTGGCTTCTCTTTGCATACCGGTCCGGTACCGCCGGGCCACCGCCCATCCACGGTCCTTACGGCTAGCTCCAATAGGCCTCTCCTGCAGACGGTCACCACCGTCTGCCAACCTTGCTGTTCCGTCCGGGCCACACACCCGGACCACTTTCTGTCTGCTCCTTTACCACTTCACTTCTCTCTCTCTTTCACCTCCCAACTGAAACTGACTCTTTTTCCCGCCTCCAGGACTGTGAACTCCTTGGTGGGCGGGACCAACCCCCTGGTGTGAACATCAGCCCCTGGAGGGAGGCAACAAGGGTTTTTGTCTGACTTAGGTGTGCCTGACCGGGAGTGTGGGGTGTGTTGGTGTAGTGCTTGTGACGTCCTGGCTTGCCCAGGGCGCCACATTCCCCCTTAGTAAAATGCAGACCGTCCGCGGGCTGCCCGTCCATCACCGGTTTTATTTTCACAACTGAAAAAGATAAACGGTAAAACATATAAAAACATTTTTCAATCTTCCCACATCGGGAGGCACATACTTAAACGTTGCTAACGGTAATGGCTTCCGCTCTCTCCCACCCAAGTAACCTGGCCCTGATGCTGCCCCTAAGCAAATGGGCAACACCCCTTGACCCCAGTCGAGCACAAGTTACCCGAGTGAGTTCTGTCCTTTTCAGGGGACCCACGTCCATGGGGAACCCCTGAAACCCCCGGGGGATCGCCACCGGTTGCGGTAGTGGCGGGCCTGGGCCATCACTTCCCTCCAGGCCCATCCTCCAAATCAGCCTCTCCGGAGGCGGTCACGGTTTAGCCATAAAAACATTTTTATTTACACACCACAAGTTCGTGGTTGCCCTGCCAGTTCTCGGGCTTGTCTGTAGCAGTTTCTACGCATTGATTGCAAACAGTCCCCACGGGGACAACAGTTGCCGGCCATGACCGGTTCAAATCAGGGTTGAAAATCAGGTAACATCTCGGTAATCATTCACTTATCATTTTCAAAACTTTCACAACGGTACTTTGGTGGTCCCAACGGGGACAACTTGCAGCGGGGCTCTGCTGCCATTACTCAGACTCTTCAGTTTCGGCTGGGGGAGGGGACGTGGTGGACACCCGGGCCTCTTGGCTGCCCGTCAACTTTGCATCCAACGCGAACCACCCCCTCTCCCCGCAGTGCCGGGTGTACTGCACCAGGTTTCCCGGCATCAGGTTGCGGCCTGGGTGCTCCTCCGGCAGGTGGGCGTTGACATCCCGCCGGGCTATAAAGACTTCGGCCTCCAGGCCCGGCTCGTAAATAAAGCCATAGCCCCGGCGGACATCAAACCACCTCACCTGCCCTTCATACAGGGGGCCCCGGACACGGAAGGTCGCTTGCCGGAGGCTTTCTTTTTCCCGGATCGTGCGGGCCACCAACTCTGCTTTCTTCCTCTCCCTTTCCGCGATCTCCGGGCCCAGCGGTGTCGGCTCCCTGTCCCAATACGGGGCTGCTGCGAGCTCCGGCGCACGGGTCTGGCCCCGCGAGACCTTCTGGACACTGCCCACCACTGGCAATCTGTGTGGAAGGTCCCGCGGTGACTTGGCCTGGGGTGCTGCCCTGCAGCGGCAACCCGGCGCAACCTCAGCCGAGGTGTGGGGGATGGGTGCAGGGATCCTCTTCCGCCAGGCCTCTTGCAAGGAGCGGCCTGTCGGCTCAGGCTCGGGGAAAGTCTCCGCAGATACCTCCGGTTCAGGCTTTGGCACCTTCCACGGAAGTAGTTCCGATCGGCCACGGGCTCCGGCTGCAGGCCGATCCGCCTGGGCGGACGTGCGGGGTACCGCTACCGGTTGCGGTGGTAGAGGGCCCAGTGGCGGGGGCGCGGCGGCCAATACGGGTAGCGGGGGAGGTAGCTGGGCGAGCGGGTATGGACCGGGTCCCTCGGCCGCGATGACCGACCCAATAGGGGTACAGGGGCGTGGGTCACTCACCCTCCCTTCCGAAACTCCCTCCTCCTCGCGTCTCCGCACGGTCGCCACAACCTCCGCCATGTCGGCCTCCCACTCCTCCAGGAGGAGCTGCATTTTGACCTGCAGCCGTTGTTGGAGCTGAGCGGTCCGGACCTCCACCCACGCCGTGGTTCCAGGCGCAGGGGCTACGGTGCTGCGGGACGGCAGAAACATGGCTCTGGCGGCCTCTTCCATGAACCAGCAACAAGATTGCCGCAGGGTCCTGGCGTCCCTGCTTTTATAGCCGCGGGCTACATGCGGCCAGACGCCATCAGTCCCCCTTAGTCTCTTTTCCGGCTCCTCCTCTACAGGGGCGTTTTTTTGGCCTTCGCGCCACCACTGCTCGAAGAGACGCTTGAGCGGGAATTTTTCGCGCCCAAGATGGCGGCTTCTCAAATTTTTCGGCCGGACACCTCCGGCGGTCACAAGGCGCACCTCTACCAGATGGCAGAGCGGTAAGACCCTGTTCGTGACGCCAAGTTGTCGCGGGCGGAGAAGGGGACGCTGCGCTCTCCCACTGCTCGGGTCCGGCTGCTGCTGCTCGGTGGTGGCTCGAGCGGTGGGCCGGATCCCGGGGACTCGAGCGGCGTTCCTCGCCCGTGAGTGAAAAGGGAGGATTGATTGTGGGGATTTGATATTGTCCGTGACGCCACCCACGGTTGTGGTGAGAGTGGTGACACCACCGCTGCTCTGGACGGGGATCCCGGGAGCGATGACAGGGGGCAGCCTGGATGTTAGTTCTCCCCTCCGTGGGTAGGGGGTTGGTTGTCCCGGGGCCCGGTGATGGGGTAGGGATGGATGGCAGGCGGGTTACGGGGCCTGGCGAGGTGCAGGGTGGCGAGGGCAGCGCTGTGCCGCACGGCACGGTGGTATTCACTCAGCCAATGATGTACACAAAGTCTCCGATAAAACAAACGGCTGGATGGACGGGTCCCACAGATGGCTGCGGTGTTTCTCCTCCCGGCAGGTTGATGGTGACTGCCTTTCCCTGCACCTGTGTAGTGTAAACGGTTCCAATGGGTTCCCACCGGAAACCCGCTCCCCAGCTTGAAGGTTGCTGAAGGAGCCCTTTTTGCCCACAGGCTCTGGCCCTGGGAACTTTAGCCTTGGCGGTGACTGTGTTTCCCTCTAACGGTTGGACTGTTGCCTTCTGTCGGGACTTGGCTGCTGGGAAACCCAGGAGGTTCCCTTCGCTAACGGATTTGACAAATTGCACGGCGACTCCTAGCCTTGTCGGGTTCCGTAAGCCCCTGCCGGATGGTGCTGGCTTCTCTTTGCGTACCGGTCCGGTACCGCCGGGCCACCGCCCGTCCACGGTCCTTACGGCTAGCTCCAATAGGCCTCTCCTGCAGACGGTCACCACCGTCTGCCAACCTTGCTGTTCTGTCCGGGCCACACACCTGGACCACTTTCTGTCTGCTCCTTTACCACTTCACTTCTCTCTCTCTTTCACCTCCCAACTGAAACTGACTCTTTTTACCGCCTCCAGGACTGTGAACTCCTTGGTGGGCGGGACCAACCGCCTGGCCTACCCCCTGGTGTGAACATCAGCCCCTGGAGGGAGGCAACAAGGGTTTTTGTCTGACTTAGGTGTGCCTGACCGGGAGTGTGGGGTGTGTTGGTGTAGTGCTTGTGACATCCTGGCTTGCCCAGGGCGCCATATAATCATGTGCCTAGGCCCTGGCTGACCCTGGACTAACGTGACTAATGCGCAGGCCAGCACAGCAAGACACTAGTCTTACTACTTATATGAAGATAAAACAATCTCCAATTCTTCTCCAGAGAGGGACTCCACTGCATTACCTGGAAAGATCACCACAGCTTTTTTCAATGACAGCTCCTTCATAGGTCAGCATAGAATGAACTATAGCCAGTATAGAGAGAGTAAAGAGTAGGTCTATATAGCAGAAGGGAGTGGCTGTAGATGAGATTAACAACTACATGTCAATCACAGCAGAACCTTAACCCCTTGAGCACCATATGGAATTAATTAAGCTCCTACTCAGGATAAATGACTAGCAGGCACTAAAGAGGATCTGTGATCAACTAAATGCTGTGACCTTCTGATACAGGATCCCCCCTAGGTCACATGATTCCGTGACACACTTGTGACAATACCCCCCTTCTACAAGGGGCCTATGGACCCCTAGGACCAGGTTTGTCCCGTTGGGATGCATGGAAGGAATGCAACAACCTATTGACATTAACTTCTGATGCCCGGTGACCATATCCTCTCTTCCAGTGTACCAAGTATTGGATAGACATGCAAACAAAATGGGAATCAATAATCCTAGCCACCTGAAATTCTAAATTACTGCCAACAAACACTGGAGATGGCAGTAAACGTAATGATTCAGAAGCCGCAACATATATTTCTTGAGCAACAATCTGTGAAATACATTGTGAATTCTAAATCCATGAGGTAACTCAAGGCAAAAAGTCACAAGGTTAATAACAGCGATTACCTTATACAGACCAATGAATCTAGGACCTAGTTTCCAAGAAGGAATTTTCAATTTAATATTTCTGGTTGAAAGCCATACAGTCATTCACATATAGGTCTGTGTTTGTATCTGTCACCCATAACCTTCAGGTTGTTCTGTACTTCTTCCCAAACAGAAGGGAGCGACAAAGAAAATCATTATTTCCCAGGAACCTGTTAAGACCCATCTCTAGTGAAAGTACAGAACTGAGGGTAAAAACCATATTTACCAAGAAATGGTGACTTACCTGAGGACTCATTACGAGTATTGTTTAATGCTAACTCTGCCAAAGGTAAGTAAGATGATCAATCTTCCTGATTCTCAGACACAAAATGTATCTAAGGTTCGTCTATACTTTGATTTAAGCGCTCGGTCTGGCCATTCGATTGAGGATGAAAAGCTGAAGAAAAGGATAAATACACCCCAGACCAAAGCAAAAGGCCTTCCAAAATTTAGATACAAACTGGGTCCCCCGATCTGACACCACATCAGAGGGAACCATGTGAAGCTTCACAAGCATTAGGGAGGGTAGGTAAGGCAAGGAAAAGTGCTATTTTGCTAAACCTATCCACCACCACTAAAGTCACTGTTTTTATAGCAGACAGTGGAAGTCTCAGGATCGTCTCCCTGCATTTTGAGACCAGTGACAGCCTTTAGACTGTAGCCTTTCATCTGCCTCTCTTCATTTAAATGGGTTTCATTTCTCTTGGCAATGATGTGGTTAAGTGCCAGTTTTGCTATTGCAGCTTTTCCAAAGCAGTTCCTTGCTGAGTGATCAGCTGCACTTACTAAGTAGTCATGCCCTTCAGCTTTAAATAGTGGTGTATCAAAGCATTCCCTGCTGAAGATACAAATTCACTTGTGTCCTGGCTACCTTTGAGGAAGGTTTGCAAGTCAAGCTCTGGTGCTCAGGCTATATCCTTTTGTTTGTTAATTTCCCCGTGTGTCTTTACTACCCTGGTGTGTGTATACATACCCCGGCAAAAAATCTGCTGGGGTATGTAAACTTTTGAGCACAACTGTATATATATGCATTACACACACTCACATATACAGAGTGTGTGTGTATATATATATTATATATATATATATATATATATATATATATATATATATACATATATATATATAATGCTGTGTGTGTGTGTGTGTGTGTGTGTGTGTGTGTGTGTGTATGTGTATGTTCGGGATTGGCTTCTGCACCGTCGCAGCTACAGCCACAACATTTTGCACACACACTTCTGGACTCTGAGAGCGTCATAGGCTATGTTTTGAGGGGAAATTTTAACCCCGCTCTTTACAGTTATTCACCAAAAATCCTGCCTCCATTAAAGTGAATGGAGCTGGGAGCCACAGTTCAACCAGAACTTCAGAAGAATGCGCAGCCACGCCCTTATATGGAATGTTGGCGTGTCACAATGCAGCCAGGGAAAGAGACAGACACAGGCAGGGAAAGAGGCAGACACAGACAGGGTAAGGCTATGTCCGCACGTTGCTTTTTACCTGCTTTTTACCTGCTTTTTTGCTGCTTTTTCAACTGCAGCGTTTAATGCCAAAATGGTTGTGTTCTGCTTTTCAAGCAAAGTCTATGGGAATTTGGGTTTCTTGTCCGCACTATGCAGTTCAAACTGCAGCCTTTTTGTTGCAGAACTTTGGTCAAAAACTCAGCTTTGCAGTGCAAAACCCAAATGGCAAAAACAAAAAGGCTGCAGTTTGAACTGCAAAGTGCGGACAAGAAACCCAAATTCCCATAGACTTTGCTTGAAAAGCAGAACACAACCATTTTGGCATTAAACGCTGCAGTTGAAAAAGCAGCAAAAAAGCAGGTAAAAAGCAGGTAAAAAGCAACGTGCGGACATAGCCTAAGAAACACACATAGACAGGGTAAGAGACAGACACAAAGAGACAGACACAGACAAAGAAACAGACTGACAGGGAAAGAGACAGACAGGGAAAGAGAGGGAAAGAGAGAGACAGGTTAAGAGACAGACACAGACAGGTAAAGAGACAGACACAGACAAAGAGACAGACAGACACAAGGAAACAGACAGACAGGAAAGAGAGGAAAAGAGACAGACTGTTACGGGGGGCTGTCTGATAATAACTTAAAGGAGTATCAGACAGTCAGGGTCCACCGTGCAAAGACTTTGCTGCAGACTATGGCAGAGTGCAATACCTCTGTTAACTCACAGAAGGATATAATAAGTAAGTAAAGCAATTCCTCCCTTACTTGGAGGGTGTGTGGAATGATCTCTGTTAATAATCACAGAGACAAATGCAATGTGTGCAAAATGGCACCTACCTAGGTCCGCTCTTCTAGTGGTGCAAAAGAGACGAACAGCAGCGTAAGCCGCACAAAGCTCCTACCTGCGTTCGCTCCACTAGTGTGCGAGGACACGAACCACTAGATATGGCACCTGCCTAGGTCCGCTTTTCTAGTGGTGCAAAAGAGACGAACAGCAGCGTAAGCCGCACAAAGCTCCTACCTCTGTTCGCTCCCCTAGTGTGCGAGGATACGAACAACTGCCAGACGCAGTATAAGGAACGTTACCCTAGCGGCAACGTCCACCTACGAGTCGAATCACAAGGCCCAGCCAGACCATGTGCCTCAGGCACCTGCCTATGTCCGCTCCCCTAAGAGGTAAGGATACGGACAGCAGCCGAAGCTGTAAGGTATAAGAACGCTACCCTGTCGGTAGCGCTCACCTAGCATAGACAGAGAAATGCCTAGAGGAACGCGCACAGAGCGTCTACTCTTATGCATGAACCAAGAGGACTGAGCGCCATGTGGCGTGTGTCAGGGTCTAATATAGACTCTGTGCCTCATCCAAGATGGAGGACACAGAGCCAATCCGCTGCCAGAACGACAGGAGTGACGTCATGCTGGCCTATCACCGAGCAAGGCGTCACAAGCACATGACCAGCGACCAATCGGCATAGAAGGTGTCAGAGACATGTGACCTCGTGTCAGCGATGATGTCACCCGCACATGTGCAATGGCTCCAAGATAGGACTTAGTCTCCAGCGCTCGCACATGTGCAGTAGCATGAAATCTGGACTTAGTCTCCAGCACTCGCACATGTGCAGTAGCAAGAAATCTGGACATAGTCTCCAGTGCTCGCAGCAACCGTAACAGTACCTCCCCCTCAAGGGCCCCCCTCCCGGCGACGCAGGTAATCGGCAACTAAGTCGGGAGCATGGACAGCCTCCTCAGGCTCCCAAGAGCGATGTTCCGGGCCATAGCCCTCCCAATCTATCAAGAAGAACCTGCGCCCTCTAACCATCTTAGAACCAACTATGGCTCGTACCTCATAGCTAGAGCGAGAGGAATCAGAGGCAGGAGAGTGCACTTCACGAGTGTGAGGTAAAATAGCCGGCTTTAGCAGTGAGACATGGAATTTGTCATGAATCCTAAGATGGACAGGTAACTTCAATTGGTAGACTACAGGATTTACCTGTCGAAGAACCTCATAAGGACCCAGGAAGCGAGGAGCAAATTTGACAGAGCTCACTCTAAGTCTCACGTGTTTTGCAGAGAGCCACACAAAGTCCCCTGGAGAAAAGACAGGAGCCGGGCGACGAAACCGATCGGACACCGTCTTCATACGGTCCTTAGCTGCTTGGATCGACTCTTGAGTTCGATCCAAAACCTCTCTGGCATTAGTTGCCCAGTCGGCCACAAGAGAAGGAGGTGCCGCAGCGGGAAATGGTACCGGTACCCTAGGGTGTTGCCCATTATTGAGTACGAACGGTGTCTGCCCAGTGGCCTCAGCCAGCGAATTGTTAAGGGCAAATTCTGCCCAGGGTAGGAGGGAGGACCAGTTATCGTGGTTCTCAGCAACAAAGTGTCGAAGGTATATAATCATACATTGATTGGTACGCTCAACCAAACCATTAGTCTCCGGATGGTATGCCGAAGAGAGATTCAACTCAATTTGCAGAAGGCTACAAAGATCTCGCCAGAAACGGGAAGCAAATTGCGGGCCTCTATCACAAATGATACGATCTGGCATCCCGTGAAGCCTAAAGACATGCTTGAGGAATAGTTTGGCTAGTACCCTGGAAGATGGGATTCTCGATAATGGTACGAGATGAACCATCCGGGAGAAATGGTCCGTAATGACCCACACAAATCTATGTCCCTGTGAACATGGAAGATCACCCACAAAGTCCATGCCTACCACCTCCCATGGTCTATCTGGCACCGGTAAAGGATGCAAGAGCCCAGCCGGTCTCTGCCGTAATGGACGGTTGCGAGCACACGAGTAGCAGGAACCGACATATCTCTTGACGTGGCTGGCTAAGTGTGGCCACCAATACCACCTCTCCAGTAACTCTCGTGTCCGCCTAATACCAAAATGCCCACCCACCTTTGAGGTGTGGGCCCATGACAGTATATCATTCTGTCGATCAGGCGGAACAAAGGTCTTGCCCGGTGGGATTTGGTCTAACGTCACAGGGGAGAGCGTATGAAAAACCCTGGAGGGAAGGATAAGACAAGGTTCGTCAATCTCTTCCTGGGTAGAAAGCATAGAGCGAGACAGGGCGTCTGCCTTGTTATTCTTACTCCCAGACAGATAGTTGATGGAGAAGTGAAAGCGGGAGAAAAACAAGGACCAGCGGGCTTGGCGAGGATTCAGATGCTGAGCGGTTTGTAAGTACGTCAGATTCTTATGGTCTGTATAGACCTGAAAGGATGTTTCGCTCCTTCCAGCAAGTGACGCCACTCCTCCAAGGCTAGTCTCAGGGCGAGCAGCTCCCTATCCCCAATGGTATAGTTTCTCTCTGCCGGTGAAAAGGTTTTAGCAAAGAAGAAACACGGCCTTTTTCTACCTGCACCGTTCTTTTGATACAAGACCGCACCAGCACCCACTGAAGAGGCATCAACCTCTAAGAGGAAGGGCTTACTCTCATCGGGTCTTTGAAGAACGGGAGCAGTTGAAAAGTGTCTTTTTACTGCCTCGAAAGCCTGAGATGTCTCAGTAGACCAGGCTTTGGGATTAGCACCTTTCTTAGTCAAGGCCACCAAAGGGGCCACCAAAGTAGAAAAATGGGGTATGAACTGCCTGTAATAATTTATGAATCCTAAGAAGCGTTGCACCGCCTTCAAGGAATGAGGTTCGGACCATTCCAGGACAGCAGAGAGCTTCGCAGGATCCATAGCCAGGCCCTCTTGTGAGATAATGTAACCCAAAAAAGGCAATGAGGACTGCTCGAATACACATTTCTCGAGTTTAGCAAACAATGAGTGCTCCCTTAAACGGGAAAGGACACGAATGACATCCTGACGATGAGTCTCCAGATCAGGAGAAAAAATCAGGATGTCGTCCAGATACACCACTACTGAGGATAACAGTAAATCTCTGAACACATCGTTTACGAAGTCCTGAA
The DNA here is from genome assembly GCF_048569485.1 of Anomaloglossus baeobatrachus. Classification (NCBI taxonomy): domain Eukaryota; kingdom Metazoa; phylum Chordata; class Amphibia; order Anura; family Aromobatidae; genus Anomaloglossus; species Anomaloglossus baeobatrachus. The sequence continues at coordinate 88,519,438 of NC_134360.1, read as the reverse complement.
ATACTGCGGGTGCATTACATAACCCAAAAGGCATGACGAGGTATTCATAGTGACCGTCTCGGGTGTTAAAAGCGGTCTTCCATTCGTCACCCTTTCGAATTCGTACCAAGTTATACGCACCCCGCAGATCCAACTTCGTAAAAACTTGAGCTCCTCTCAGTCTGTCAAAGAGCTCTGAAATTAAAGGTAATGGGTATTTGTTCTTTATTGTGATTGCGTTGAGACCCCTGTAATCTATGCAGGGACGCAAATCACCCTCTTTCTTCCGAACAAAGAAAAACCCAGCTCCCGCGGGAGAGACAGACTTACGAATGAACCCCTTCTCTAAACTCTCTCTTATATAGGTCGACATGGCCTCCGACTCAGGTATTGACAGGGGGTAAACCCTGCCTTTAGGTAGAACCGAACCTGGGATAAGGTCTATGGCACAGTCATACGGCCTATGGGGTGGAAGAACCTCAGCACCCTGTTTGGAGAACACGTCAGCGAAATCCAAATAGGGTGTAGGTATGGGAGAGAGATCAGTTGATGCAACCGCAACGACCTTAGGTAGTAAGGGAAGACATCGGGACTGACATTTCGAACCCCAACTAATAATGCTGTCAGACTCCCAGTCAATGTGAGGAGCATGAGTCCGAAGCCATGGAAGACCCAGAAGGACGTCGTCTATACCCTCAGGCAAAACAAGAAAAGAAATCTCCTCTATGTGACCCTGAGACAGGGAAAGGCGCAAGGGAACTGTCCTCAATGTAATGGAGTCAGACAACATAGTTCCATTAACAACACGGACAGGAATAGGCGCCTCTAACATGATAGAGGGAATATTGTGTCCCTTTACAAATCCTGAGGACACAAAAATCCCGTCAGCTCCGGAATCCACAAAAGCCATAATAGGCCATGTATTCTCAGATAACGAGAGCTGACCTGGGATACAACACTTAGAGGGTGCAGAAGACGTCTCTAGTAACCCCCCTCTAATGGTTACTAGGCCAGGGAGTTTCCCTGACGACTAGGACACTTGTTGGCATAGTGCCCAGCCTGACGACATACGTAACATATAGGAGGACCAGACTTGCGTAGTCTGGAGGACGTATTACCTAACTCCATAGGAGTGGGAGATGTTTCAGATGCTGAGGAAGATGGTAGTGGACCCTCAACAACTGGAATAGCCCGATGCTTAGGGCGTGAGGAAGAGACCTCGAGTCTACGTTCCTTATGGCGTACATCGATCCTCGTTGCTACTGTGATCAAGTCCTCCAGAGAAGCAGGGACCTCACGAGTAGCAAGAGCATCCTTGACATAGCCTGCCAATCCTCTCCAGAAGATAGGAATCAACACCTTCTCTGGCCAATCTAGTTCTGCCACCAGAGTTCTGAAAGCAATGGCATAAGAACTAGTGGATAACGAACCCTGAGATAGATCTAACAGTCTCAGGGCCGCATCATGGGTAACCTGCGGACCCATGAATACCGCCTTAAGAGCATCAAGAAAGTCTTGATGTCTCAGAGTAACCACATCAGAGCGCTCCCATAGGGGAGTTGCCCATTCTAAGGCTTTGTCCTGAAGTAAGGAGATGATAAAGCCTACTCTGGACCTCTCAGTAGAGAAGCGAGAAGAGTTGACCTCTAGGTGTATCTGACACTGACTAATGAAACCACGACATGATCTGGCATCGCCAGAATATCTGTTTGGCAGAGCAAGTCGAGGATCATGTGCGGATGTCACCATGGTCTGAGGTTTATCCTCTATACTCTTGAGCCGTGACTCAAGTACTTGTATGTAACGGTGTAACTGCTGATATTCTGCCATAACTGCCAGACCCTTGGCTCAGTCCTAATGTTACGGGGGGCTGTCTGATAATAACTTAAAGGAGTATCAGACAGTCAGGGTCCACCGTGCAAAGACTTTGCTGCAGACTATGGCAGAGTGCAATACCTCTGTTAACTCACAGAAGGATATAATAAGTAAGTAAAGCAATTCCTCCCTTACTTGGAGGGTGTGTGGAATGATCTCTGTTAATAATCACAGAGACAAATGCAATGTGTGCAAAATGGCACCTACCTAGGTCCGCTCTTCTAGTGGTGCAAAAGAGACGAACAGCAGCGTAAGCCGCACAAAGCTCCTACCTGCGTTCGTTCCACTAGTGTGCGAGGACACGAACCACTAGATATGGCACCTGCCTAGGTCCGCTCTTCTAGTGGTGCAAAAGAGACGAACAGCAGCGTAAGCCGCACAAAGCTCCTACCTCTGTTCGCTCCCCTAGTGTGCGAGGATACGAACAACTGCCAGACGCAGTATAAGGAACGTTACCCTAGCGGCAACGTCCACCTACGAGTCGAATCACAAGGCCCAGCCAGACCATGTGCCTCAGGCACCTGCCTATGTCCGCTCCCCTAAGAGGTAAGGATACGGACAGCAGCCGAAGCTGTAAGGTATAAGAACGCTACCCTGTCGGTAGCGCTCACCTAGCATAGACAGAGAAATGCCTAGAGGAACGCGCAGAAGAGCGTCTACTCTTATGCATGAACCAAGAGGACTGAGCGCCATGCGGCGTGTGTCAGGGTCTTATATAGACTCTGTGCCTCATCCAAGATGGAGGACACAGAGCCAATCCGCTGCCAGAACGACAGGAGTGACATCATGCTGGCCTATCACCGAGCAAGGCGTCACAAGCACATGACCAGCGACCAATCGGCATAGAAGGTGTCAGAGACATGTGACCTCGTGTCAGCGATGATGTCACCCGCACATGTGCAATGGCTCCAAGATAGGACTTAGTCTCCAGCGCTCGCACATGTGCAGTAGCATGAAATCTGGACTTAGTCTCCAGCGCTCGCACATGTGCAGTAGCAAGAAATCTGGACATAGTCTCCAGTGCTCGCAGCAACCGTAACACAGACAGAGAAAGAGAAGGAAAGAGACAGACAGGGAAAGTGACAGAGATAGATAGACAGACAAGGAAAGAGATTGAGACAGACGGAGAAAGAGGCAGAGACAGTCAGAGACAGACAGGTAAAGAGACAGACAGACAAAGAGATAGAGAGAGAGACAGAGAGATATATACAGAGGGGGAGACAGACAGAGAATGGGAGAGAAACAGAGAGATAGTTACTATCCCGGGCATATATATATATATATTGATGTTGATCGTCTCTCTAGACTGCTTGACAGGGTAGAAAGGGAAACTGTTTCCGTTTAAAGAGAGTTTGTCAGCAGGGTTTTGGTGCTACATTTGAGAGTTTTCAGGATGTAGGCAAAGAGATCCTGAACCCAACGATGTATCACTTTGATTACTGGGTGCAGCCGTTCTGACACAATCCGAATTTTTAGATTTAGTCATTGTAGTCTGAGCAATGATCCATCTTGTGTTTTGCTTTAACACTTGCAGCATGCTGGCTTCAGCTTACATAGCAACAACCTGCTGACAGATTCCCTTTAAATCTTCCATTGGTTTATTAAAGGTTTCATAAACCAGGACAAAAGAAAAGTAAACCTAATCCACCTTACAGGCTTAAAATAAACCAGACCATATAACTCCAAAACAACACTTGAATCCAGCGGATCTCAGGCAGGAATAAATTAAAAAATATTTTATTCTTTTCTTTAAAAGTGATAGCAGATGGCATCCGACAGAAAAAATATCGCTAAGTCTTATCTGTGCTGCCCCCGTGTCAGCAGCCGAGCTGCTCTGATCCAGATCAGCGGTGGCTCGAGGGGCGTCCGGACCCGGGGGTCTCGCGGTCACTCGAATGAAGGGGGGTATTTACAGGGGGTATGATATATTGAGAGTTTGTGACGCCACCCGTGGTGTGTGGTAAGATGGAGTACCACCACTGCGGCTGGGAGTATCCGGTGGCGATGGAGTGGGCAGTCAGGTGTTTAACCCCTCCACGGGTAGGGGGAATGCCCCGGGACTCTGGGATGGGGACAGGGAGGTGCCGTTGGGGAGGTAAGGGTCACTTGCGTACTCACTCAGTCCAATAACGCTGACACCGACAACTGTAGTAAACCAAAGTTCTGGACATTGCTGCCGCCGAGGGGGAGCACGTTAGCGTCACGTTTCTGTTGGTGTTGCCTGTTGATCTGTGACCTTTTCCCGTGGCACCTTTTTTCTTTCTGGTTGGTCCCTGTAGCCTAAAACTAGTCGAGTCCCGCTCCCCACTATGGCTAACTGAGGGAGCTTGCTCTCAGGGTTCACGCTTTGGATTTCTTGGACCGTATTTGTGGAAAGTCCTATCTGTCTCGTTCGCTTGTACCCCGATTTTGGAGCGGGTGGAGAGCAGATCTTGAAGGCTCCCTTCTCGTCGGTTGAATTGTCAGCTTGCCTGAAGCTACTCCCTGACCTAGGGTCCACGTACCCAGTCATGCCCTGGTCCCAGCCCGGGGATGGTACAAGGCCGCCGGCAGTCCTCCACGACAATGCCGTGCCCCTGGTCACGATCCCCTGTGACCGGGAGTCCAGCCCCTACCAGGCCCGGACCAACGACTGCTACCTAGTACTTCCAAGGAGCCCAGATCCTGACCTCCTCTCACTTTCACTTTCAACACTACACTGGCCTACTCCTGACACTCTTGACCTCCCCTTAACCAACCCCCCAAGTGGGCGACCCTATTCCACTCAGGCCATCCACTGATGTGTCTGGTGGGTGTGGTGCAGAGTGTTCCTAGGATTTTGATTAGCTGGTTTTGGCAACACCATTTGTTGTTAGGGACCTGTAACCAAGGAGGAGGTGGATATTGCACAGAAGGGCAGATTGCACAATACCCTGTGACGTCCTGATAGGCCAGGGCGTCACAGTATCCATGATCTATGAATAAGACTTTGCGATGTTTTTTTCTGTCGAAACGGGTGGTGATATGTGAACTGCCATCCCACCCATCTCTTTGACTGTTCAAAAAACCTGAGCCTGTAATGGCCATTAAACCATCTCAGCATATAGCATGCTGCAGCCTGCTTCTGGGTTTCACATCACGGAGGCTATCAACCTGGGTGAACCATATCTCTGTCTCCAGGGTTTTACCAGTGACCATCTTAGAATATATATATTTATTGATTAAATACAAACCTTTGTAGAATTTCTGTGAGTAGTAACAGACCCTGTTTCTGTAGTTCCATGTTGTTTTGCTGAAGCACATGCTTTAAACTTTTTAGCACAGCCTCAATACCTAAACAATTAAAGAAAGGAACAAATTTATTCCAAAGTAAAAAGTATATATCATAAACCTTTGGGGTGTTTAAAATGTTAGTTGGCATTGTTATGCAAGTATTTACACAACCAGCAAGCTTTAACTAAGGAATGCTAATAGTAGCAGATTATAGTCAGGGCTGCATTGAAAGGTCACACTGCCCTAAGCACTAAACCTGAATCTGTCCCCACCTGCCGCACATTAATGGAGTTTTCCTTGATCAGAATTCTGATCATTAGTTCTTAGTACAGGCCATTAATATTAGATCACTGGCAGTCCAACTCTTGGCAAGCTGTCCTTTAACTGTTTAAAGATCGCTGGAGCTTATGCAGGGCCGTATTTGGGGTTTTTGCTGCCCTAGGCACTGTCAGTGGTGGCGCCCCCTTCTGATCAGTCAGATTACGGGTATGTGTACACAGCTTTTTTTTTTTCAGACAGATCCGCCCTATAACCCGCCCAAAAAACCCAAACTCTAAATATTAAAGAAATGAACTCATACACTGCAATGTAAAACGACTTGCTGTCCATATGTTCAGTCTTTGGAGTTTTTTTTAAGCGCGTCAGGTTTCCTCAGACATGAAGCATCTGACAGTGACCGGTCCATTATATGGCGCCTGTTGCTTGGATGCCGCTTACTAGTTGTGACCGGCCATTATATAGCGGCTTCTGCTTGGATGCCGCTTACTAGTTCATTTAAAAAATAAGTAAAATCCAGTAGCTAAAAGATGTTGGAAAAAACAACCAAGAAGCCACAGCAAAAAAAAAAAAAAAATATTTGCTTCAGGATAAAATGATGACTGTCCTGAAGTGTATTCTGTCTGAATAATTCCGGGGGTTCACACACATCTACAAGACGTGTGCACATTCCCTGATAGAGCCCAGAGCCTTCAGATAGTAGTTAAGACCTCCATACACATTAACCTAAAGTTGTCTAAACCCGCCAATATCGACAGGTTCTGCTGATAGCCCAATGTGAACAGGGGCTCTCAATTCTGATTGTCAGGGGAATAAGGATCCAGCATGTCCAATTACGGAGTGTAGATCCTATTATCCTCTAAATGATAAGCTGCTGTCGGAGATGTCCAGCAGCGGCTCTAATAAAGAACACAGAAACAATTGGCAGAATGAGTGCTCCTGTATATGGGAGAGCCGAGCAAGATAGCTGCCGGCCTAAAAATCAGACTATAGTGTATGGGGGCTTTAGTCTATTACTTATTCGGCTGACAGACATGCAGATAGCTGTATTTTTAGTCCAGCACGCTGACCCTATGTTTTAGGATCAAGACTGATAAGGTAAAGATTACAACAGCCACATGACTATCACCAGAACCACCATCAGTACAGTAATACATAACTAAAACCACACTAAATACAAGAATACGTAACCAAAACCACAGTTAGTACAGTAATACATCAACAGAACTACTGTCAATACAGTAATATCACCAAAACCACCCTAAATACAATAATACATCACCAAACCCACCCTGAAGACAATACATCGCCAAAACCACCATCAGTACATGAATACATTGCCAACTTCACACAGCAATCAAGTGCAGTGTCAGGTTAGACCCATATACATCTATGTATTGCATTAACGTACAACTCTCAGTATGTCCTTAACAATGGTAAGGAGATGCTGGTAGTTGTTACCAGCCACCATTAGACTGTGGACCATATAAGAACCACAATACTGATTAGTCCCAGGCAGTAGACTTAACTTTTGGACGAGATCTTATAGGTTTAGGTCCATTAATTCTGAGGAGATTAGTAGGGCAGAGGTGGGCTCAGTAGGGAGAAGGGGCATCATGGGGTGGGACTTGAGACCCCCACCAATTGCTCAAAAGACCTCTTAAGTGCACAGCTCAGGAGACAGGACTATGAAATTTTACTCCCGGAATCCATTCTGTCTGCATGTTCTGGTTCTGGGAAACACTCGGGGCCACGGTAGTCGGACCCCCAGCGATTGGAAAGTTATTGCCCATCCCAAGGATAGGGGGTAAGTTCCCAATGTGAGAAAACCCCATTAAAGCAGCATTCACACTGCAGCCAAAGATGGGAAACTGATTTATCTAAACAGTGTCCATCACCCGATGCACGAGCAAAAAACTTTCATTCGTCAGGTGAGATGATTTTTAAGCTGACTGAAAGGGAATCTGTCACCCCAAAATGACACCTAGACCGCAGAAATATTTATATGGGGGACATGATCTGTGGAGAAATAATCCCACCCATATAGAGTTCAGCTTAAAAGGAACTGGTCACAACCTTTAATATTAAACTGCTCCATTGTCTTGTTAGTCAGTAAATGTGCATCACTTACATTGCGTCACTAACAAGACATTGGGGGCAGTTTAAAATTGAAAAAGGGTGTAACAGGTTCCCTTTAATGTTCACTGAAAAAGCCACATTTGATATGAAAATGAGGTCATTTCTGCGCGGCCTAAGCCTGGGTGCACCATTACTGATAAGGCCTTAATTTAGGTTGATGCCATTCAGTCATGCATCCCTCTTAAACTGTCTGCAGTCCAAATTATGAGTCACTCGTGGTAGCATGCATAACCACTCTCTTCCACTCACACTAGAGACGTACTCAGATATGAATAGAAAGTAAGACTGCTTTATTCCGGAAGTTGTACGAATATATATAACCGGGCTTATTGGCTAGGTGACAAGAATACGTAACACGTCTCCTATTGGATAAAGTAGAACAGCTTATTCTGTGATATTACAATTTACTGTAATGTGCTTGGTTCCTCATTTATATTAAGCAATGTCAGCATGATTCACTTGTCACAAGAATAGCCCAGACTGTCTGTCTGAGTCTTATGCCAAGAGATATGTGTGGTACAGTTCAAACACCATCTTAAATCCTGTTCTTTATGGATATCTCCATGTAACTCTTATATACTCATAATAATTCATAATCTTGTCCATAACATTACCACCTAATATAGGAAAATACTAGCCAGGCCTTTGTCTTGATTAATAGTGATCCATTGGTGAGAGTGAGCACCGTAACACCAGATCTCCTGACTGCACCGCACCCAACACTGCGGCACACTCCAAGCGTCAGTGCGGGTGTGCACACAACACAGGAGGAGCACAGCGGCACACGCCAAGCGTCAGTGCATGTGTGCATCCAACACAGGAGGAGCACAGTGAGGAGGGGGACACGGCGCTGTGATCTTCTGTCTGCTCACTTCAACAACCTTCCTCACTGAATCGGCAGTCAAATACAGGCAGCAACCAGGTGTCAGAACGTGCCTGCAGTCACACTGCAGGCGCACCCACGCGGACACTGCAGTCACACTGCAGGCGCACCCACGCGGACACTGCAGTCACACTGCATGCGGACACTGCAGTCACATTGCAGGCGCACCCACGCGGACACTGCAGTCACATTGCATGCACACCCACGCGGACACTGCAGTCACACTGCAGGCACACCCATGCGGACACTGCAGTCACATTGCATGCGGACACTGCAGTCACATTGCATGCGGACACTGCAGTCACATTGCATGCGGACACTGCAGTCACATTGCATGCGGACACTGCAGTCACATTGCATGCGGACACTGCAGTCACATTGCATGCGGACACTGCAGTCACATTGCAGGCGCACCCACGCGGACACTGCAGTCACATTACAGGCGCACCCACGCGGACACTGCAGTCACATTGCAGGCGCACCCACGCGGACACTTGGAGTGCTACTCTGCTCCTCCAGTGTCAGGACACGTGCAGAAATGCTAAGTGATTTTAGACAGCACTGACTCACCTAAGGACGAGGGACTGTCTTTAATATGCAAATAGGACGGTGCACATCTGCACCAAGACATCGGCCGCACCAGGGGGGACAGAACAGTCTGCATATATATAATAAAATATTAAGTTAAAACTGTACATGCCAGAGCGACGTCCCCTGTATAAATGTGTCTGCAGATTAATTGGCATTTTGGGAGTAAAAGTAAAATGTCATCGCTCTTAGCAACATATTGTCCTGCGTCTCCCAAGACTCCCCTCTTATTTGGTCTGCTGCAGCACATAATGCAATGGTGCCCGTATAGGGAATCTGTCACCAGGTTTTGCTCCCCCATCTGAGAGCAGCATAATGTAGAGACAGAGCCCCTGATTCCAGCAATGTGTCACTTACAGAGCTGTTTGCTGTCATTTTCTCTGCTGCAGATCTCGCAGTTATACAGAGCTCATGAATATGCTGGACTACCTGCAGCACACCAAGTAGTCCTGTAATGATAACTACTGCTGATTAAACAGTGATGTTATCAAAACTACACTAAGCAGCCCAGTAAGTGACAACACTGGAATCAGGATCTCTGCCCCAACATTATGCTGCTCTCAAATTAGGTGGCAAAAACCTGGTAACAGACTCATAATTCTCACTAAAGAGTAACCACCCTAAGTAAGCCCAAGGCTGTGCCCAAGAATAAATAATTGACCATCACTGAGCTCACAGCACAAAGAATGACCCCACACCGTGTCACTTACAGTATACAGCCTCCACATTCTCTCCTATAACATTTCCACTACACTGCCCCCTCAAAATGAAAACCCCACTGTCCTCACCACTGAAATATACCCTCCAGACCTTCCTCACTTATGAACTATGACCTCCACTGTCCCCACCTCTCCATGCAGCCCCCACCTCACTGTCCCCCTCATGATGTCCCCACTCTATAATGAGCCTTATGCTTCGCATTCTGTATACCCAGCCCTTCCAGGCTCCTGAGTGCTCCCCATGTTGCCCCTTCTCCATATCAAGCCACCTCCATACCAAGCCCACCATGGTTCCCCTTCCATACAGAGTACCCCCCATGCTTTCCCATTCTCCATACCATGCCTCCCCCCGTGCTACCCCATTCACCATACCATGCCTCCCCCCGTGCTACCCCATTCTCCATACCATGCCTCCCCCCGTGCTACCCCATTCACCATACCATGCCTCCCCCCGTGCTACCCCATTCACCATACCATGCCTCTCATTCTCCATACTGTAACTCCCATTCGCTATACTGTCCACCACCCTCCCTCATTTTCCCTCCCCCCCATATTCCCATTCTGCTCCATCCACCATGCTGCGCCCCCCCATCCTCCATGTTGCGCCCCCACATCATGCTTCATCCCCCCCATCCTCCATGTTGCGCCCCCACATCATGCTTCATCCCCCCCATCCTCCATGTTGCGCCCCACATCATGCTTCATCCCCCCCATCCTCCATGTTGCGCCCCCACATCATGCTTCATCCTCCATGTTGCACCCCCACATCATGCTGCATCCCCCCCATCCTCCATGTTGCGCCCCCATATCATGGTCCATCCCCCATCCTCCATGTTGCGCCCCCACATCCTCCATGTTTCGCCCCCACATCATGCGGCATCCCCCCCCAGCCTCCATGTTGCGCCCCCACATCATGCTGCATCCCCCCCATCCTCCATGTTGCACCCCCACATCATGCTGCATCCCCCCATCCTCCATGTTGCGCCCCCACATCATGCTGCATCCCCCCCATCCTCCATGTTGCACCCCCACATCATGCTGCATCCCCCACCATCCTCCATGTTGCGCCCCCACATCATGTTCCATCCCCCCATCCTCCATGTTGCGCCCCCATATCATCTTCCATCCCCCCATCCTCCATGTTGCGCCCCCATATCATGTTCCATCCCCCCATCCTCCATGTTGCGCCCCCATATCATGTTCCATCCCCCCATCCTCCATGTTGCGCCCCCATATCATGTTCCATCCCCCCATCCTCCATGTTGCGCCCCCATATCATGTTCCATCCTCCATGTTGCGCCCCCATATCATGTTCCATCCCCCCATCCTCCATGTTGCGCCCCCATATCATGTTCCATCCCCCCATCCTCCATGTTGCGCCCCCATATCATGTTCCATCCCCCATCCTCCATTTTGCGCCCCCATATCATGTTCCATCCCCCCATCCTCCATGTTGCGCCCCCATATCATGTTCCATCCATCCCCCCATCCTCCATGTTGCGCCCACCCCCCCCCCCCCGGGTTGGTTGTTCGGCGCTGTCTTCGGCTGTAAAGCGCTTACCTGCTCCAGGCGGCATCTCCGGCGGCAGCCCCTCCCGTTCTCCGCGGTGGTGGTGGCGGTGGCAGGATCATCATCTCATCTTCCTCGGCGGCGGCTCCATTTCCCGTCCTCCTCTGCGCGGCGCTGCCTCACGCTCCTGTGACCTCTGCACAGTGAGCGCACGGCAGCACGTCGGGGCGGGGAGCTGATTTACAGCTCCTCTGACCCCGGAAGTGCCGGCACACTCACAGTTTCATTTATAGTCGCGTGTTATAGATGCGACTATAAATGACTGCGGCGCCCCCCTCCCTCCTCCAAAAAGGCGCCGGATTTAATAAAGAGTTTGGAGGAGGGAGGAAGATTTAAAAAAATTTTTTTTTTTTTTTTTTTTAAATTTTGGTTTGGGCGCTGCCCCCCTGGAAGGCGCTACCCCAGGCACGTGCCTTCAAGTGCCTAATGGCAAATACGGCCCTGAGCTTATGGAAGTTCTGCAACCCTCTTCAAAAGTTACATTTACTTGCTGTCTACCTAGTAACAGTATGGCAGAGTATTGCAGTGTTATCCCACTGAACTGAATTGCATAGCTCCCAGCTGTCCTATATTCAGTGAGACTGTCCCAATTTGAGGGTTCAGTCCTGCTGTCCTGGCATGTCAGGGGTTTGTACCGACTTCCTCTTACCTCTCCCCACCAGCTTCGTAGCTACTCTTTTGTGGGGGCAGGGCCAGCATCTCTCTGCACATACATAATCTAAATAAACAATTCACTTCTTTAGTCTCCCAGGAACTTAAACTCATGAAATTAATAAAAATTGCAAACACATCATTTAACTTCTTTGTGAATGTCCCTGGGACTTAAACCCACAACCTCTCCAGCTGCAGACAGAAGCTACACATTTGAGCCACAGGATCTTCTGATGTCATTGGATGTTTTTTCTACTGATTTTTTTGGACAAAAATTCTCCTGTGTTTAACTGTCCAAGCAAAGTGGATGTAACTTAATAAAAACTGCACGCACTGTGCGTCTAAAGACGCCTCTTAATTGTGTGGTTTTGCTGCTTTTTTTCATCTAGAGGCTTCTATGTGGAGCCTAAAAAAACATATGTAAATACAATAACTTTTTTAAGTGCAGAATCAAAATGTTTCTATACTATTAAGAAAAACCACTTAAAAATACGGTTTCACATCTGTACTAAAAAAATCATCAAATAAGGGGGACAAAGTAAAAAAAAATTATGCCGCAAAAATGCAATAGATTGTTATTGTGTAGTTTGGTGCGGACACCTGCAGAAAAAAAATCACTACCTATGCAACAGGCCCTTTCACATGTCCATGCAAATAACAAATGTTTTGCATGGTCCGTATGTCCGTCTGTGTGCTATCCGGATAGCACACAAACAGCACAAAATTGTATACTTACTTGTCTCTGGGCACTACTATCACACTTCCTTCTGGATCCGCAATCAGAGCAGTGAATATTCATGAGCATTTATTAATACATTTATTTCTCAGTGACATGTGATTCCTCCGGTACATGTCACACTGATGTCACACAGATCACATCAGAGGTAAATTTTTTTATGGCTGGCTACAAGTGGGCAGAGACCTGAACTGCCTAATTAGTGACTTCTATTGGGGTTCAGTTCAACTCCGAGTTCCAAACCGAACTTTATCTAAAGTCCGGCTGAACCCGATGAACCGAATTTCCATGTGTCCAATCATCTCTAAATGTAACAGGTCTGTACCAAGTCTACAATATCGTTCAAGGAAATGTCTTCTGTAAGAAGTTGTGGCAATGTTTCTCCACTCAACTCTTTATGTACAACATTTATTATACACTAGAAGGTGGCCCGATTCTAACGCATCGGGTATTCTAGAATTTATTGTGTAGTTAATGTATGATTTTTGTTTTATTTATATATATATATATATATATATATATATATATATATATATATATATATATGTTGTTGTGTGTAGTTGCCAGTGTTTGTGTAGGGCGCTGTACATGTTCTGGGTGTTGTCTGGGTGTGGGGGTGTGTGAGAGCGGTGTTGTTTGTGTGTTGCGTTGTGTGTGTTGCGTTGTTTGTGGAGCGCTGTGTGTCTGCAGTGTTGTCTGTGTGTGGTGCTGTGTGTGTTGCGCGGTTTGTGTGGGTGGAGTGCGTGTGTGTGTTTTGGGGGAGGTATGTTTTGTGCAGTGTGTGTGTGTTGCGCGGTATGTGCGTATATTTGTGTATGCCGCGGTGTTTGTGTGTTGGGTGTTGTGTGTGTGCGGCGTTGTCTGTGTGTGGGTGTCTGTGTAGGGCGGTGTTTGTGGTTCCCAGTGTGTGTGTGGTGTGTTGTGCAGTGCGCGTGTGGCGGTGTGTGTGTGTGTTTTGGGGGAGGTGTGCACCCCCATCGTGCTCCATCCCCCATGCTGCGCACCCCCATCATGCTCCATCCCCCATGCTGCGCACTCCCCATCGTGCTCCATCCCCCATGCTGCGCACTCCCCATCGTGCTCCATCCCCCATGCTGCGCACTCACCATCGTGCTCCATACCCCATGCTGCGCACTCCCCATCGTGCTCCATCCCCCATGCTGCGCACTCCCCATCGTGCTCCATCCCCCATGCTGCGCACTCCCCATCGTGCCACATCCCCCATGCTGCGCACCCCCCATCGTGCTCCATCCCCCATGCTGCGCACCCCCCAACGTGCTCCATCCCCCATGCTGTGCACCCCCCATCGTGCTCCATCCCCCATGCTGCGCATTCCCCATCATGCTCCATCTCCCATGCTGCGCACCCCCCATCGTGCTCCATCCCCCATGCTGCGCACCCCCCCATGTTGCGCACCCCCCATCATGCTCCATCCCCCATGCTGCACACCCCCCATCGTGCTCCACCCCCATGCTGCACACCCCCCATTGTGCTCCATCCCCCATGCTGCGCACTCCCCATCGTGCTCCACAGTCACACATCAGACAGTATACACCCACACATCTGATCGCATACACTCACACCCCACTTCTCCCTGTACCCTCCGGTGGGCGGTCCCAGCAGCTGTGCTGCACGCCGTGCTCCTCTGCCTTCTGCCGACACTCACATATCCGATCGCATACACGCACACATCCGATCGCATACACGCACACATCCGATCGCATACACACTGACGATATCGCACATACGCGCTCACACACTCACAACATCCGGAGATACCACATGCTTCCGGCCATGTGATCCTCCGGCAGGTCCTGGAAGGTCATTGCACGCACAGTATCGCCGCCTAGAAGTAAGCGATATCACTGGATGTTGTGAGTGTGTGGATGCGATCTGATGTGTGTGTGAGGTGTGTGTGAGAGTGAGTGAGTGTGATCTGATGTGTGTGTGTCTGTTCTTATGTGTGTGCATGTGTGTGTTCCGCCGCTGCAGGACCTTGATGCGCTCACCTGCTCCCGGTCGGCGTCTGGTGAGTATGACTGCGGGGTCTTCTTTCTTCTGTCTTCTCTCTCCTGGGGATAATGCCTATAATGAAGTGTCTTGCAGTGTCTTTAACTCTTTCACCGCTGCATGACACTTCATTATTGACCGCAGCGTATGCCGGCTCCCTGCACATGTGTACCGGGAGCCGGTGTTCGCTGGTAACCATGATACACATCGGGTAACTAAGGGAAGCGCTTCCTAGAGTTACCCGATGTTTATCGTGGTTACCAGCGTACACCGGCTCCATCACGATCCCAGCATCGCAAGGTTATGTCGGGCTGGAGGAGTCGGGGCTTCGTTTGAATTCGGGGGAAGGAGCGTGGCCGAGCGGTCGATGCGTTCGGAGGGTCGGGGTGAGCGGCCAATCCATGCGGGGGGCGGGGCCAGGCCGAGGCGAGCGGCCAATCCGTGAGGGGGCGGGGCCAAGCCGAGCCCAGGGACTAATCCGACAGTTGTCACTCTAACGACACTGTCACGGTGACACTGTCACGGTGACACAATTTTGGAGTAAGACAGACAGACAGACAGAATAAGGCAATTATATATATAGATTAATATGTATTATTTTATCATACCATATACTGTGTGACATTTGGTGAAAAAAATCCTCTCTTCAGTCATAAGTATAAGACAGCAATATATTGACCAGATGAGGACTTCACTTGTACATAACAGATTTTCAAATAAAAACTCTGCAAGAGAAAGCATGTATGCAAATAAATACATATAATACATATTTAATGAGTTACAGAGAATTCTGATGGTAGAATAATTTTCACATAATACCCCACCACAATATCAACTAAAAAATGACAATCTTAAGTTCAATCATTTTCCTGAGATAGTTGCAAGACCTTGTTTTTTCTTTTCCAGAAAAAAAAAGCTCCTGCCCTGGTGAACCTGGAGCCTGTATGCATTGCATGACTATATGATAATTCAGTTGAATGGTTGCTATTTGATGCTCCATGTCATCCAGTGAAGTGAGTGTTTACCTACACAAGTCTTGCCCAGTCAATTACTGCTGATTGCATTTAAAGAGGGTTTGTCTTCATGGTTTGGCTTCCATACACTGGTTGTCTTGGTCACCGTACCGATATTACTTTATATTTGGCTTTCTTCTGGTTACATACTGTATAATATATTACAAATCTTATAAAAGATGTGTTAGATTTATTCTGTAGGTTGATATGATTACTTCTATTCCAACATCTATTGGTTGCACTATTTTATCAGTTACACAATAAAAACACTTTGTAAAAAAAATAGTTGTCATTTCTTTTAATTTTTCTTTTGACTGTGATGTAAGGGCATGTATTTTTTGCGGCATGAATTGATATTTGTTTTGGTACTATGAATTTTTTCATCAATGATTATTCCAATTTAGGGGAGGAGCAAAACGTATTATTTATTTATTTTTAACGTTCAGCGTGCAAGTTAAATAACATGATTTTATAGTTCTTGTTATTCCATTTTTTAAACATTGTAATGAACTAATGTACGGTATTACTATTTTTTTAGTCCCATGAAGGACTTGAAGATCATATCTCATGGAAACATAAAAAGTATGGCCAAGGCTTTGATCTCTACATGTTAATAAAGCTGTTATACATTCTCTGGAAAGTAAGTGCCCTCATGCAGATGTGTAGCCCCATTACCTTCAGGTCACCTCAGGGTCTTCAGGGACTTCACGTGCTGGGAATCTCCTGACAACAGGCAGGTCAGGTTAACTTCAATGGGAATCGTGACGCCACTCTCGGTAATTATGGTCAGGGACGACCGCCATTGCAGTTTAGGGAGCTTCTGAGGCTGATGGTAAATGCAGTCTGGTGTTATGGCCTCCCGAGAGTGAGGCTGGCCCCAGGGGCTCAATATAAGTGTGTAGTATCACAGGTCGCAGAAGAACTCACACACACAGGCAGCAATGTCCTTCAGGGTTTTTACTCACTTTTCTGATGGTAACGTGAGGCAACCCGGGCGATGCTATGATGAACCAGGTGGAACCAGGTATCCCTCTGACTGATGTAGGGCTGACTGCTGACTCGCCTTCCTAGCCCTTCTTGTTTGGGGTGACTCCTACTTGTAGTACTGCGGGGATCACCCAGGGAAGTCGCAACTGCCGTTCTCCCCTTTCTGGCCCATTTGCTGGCAGCGTGGACCAAGGTTAAGATGGCTCCAGGCTCAATCCTCCTTATGGGCCCCCTCGTTGCTGCTGATGCTGCGGACTCTGTGTGGTTCGGTGAGGTACATCCAGCACCCTCACCAGCAGGTTTAGCAGGCCAAGTAAATGGGTTCCTGCTCTAGGGACCTGTTTCCCCATGCGGGCTTGGTCTACCGGTAGTCTCCTTACTCAGCCACCTCTTCACTAGGTGGATTTCAGGCAGCACCACTGGGTAGCCGCTCTCCCCCGCCAGCAGCCACTACAGGTGCAGGGTCTGACGGTGTCCTGCTCCTCTGCTCTACACCTCAGACGCGGCTCCTCCACTCCTACTCCTCTGGCTGCCACTGCACAACTCCCTGTCTCCAGTCCCACTACCCACCACTAGCTGGGATGTGAGGGCTACGCCCCCTTCCTGGGTCCGCCCAGGGGTCCCCTCTAAGCTGTGTGTGTGTCCTGGTTACTAAGTGTCTGTGTGTCCACACCCTAATCAGCCATCAGGATTACCTGTTTGTACTGACCCAGGCATGGGTGCAATACTCAGTGGCACCTGACCAGGTCAGGGGCACCACACACACTGCGCTACATTTGTTTGAATAGCGTGTCCTGTCAGTTTTACTATTTACATAGAATACAGCAGCTCTACATACAGAATACATACAGCTGCTGTACTGCACAAATATTAGTCACCCCAAGTGTTATATGTCAGTTAACTTGGTGCTTTTTATATTTGAACATTTGTGCATTTCGTTGCAGTGATTTCTCAATATTTTGCACCACTTGCTCCAAGGACATTTTGAGAAAATGCCGTAGGTATTCTCTGAAGTCCTACGTACTACTACAAGTAACACAAAGTTAAAACTCTCCGAGCATATATAACATTTAGGAACTGCTAAATATAAAACAAAAAACCTTATCTGCTCCGGAATCCGGTACCCAAATAAGTCTATGGGGACCAGAATCCAGAGATTAAAAACGTTGGTGGAAGGGATAGAGAGGTAGGAGCGCATGCGGTGTACTCACCGAGCCTGTGTCATGGCGGAACACTCCTTCCAGAGACGAAAATTGAATATTCACTGCTTTGCCCGCCCATCACCACGTGTAATTGCTTGCCCTGAGTGGCAGTGTGTCACCTGACTGCAACTAATCACAGGCACCCGGACGGCCGGTACATAGAAACACATTCGGCCGACCCGCTCCTGTCAGCAGATTATGTGGCTGTGCCGGATGATGCGAAACGAGACTTGTGCAAGTCTGGCATGACATCACCTGGCACGGCCTGCTGGTCTCTAAACATGAGCGTGCAGGTACATAGAAACACATGTGGCCGACCTGCCCCTGTCAGGAGAGTGTGTCGCTGTGCAGTGTGATGTGATGCAAGACTTGCACGAGCCCCTCGCAAGTGTGACTCTGACCTAAGAGAAACCGCATGCGGCTTTTTTATTTAATATCATTTAAATAAATAATTTAAAAAAAAAACAAAACGGCATGTGGTCCCCCCAATTTTGATACCCAGCCAAGATAAAGCCAGCTGGAGGCTGGTATTCTCAGCCCGCAGCCGCCCAGTATTGCCGCATCCATTAGATGTGACATTCCTGCTGTGCTTTTCCGGCTCTTCCCATTGCCCTGGTGCGGTGACAATCGAGGTAATAGCAGGAGTTAATAACAGCGCACAGCTCCTACTAAACCCTAGGTTAGTGATGGCACAGGCTTCTATGAAATACCTGCATCGCTAACCTATAAATGAAAGTAAATAAGTACAAACGCAGAGAGAAAAAATCCTTTATTTGGAATAAAATACAAAAACACACCCTCTTTCACCACTTTATTAACCCCAAACACCCCTCCAGGTCCAGTGTAATCCACACAAGATCCCACCCCGCTTCCAGCTCTGTTACATCTCACAGCAAGCAGCTATAGAAGAAGATGGCCGTCTGTGAGTGCAAACAATGACTGGGCTGCGATGAGCAATGACTGCAGGCACACACTATCACAGGCTGGGGGCGAGTCTGACTGCAACCAATCACAGATGACAGGACGTCCTTTAATTTCTCCAGTGCCGAACCCGGATCGTAATACAATGGGTGGGGAAGGGTCCATGTGCAAGGCAATCAGCAAGGGGCAGTCCAAGTGGGGGATAACGGGCAAAGAGTCCATGGTGGGGGCAAAAAAGGGGCAAACAGTCCATGGGAGGGGCAAAAAGGTGCAAAAACAGTCCAAACATAACTGCAGTCTTTGGCCTTTCCAGCCACGAGGGGCATGTCCCATCTCTCCAAAAATATCTTTTCCTCCATCTCCACATGTAACAGTCCTGGCCCGCATGGCCACGAGGGGTTATACAGCATCCCTTATATATTTTTTTTTCTTTTAGGCCTCTTCCGGCCAACCAGGGTATAACATAACTAATGGCCCTGTCACACACAGAGATAAATCTGCGGCAGATCTGTGGTTGCAGTGAAATTGTGGACAATCAGTGCCAGGTTTGTGGCTGTGTACAAATGGAACAATATGTCCATGATTTCACTGCAACAACAGATCTGTCAAAGATTTATCTCTGTGTGTGACGGGGCCTTAAGGCTCGGGACCTTCAACTATTCCAGGGGCATCTCAGAACTGGCCACCTTTACCATTACAACAGTACAGTCATTATTATCCACTTACTGCTTGCGACTTGCCAGTAGCCCACTTCTTTCTCCATCTTTCATAGGTGCAGGGAGATATGGGGTGCCGCCATCTCCAAGGCCTGTCTGGATTTCGTAGGTGATCCACTTCTTCTTCAGGGTCAACATAGGGTTCTGCTTCCCCGGAGCCTCTCTCCAAGTAGACATGTCCAATTAGATATCTCTGTACCACCACAAAGGCAACAGCTGCGGGTACTCCTGACGTCCGGCATAATTAGTTCCGGACCCCTGGTTCGCCACTCTCTCGGCCTCAGCTGCCGCTGCTCTTTCTTGTCGTTCCTTCCTCTCTGCCTCAGCTTCCGTCTCCCATCTTTCCTGTTCTCAGGGGATAGCTGGTCGGGTCACACCTACAGCGTACCACCTCTTGCAGCATTGCAGCTTCATGAAAGTCACTCTCTCTCCTACATACGGAGTCTGCAACCTGGAAGGGAGAGAGGTCAGCCTCGTGACCATTGCCAGGTTTACCTACACCTGGTACCCCTTGTATTCTTCCTCTATGAACCCGTACCCCTTTTACTGGTTAAATGTCACAACCCAGCCCAAGTAGCACTGCTCAGCAATTTCACCGGCTTTGGGACCCTCCATGACTGACCTGGAACACGACCTGCTTCCCAGTCGTCTCTCACAAAAATTGGCGCCTGCCAGAATGATGACGCGTACTTCCTTTTCCCCAGGGCCCACCTCTTCCGGCGCCAGCACCCTGCCACATCACCCACCATTTTCCTGACCGCACCCGCTGCCGAACCTCCGGTCCCCACTGGATCTTACTCACCGATGGGCATTTCTTCCACAGCCGCACACCTCTCACACAGATGCATTCTCCCTCAGGACTGACCTCTTGTTCAGCGCCTTCCTTCTTCAAGGCTGCCACACCTGCAGGCTGGGTAAGTTTTTGCGCCACTAGGCGCTATGGTCTACGAAAATGGGCTGGGCTTGTCTCCCTCCGGTCTCTCACCGCCATCTTGGGGTCTGCGCTGCCGTCCACCATTTTGTTTTTCAATTCCATTGAATCACAGTCCTTTATGTCACAGTCACAATTTACTTGCGGCGCCTCTTGCGGCCGCTGCTCTTCAGACATTTCACTTTCAGTGTCAAGGGTATCTCATCCCCGCTTATGTGTAAGAAACTGTAATCCTGCTGACTGCGCCAGACTGAAGGACTTCATGAAACGGGGATGTGGGGATGTTGGTGCTGATGTGGGACCTGCTGCCACAGGCTTTATTTCTGTTACCTTTGTGGCAGCCTCCCGTCCCACCAAATTAAAGGCAGACTCCAGTTTTTCCTTCAACATTTGTCGTTTAATGGCTTTATAAACACCTTCTTTTCCATAGGAAAGGTACAATGTCTTCACCGGGCATGATATACATTTCCACACTATTCTCATCACCCTGACTGTCAGAGAGTTACACCGGCCTCCTGGATTACCAGCCCTTCTCCCTGTGGATATGGGTGCTCTGGCCATGCTGATCTCCCTCTTCCCGGGGTTCCTCAGCAACCCTACACAGTGGCGGTCCCTAGGACTTAGCCCAACGCCTTCTGCGTCCGTGTCTTTATCCACCAGTCCTCAAGCCACAGGGCAGCCTTCTTCACATCAGGATCCGATTAGCCTTCACTCCAGTCTCTCTGCAACCCCTCACTTCCTTGTCTTCTTCACTACTTCCCTCCTTTCCTCTAACTAGTGCCCTCTCCTATCTCCTCTGAGCTCATCACTTCCCCCCCTGCACTCAACTATGGGGACACAGTGCCCTCTAGTGGGGAACTATGGAACTCCAACCTCAACCCACCTTTCTAATAACATGAAGCCAGGTCGTCGGGAGGTTTTGGGGCTACTGCCACCCCCTTACACACCCGGAATCCTGGGCCTGGGTCCGGCACCCGGGCATCTTTGAAACCGCGCAGATCCGGACTTTTACAGTCCAGATCCGCTCAGCCCTATTTACGAGCTAATATCTCTGCAACTGAGATGAGAAATTAAAAAATAAAAATTATGTTTCATTCAGGTCTGCATCCACTTTCCCATGATGTGGGCAGTATAACATGCTCAAACTGGTGAAAGGTTTATTTAAAGCGCACTGTATCACTACTCTTTATTTAATTTTTTAGTAGTAGTTGAATAATTCCAATTTGACACTACCTATGTTAAATATAAAATATTTATAAATTACCTGGGATATCAGATAGGATAAACGATGGTGCATATTTAGCTGGGAAATGCACAAGGACTGCCGCAATACATTGTGTGCTTGCAATCTGTAAAAACTCTTCTCTGGATAACAAAATCTGCAAAAAAAGACACATTAGTAGGAGCTTTTTTTGCAGACTGTTTTCATGTATGTAGGTTATCTTTAATACATACCTTTTTCAATATAAGAGGCAAAGGCATTTGTGCATGCAAAGATGAGGTATTTTCAGAATCATCATTCCATGTAGTTATATTCATTATCACTAACACAAACTGATCAAAAGTTAGCAGCTGCTTAAGTAAACCTGAAAAAGAATTAAAAAAAATCTATCATCCATTGACTAATATCAATGTATATTATTCAGTACATTTTTGTGTTTTTCATGGATAGAAAACAAACCCTTTATAGTGTGTGAAGCTTTTACTTATCCATGTTTTTTATTTGCTGAACAAGCAGCTTGCAAAAAAAATCACGAAGATAGTTTTTGATCCGAACCATAGATTAAATAACCCATAAAAAATCTATGGGTCTATGCACATCATAGATAGCACAAGGTGACATCAGAGTACTATCTGGGCGCTGTTCTTGATTAATATTGCAATGAATAGGATAATTTTTTCAATTTATCTTTTTTTCATCAGTGAAAATCACTGACCTAACTCTGAACGTATAAACTGATTCACGGACTAAATTCTGATGAAACTCGGATCCAAAACACTGAAATTATATAGCCAATTCATCCAAGCTTCTACACCACAAAAGAACAATTGTTGAAAAGTCACAAAATTGTTGCACGATGCAGAGTGGAGCAAAATTTTTGGAAACTTTTGAACTTTTTTAATACCATTTTGGATCAATTCCACTAAAAAGGGTGGACATACGGAGGAACCGTGGCATGGGCATGGAAACACCCCATCGAATTTATGAAATCTGCTGGAATTTTCTACCCCAGATCTGCTACGCCAGTCCCCATTTGGAGTAACATTTTCGGCACAATGGAGGCACACAGGGCTGCCACTAGGAATTTCAGGGCCCCATACTGGCAAAAGTTCGTGGCCCCCTTGAGGCTCCACCCCAGCTCCACCTCCACCCCAGCTCCGCCTCCGCCCCGTGAATCTTCCACAGTCCCAACGGCACTCTTGGAAAAACTTCAGTTCTGCACTACAACCTCACCAATCACACATTAACTCTTCACATTGAACACCGTATCACACACGCAGCCATCAGATTTTGTTTTAACCAAAAGATTTTTTTAAAGCCTGCCACCACAACAAGGTAGACTCTTTTGGCAGGGCCCTACTCTAACTTTTCTTTTTTTTTTTTTTTAAATCTAACTTCTTTGGTATATATTTATTTTTGGTATATCTATTTTTTTTTTCTTTAAGGGAATGTGTCAAATACAGGTTTTAAACTAATTGAAACCAAATTGTGATAATAATGACTTGTAGATTTAGACCTAACAACCCCTTCAAAGGGAATCTGTCACCAGGTTTTTAACACCTAATCTGAGCGCAGCATAACATAGGGGAAGAGATCCTGATTCCAGCGATTGTCACTTATTGGGCTGCTTAGTGTAGATTTGATAACATCACTGGTTAATCAGCAGGAGATTATCATTACAGGGCTACTTGTCATGCTGCAGGTAGACTAGCATATTCATGAGCTCTGTATAATTGCTAGATCTGCAGCAGAGAAAACATTGATTTTTTTACAATGAAAGCAAACAGCCCAGTAAGTGACACATCGCTGGTATCAGGGTATCTGTCTCTACATTATGCTGCTCTCAGATAGGGGAGCAAAACCTTGCTGATAGATTCACTTTAAGGCTCTTTCAGCAGATAGATAGATAGATGGCTAGATAGATAGGTAGAATCATAGATAGATAGATGGATATGTGGCACCCAAGTGGCTTCAGTCACCACAGAGTACTGCACCTCACTTAAGGTCCAGTACTCATCCTGGATCCAGAGGAGGTCGGTACCAGTTCCACAACACAAACTCATATACACAACCAGGTTGCCCTTCCCATTGGGGACCGGGCTAGGGTCGGGTCTTAAGGTAGTCACCGAACATGGGGGGCAGCCACCCACTAGTGACAGGGAACCAGGGGAGGAGCAGCCATCAGGGGAAGTTAGGAGCTTACACAACAGTTAGAGTGTTCTCCAGCAGGAGAGAACAGGAGCAGGACCGGTGCGGTTCAGGGTGCAGAGCCTTAAGGCCACTTTACACACAGAGATAAATCTTTGGCAGATCTGTGGTTGCAGTGAAATCATGGACATATTGTTCCATTTGTACACAGCCACAAACCTGGCACTGATTGTCCACAATTTCACTGCAACCACAGATCTGCCACAGATTTATCTCTGTGTGTAAAGTGGCCTTTAGGGTGGAACAGACTTCACGTATCACCAGAATCTGCAGGACAGGGGGATTGCATGTCCCTCTGACCAACCACGAGATCCCGGAGCACAGTGCCACATAGGGTCCGGAATCCTGATTACAGTCAAGCCCTACAGCGGCCCCGCGTCACCTACACATGGGACAGGAGCTAACACTACACAAACCGGGGTCCCCAAGCAGCTTCAAGCCATGGGGATCCATCTTTAAAGGCACAAGAAGGAACGGCCCATCGACCACTGTACCGGTTCTAACCTCCAACGGATCCAGGATTGGCTGGGGCCCATTATGGTTGGAACCACAGCAGCTGATTCAGCCTTTTGATTGCTGTCGCCCCATGCTTCGACGCCAATGGCCACTACGCTCCTCATCATGCTCCCTGGGGCCCCGCTCCACCTATGAGGAGCAGAACCATCCTTGCTGCAACACCATCCGCCCCGAAGGACAGCGACAGTAGCAGCGGCTAATCCCTGGCCACATACCACAGGTGGCGTCGCAAGACTATCATTCTGATCATTCCCCCACCATCATCCAAATCCCCTTTTACTGTACACCTATAGGCCACGAAGCCGGGCAGGGCCACCTGTGACATTCCTGACTCGACATCACCGACCCGGCAACTAGTAACATTTAACCCCTGCCCCGTGGGTGCTACAGATAGATAGGAGATAAATAGACAGATAGAATAATAGATAGGTGGGGGGATCACAGCAGGTGGGGGGATCACAGCAAGTGGGGGGGGTTACAGCAGGTGGGGGGGATCACAGCAGGTGTGGGGGGGTCACAGCAGGTTGGGGGGATCACAGCAGGTGGGGGGTCACAGCAGGTGGGGAGATCACAGCAGGTGGGGGGATCACAGCAGGTGTGGGGGGGTCACAGCAAGTATGTGGGGGGTCACAGCATGTGTGGGGGGAGTCACAGCAGGTGGGAGGATCACAGCAGGTGGGGGTCACAGCAGGTGGGAGGATCACAGCAGGTGGGGGCTCACAGCAGGTGGGGGGCTCACAACAGGTGGGGAGATCACAGCAGGTGGGGGGATCACAGCAGGTGGGGGATCACAGCAAGTGGGGGATCACAGCAGGTGGGGGGCTCACAACAGGTGGGGGATCACAGCAGGTGGGGGGGTCACAGAAGGTCGGGAGATCACAGCAAGTGGGGGGATCACAGCAGGTGCGGGCATCACAGCAGGTGGGGGTATCACAGCAGGTGGGGGATCACAGCAGGTGGGGGGATCACAGCAGGTGGGGATCACAGCAGATGGAAGAAGTTGAGAGGTGGGAAAGGGGGCAGCAGATGAGGGAGGGGGGCAGCGGCTGATGAGAGCAGTGGCAGATGGACACAAGGCCGGTCTCTCCAATCAGAGCTGAGGGCAGGTGAAACAGAGGTCACCCAGCTCCAGCCAATGATCAGTGCTATAGCTGCACTGATCAGGCTGGATTTCAATGTTTCAGCCATTTTCAATGGCTACAACATTACAGTGGCTGTGATTGGCTGAGCGGCGTTCCTCAGCCAATCACAGCCTCCTTAGGTCCAGGGGGAGACACCACTCCTCCTGAGTTCAGGCAGAGGGCCCCTCCTCCCCGAATCTAAGATATTTGCAAAGCGATCGCAGCCACTGGGGTCGCGATCTTGCCATGTCGTCATGGGTCCTTAAGTACCAGGGAGCTATGACATACCCAGTACGTCATAGGTTGCTAAGGGCTTAACACGTTTTCAGGCTCTAGGGGCCCGCTCCCGCTTGGGGCCCCTGCGTGACTGCAGGTGCTGCACCGCGATATGTCTGCCAGTGCACCATCCCCGCTCCCTGCCCATGGGGCCCGGTGAGCAGAGGAATGAAAGAGGAGAAGCCCGGGCTGTCAGCCAGGCCCCCCTCTTTTCACCGGTCCCGATACAGGAGTTACACTAGTAATGCCCTGATGGCGGCCCTGGAGGCATACACAACTTTCTAAAGGCCCCAAATTTATTTAGTGGTGTGCACCTTTTAATAAGTTTGTCACTGTGTAGTCTGTAAAGACTGGCATAGCGCAAGTTTGTGCTATGACAGTGTCAATGAATTGGCCCACAATTTTTTGCCATTACGATGTTCTTCTATACCTGATACTTTCCTTTTTTTCCAATGGGTAATAAGAAAAAATGGATATGCATAAAATCGCTTTTATGGCAATATTAATTTCAACAGTGCTTTACAGATACTATCATCACTCTCTTAACTGAGGCTTACAATCTAAATATCACATATGAGATCAGAAAGTAACGCACAATGTAAAACTCTAAAGTGAATTAACACTAATGATCATTTGGAACACAAATTTGGCTGGAATAGATTGTGAGCGTCATGTCACAAAAAATGGGCAAAAAAAGAAGAAATCCCCCACAAGTGACTGAATTTTAAAAAATACACACCTTTTGAACTCTGAACTGAGCAAACGAGGCTGCAAGTTTAGTGCTGACTGCGAAGTGGCTGCATTAAAAATATATATAGAAAAAAATAAAATGTGTAAAAAACAAATACATTTAGCAAAAGTAGAAACTGAGAGACTCATTGCTAAGGAAAGCAAAACAAATCCCAAACTATTCTTTAATTATATAAACAGAAAAAAGATTAAAATTGATGGTGTTGGCCCTTTAAAGAATAATGAGGGTAAAATCATAGAAAGCGATGTGGGAAAAGCAAATGTTTTAAATACTTTTTTCTCAACTGTGTTCACACAGGAAAAGCATATGCCACGGGAAATGCAGAGTGATAATGAAAAAGCTTCATTAAGTATGACCTGCCTAACCCAGGAAGAAGTGCAGAACCGACTTAGAAACATTAAAATTGACAAATCACCAGGCCCTGATGGCATTCACCCTCGGGTATTAAGAGAGTTAAGTAATGTGATAGGCAGGCCCCTATTCCTTATATTTAAGGACGCTATAGAAACTGGGTCTGTTCCACTGGATTGGCGGCTAGCAAATGTGGTACCAATATTCAAAAAAGGGTGTAAAAGGGAACCTGGAAACTATAGGCCGGTAAGCTTAACATCTGTTGTGGGTAAAATGTTTGAAGGGTTTTTAAGGGATACTATTATGCAATGTCTCAATGTTAATAATTGTTTAACTCCATATCAACATGCATTTATGAAGGATCGCTCCTGTCAAACTAACCTGATCAGCTTCTATGAGGATGTAAGCTCTCACATGGACCGAGGAGAATCATTGGATGTCATTTATCTATTTATAACCAAAAACTACCATATACTGATAGGAGTAATTGTAGCACAAACCAAAAGAAAAAAACTCCTAAAAACAATTGTTTATTCTAATCAATGTTAAAATAGTAGATATAAAACCACTGCTCATACGAAATAACTACAGTGATACATTACAGTGAGTGTAATAGGGTGATATACTCGATTGGTGGGGGCAGTGCAGATAGTTTCCTATTCTCAGGGTAGGAGCAACATTAGTAGTTGCACAACATTAGTAGTTGCACTAGTTTATTCAAATATAGTAATACGTGGTTCAGGGGATGACCTATCTCTCCCTCCCTTACTCCTACCTGCCAACGGAGGTGTACCATGAGTTATTGGGTACCCCCCGCTCCACGTCGTCTCTCCCTAGTATCTCCCTTCAAACTAGTCGCTCAGACCCGGGAGACCCACCACCAAAGAAGATATGTGCAAATAGTCACAGTATTCAAGGATAATTAGATATTTAAAAACTTTTTCTAGATATTAGATGAATCTCAGATCAACAGAGAGTTCTAATATATACATGGATATAGAATCCCAGCAGGGAATGGCTTATCTGCCGAGGTCATCCAGTATAAATCCCAACTTTAGTTTATATATATATGGATATAGAGTCCCAGCAGGGAATAACTTATCTGCCGAGACCATCCAGTATTCTATTCCGACGCGTTTCCCCCCTATGTTTTTTCTAGGGGTTCATCAGGGGACTGATCCGGATTAAATCTCTTATATCTTAATGCCTGATGGTCGCACCGACAGTGTGGCATCAACCGCCCGTCAAAGGGGCATTCACTCCGTAGTGAGACACTGCTCTCAATAATCTGCAGGTCCCATAACGTCAACTTATAATTAAGAAAGTGTCAGTCACAGATACAGCGTGGCATCAATCGCCCATAATAGGGCACTCAGTCTAAAGGGAAACGCCGCTTCTACTGTCCCGCAGGTCCCATGGTATCAGCCAGCATGTTGCAACAAAACTAAAGTTGGGATTTATACTGGATGACCTCGGCAGATAAGCCATTCCCTGCTGGGATTCTATATCCATGTATATATTAGAACTCTCTGTTGATCTGAGATTCATCTAATATCTAGAAAAAGTTTTTAAATATCTAATTATCCTTGAATACTGTGACTATTTGCACATATCTTCTTTGGTGGTGGGTCTCCCGGGTCTGAGCGACTAGTTTGAAGGGAGATACTAGGGAGAGACGACGTGGAGCGGGGGGTACCCAATAACTCATGGTACACCTCCGTTGGCAGGTAGGAGTAAGGGAGGGAGAGATAGGTCATCCCCTGAACCACGTATTACTATATTTGAATAAACTAGTGCAACTACTAATGTTGTGCAACTACTAATGTTGCTCCTACCCTGAGAATAGGAAACTATCTGCACTGCCCCCACCAATCGAGTATATCACCCTATTACACTCACTGTAATGTATCACTGTAGTTATTTCGTATGAGCAGTGGTTTTATATCTACTATTTTAACATTGATTAGAATAAACAATTGTTTTTAGGAGTTTTTTTCTTTTGGTTTGTGCATGTCATTTATCTAGACTTCGGTAAAGCATTTGACACTGTCCCACATAAAAGACTGCTAAGTAAAATGAGAAAGCTTGGGCTCGGGGAAAATGTGTGTAGATGGGTAGGTAGCTGGCTTAGTGGTAGAAAACAAAGAGTGGTTATTAATGGCGCATACTCAGATTGGGCCAGGGTTACTAGTGGGGTGCCACAGGGGTCTGCATTGGGCCCCCTACTATTTAATATATTTATTAATGATCTGGTGGATGGTTTACAGAGTAAAATATCAGTATTTGCAGATGATACAAAACTATGTAAGGTAGTTAACACAAAGGAGGACAGTTTGCAACTACAGATGGATTTGAGTAAATTGGAGAATTGGGCTGAAAAATGGCAAATGAGGTTTAACACAGATAAGTGTAAGGTTATGCACATGGGAAGGAGAAACAGATGCTACGATTACTTACTAAATGGGAAACCGCTGGGGAAATCAGACATGGAAAAAGACTTAGGCATCTTAGTCAATAAGAATCTAAATTGGAGTGCCCAGTGTCAAGCAGCAGCCACCAAAGCAAATAGGGTGATGGGATGCACGAAGAGGTCTGGGGGCACGAGATGTAAACATCATTCTCCCTCTGTACAAATCACTCGTCAGACCACACTTGGAGTATTGTGTGCAATTTTGGGCGCCGGTGCTCAAGAAAGACATTACTGAACTTGCAAGGGTTCAGAGGCGGGCTACTAAAATAATAAATGGAGTGGGTGCATTACAATACACGGAAAGGTTATCAAAATTAGGTCTATTTACTCTAGAAAAGAGAAGACTTAGGGGAGACCTAATAAATATGTACAAATATATCAGAGGGCCATATAGAGATCTCTCCCATGATCTGTTTGTACCAAGGACTATGACAAGAACAAGGGGGCATTCTCTTCGATTGGAGGAAAGAAAATTCCTACATCAGCATAGAAGAGGGTTCTTCACGATAAGAGCAGTGAGGCTCTGGAACTCTCTTCCTGAGGAAGTGGTGATGGCCAACTCACTGAATGAATTTAAGAGAGGAATGGATGCTTTTCTTGATAGCAAAAGTATAGAAGGTTATAAATAGCATAATCTTACAGGTAGATAGAAGAGCGACCAAGATTATTAGAGGAATGGGTGGGCTGCAACACCAAGACAGGTTATTAAACTTGGGGTTATTTAGTTTGGAAAAACAAAGGCTTAGGGGGGATCTAATCACAATGTATAAACATATGAGGGGACAGTACAGAGACCTTTCCAAAGATCTCTTTACACCTAGGCCTGCGACTGGAACACGGGAGCATCTGCTACGTCTCGAGGAAAGAAGGTTTAATCATAACCACAGACGAGGATTCTTTACTGTACGAGCAGTGAGACTATGGAACTCTCTGCCGCATGATGTTGCAATGAGTGATTCACTACTAACATTTAAGCAGAGCCTGGACGCCTTTCTTGAAAAATATAATATTACCAGTTATGTATATTAGATTTTATGACAGGGTGTTGATCCAGGGAACTAGTCTGATTGCTGTATGTGGAGTCAGGAAGGAATTTTTTTCCCCATTGGAGCTTATTTGACACATTGGGGTTTTTTTGCCTTCCTCTGGATCAACATGTTAGGCTACGGGTTGAACTAGATGGACTTAGGGGCACTTTGCACGCTGCGACATCGCAGGCCGATGCTGCGATGCCGAGCGCGATAGTGCCCGCCCCCGTTGCAACTGCGATATGCTTGTGATAGCTGCCGTAGCGAACATTATCGCTAAGGCAGCTTCACATGGACTCACCTGTCCTGCGACCGTCTCTCTGGCCGGCGACCCGCCTCCTTATTAAGGGGGCGGGTCGTGCGGCGTCACTGCGACGTCACACGGCAGGCGGCCAATAGGAGCGGAGGGGCGGAGATGAGCGGGATGTAAACATCCCGCCCACCTCCTTCCTTCCGCATATCCTACGGAAGCCGCAGTGACGCCGGTAGGAGATGTTCCTCGCTCCTGCGGCTTCACACACAGCGATGTGTGCTGCCGCAAGAGCGAGGAACAACATCGGACCGTCGCGTCAGCGTAATCATGGATTACGCCGATGCTGCACCGATGACACGATTACGACGCTTTTGCGCTCGTTAATCGTATCATCGAGCCTTTACACACTACGATGTCGCATGCGATGCCGGAAGTGCGTCATTTTCAATTTGACCCCACCGATATCGCACCTGCGATGTCGTAGTGTGCAAAGCCCGCCTTAGAGTCTC
Organism: Anomaloglossus baeobatrachus; assembly: GCF_048569485.1. Taxonomy (NCBI): domain Eukaryota; kingdom Metazoa; phylum Chordata; class Amphibia; order Anura; family Aromobatidae; genus Anomaloglossus; species Anomaloglossus baeobatrachus. The sequence goes on along the minus strand of NC_134360.1, from coordinate 88,488,285 downwards.
CCTTCAACCTTAAAAACTATGAAACTATAAGTGTATAGCATAGTTGAACACAAAATCATAGTTGTGATAACTGTGTAGCTTTTTAGTTGTTTGGGGTTACAGTATATCTATCTGTGCTATCTCTATATTAGGGGGAAAAAGGGGAGTTCTGAGGGATGCTGAGCAGGCAAGACTGCAATTTAAGTGTTGACTGCAAAGTAATTGTATAGCAGAGTTTAACACAATTTCATAGTTTGACACAAGAGCATAAATAATTTGGTGTTACTTTCAGGTTTTTTATTGTTTTTATCTGTACTGTTTATCCCAATTTAGTATGTGGTCCATGGACAATGCTACCAAGTGTACATCTTGTGAGATGTATGCACGACTTGAACAGCTGTTTGAGGGTGAAAATATCTGCTCTCGAGGTCAGCGTGTTACATATTTGGAAGCTCAGGCAATGTATCTAAATATGCCTCTTGCAACACTCAGGAGCATTGCAAACCTGGCAGGGGTGGATACTGACAGATTGGGGCCCCTGTGCAAGAAATTGTGCCTGGGCCCCCCCTTCTTCAATGGTGACAAAGCTGAAGAGATTAATAAATATATATATATATATATATATATATATATATATATATATATATAAAAACGAAAAAATACGGTATCTAAGACGCAACGGTTTATCTGATGCACCCCAAATTTAGAGATAATAAGGGTAAAAATAAAAAATGGGGTCCGTTTTATACTCCAGTGGTGTCTTACTGTAGGGGGGGGGAGGCAGTGGTAGTGGAGTGGTGTCACAGGAGGCAGGGGCAGTGCTGGAGTAGGGCAATGCTGGCTGCTGCGTGGTCGGTTGTGCTGGCTGTGGAGGCTGTCCTGGCTGTGTGAAGAAGGGTGGTGCAGCTGCGTCCCAGATACTGGTGGTGTTGGCTTCAAAGAAATGCCCCCGGAATCGGTGCCTGCGCAGATTGAGCTCTTGGCTCAATGACAATCCGAGATCTCATCTGCGCACGCGCCGACTCCTGGCGGCATTATTTGAAGATCACACCACCAAAAGAGCATCTCACCTGCCGAACCGCCCTGCTCCACACCACTGACAGAGCATCTTAAACCCCGCATCACCCTGCTCCACACAGCCCCTACCGCAGCCAGCACAGCCGACAGAACATCATCAATTTTATAATAAGTACAGTTTGGAATTTTTAGTGCTGCAGTGCACATTTGGTGCTGGCTTTTTGTTTTTTCTTCATTGAATTGGTCGGTGGCTGACCCCCCCCATGCTATGCACCCCAATTTGGGATGTATTCCACCTGTCTAGATTTTGGCGGTTGGTGACTGTTCACATTCAGTCATCAGGCCTTATCCACAGGCTTTTTACTTCATGCAGCATTTGCTCGGACCTGTCCCGCCCACAGCCATGACTCAGTCATGGGTACGGGATTGAAATAGACCAGGTGAGTGCTGCTAAGAGCAGTTCTACTATTCATATGTGAGGCCGTATGGCACATTTTATAAAAATATTTTAGTGTAGGACTGCCTCAAATGAGATTTGCCGTGACGTGGCGAGGTAGCTCAAGAAATTGCAATTTTTTGCCAAAAATCTCAAAATTTTATAATAAGTACAGTTTGGAATTTTTAGTGCTGCAGTGCACATTTGGTGCTGGCTTTTTGTTTTTTCTTCATTGAATTGGTCGGTGGCTGACCCCCACCATGCTATGCACCCCAATTTGGGATGTATTCCACCTGTCTAGATTTTGGCGGTTGGTGACTGTACACATTCAGTCATCAGGCCTTGTCCACAGGCTTTTTACTTCATGCAGCATTTGCTTGGACCTGTCCCGCCCACAGCCATGACTCAGTCATGGGTACGGGATTGAAATAGACCAGGTGAGTGCTGCTAAGAGCAGTTCTACTATTCATATGTGAGGCCGTATGGCACATTTTATAAAAATATTTTAGTGTAGGACTGCCTCAAATGAGATTTGCCGTGACGTGGCGAGGTAGCTCAAGAAATTGCAATTTTTTGCCAAAAATCTCAAAATTTTATAATAAGTACAGTTTGGCATTTTTAGTGCTGCAGTGCACATTTGGTGCTGGCTTTTTGTTTTTTCTTCATATATATATATATATATATATAAAAAACGAAAAAATACGGTATCTAAGACGCAACGGTTTATCTGATGCACCCCAAATTTAGAGATAATAAGGGTAAAAATAAAAAATGGGGTCCGTTTTATACTCCAGCGGTGTCTTACTGTAGGGGGGGGGAGGCAGTGGTAGTGGAGTGGTGTCACAAGAGGCAGGGGCAGTGCTGGAGTAGGGCAATGCTGGCTGCTGCGTGGTCGGATGTGCTGGCTGCGGAGGCTGTCCTGGCTGTGTGAAGAAGGGTGGTGCAGCTGCGTCCCAGATACTGGTGGTGTTGGCTTCAAAGAAATGCCCCCGGAATCGGTGCCTGCGCAGATTGAGCTCTTGTCTCGATCACAATCTGAGATCTCATCTGCGCACGCGCCGACTCCTGGCGGCATTATTTGAAGATCACACCACCAAAAGAGCATCTCACCTGCCGAACCGCCCTGCTCCACACCACTGACAGAGCATCTTAAACGCCGCATCACCCTGCTCCACATAGCCCCTACCGCAGCCAGCACAGCCAACAGAACATCTCACCCGATGCAGCCAACACAGCCCCGCACCACCAACAGAGCATCCCACCCGCTGCAGCCAACACAGCCCCGCACCACCAAGAGAGCATCTCACCCGCTGCAGCCATTACAGCCCTGCTGACAGAGCATCTAACCCACCGGAGCCAGCACTGCTCCGCACCGCCTTGCTTCACACACCCCCAACCGCAGCCAGCACAGCCCCGCCGACAGAGCATCTAACCCACCGGAGCCACCACTGCCCCGCACCACCAAGAGAACATCACACCCGCCACAGCCAGCACAGCCCTGCACCACCAAAAGAGCATCTCACCCGCCGCAGCCAGCACAGCCCCGCCGACAGAGCATCTAACCCACCGGAGCCAGAACAGCTCCGCACCGCCTTGCTCCACACACCCCCAACCGCAGCCTGCACAGCGCCCATTCTACACCTCCTTAGCTAACCTCGTAAGCTAAATTTGCATTTTAAGACACACCCCTCATTTTCCTCCCAAATTTTTGGGAGGAAAAGTGCATCTTATAATCCAAAAAATGTGGCATGTATATATCTCACGAAATCCCCATACACTACACCTGTAATATACTACATCACTACACCCCCCATGTACTACACCTGTAATATGCTTTATCACTACACAACCATATGCTAAACATGTAACATACTACATCCCAATATAACACACCTGTAATATACTACATCACTACAACTCCCCATATACTACACCTGCAAATTAATATACTACATCACTACACCCCCTATATACTACACCTGCAATATACATCAATCACTACTCCCCCTTTATACTACACCTGCAATATACATCAATCACTACACCCCCTTTATACTACACCTGCAACATACTACATCACTACATCCCTATATATTACACTTGCAATATATATCATAACAACACCCCCTATATACTACATATGCAATATACATCACAACAGCCCCTATATACTACACATGCAATATACATCACAACACACCTATATACTACATCTGCAATATACATCACAACACCCCTATATACTACACATGCAATACACATCACAACACCCCCTATATACTACATCTGCAATATACATCACAACACCCCTATATACTACATCTGCAATATTCATCACAACACCCCTATATATTACATCTGCAATATACATCACAACACCTCTATATACTACATCTGCAATATACATCCCTACACCCCCTATATGCTACACATGCAATATACATCACTATATACTACATCTGCAATATACATCACAACACCCCTATATACATCTGCAATATATACAGTGCCTACAAGTAGTATTCAACCCCCTGCAGATTTAGCAGGTTTGATAAGATGCAAATAATTTAGAGCCTGCAAACTTCAAACAAGAGCAGGATTTATTAACAGATGCATAAATCTTACAAACCAACAAGTTATGTTGCTCAGTTAAATTTTAATTAATTTTCAACATAAAAGTGTGGGTCAATTATTATTCAACCCCTAGGTTTAATATTTTGTGGAATAGCCCTTGTTTGCAATTACAGCTAATAATCGTCTTTATTTTATCTTGAGTTATCTTGGCCCACTCCTCCATGCAGATCTTCTCCAAGTTATCTAGGTTCTTTGGGTGTCTCATGTGGACTTTCATCTTGAGCTCCTTCCACAAGTTTTCAATTGGGTTAAGGTCAGGAGACTGACTAGGCCACTGCAACACCTTGATTTTTTCCCTCTTGAACCAGGCCTTGGTTTTCTTGGCTGTGTGCTTTAGGTCGTTGTCTTGTTGGAAGATGAAATGACGACCCATCTTAAGATCCTTGATGGAGGAGCGGAAGTTCTTGGCCAAAATCTCCAGGTAGGCTGTGCTATCCATCTTCCCATGGATGCGGACCAGATGGCCAGGCCCCTTGGCTGAGAAACAGCCCCACAGCATGATGCTGCCACCACCATGCTTGACTGTAGGGATGGTATTCTTGGGGTCGTATGCAGTGTCATCCAGTCTCCAAACGTCACGTGTGTGTTTGGCACCAAAGATCTCGATCTTGGTCTCATCAGACCAAAGAACCTTGAACCAGTCTGTCTCAGAGTCCTCCAAGTGATCATGAGCAAACTGTAGACGAGCCTTGACATGACGCTTTGAAAGTAAAGGTACCTTACGGGCTCGTCTGGAACGGAGACCATTGCGGTGGAGTACGTTACTTATGGTATTGACTGAAACCAATGTCCCCACTGCCATGATGTCTTCCCGGAGCTCCTTCCTTGTTGTCCTTGGGTTAGCCTTGACTCTTCGGACAAGCCTGGCCTCGGCACGGATGGAAACTTTCAAAGGCTGTCCAGGCCATGGAAGGCTAACAGTAGTTCCATAAGCCTTCCACTTCCGGATGATGCTCCCAACAGTGGAGACAGGTAGGCCCAACTCCTTGGAAAGGGTTTTGTACCCCTTGCCAGCCTTGTGACCCTCCACGATCTTGTCTCTGATGGCCTTGGAATGCTCCTTTGTCTTTCCCATGTTGACCAAGTATGAGTGCTGTTCACAACTTTGGGGAGGGTCTTAATTAGTCAGAAAAGGCTGGAAAAAGAGATAATTAATCCAAACATGTGAAGCTCATTGTTCTTTGTGCCTGAAATACTTCTTAATACTTTAGGGGAACCAAACAGAATTCTTGTGGTTTGAGGGGTTGAATAATAAATGACCCTCTGAATAAACTTTTCACAATTTAAAAAAAAAAAATAAAAAAAGAAATAACATTCTTTTTTGCTGCAGTGCATTTCACACTTCCAGGCTGATCTACAGTCCAAATGTCACAATGCCAAGGTAATTCCGAATGTGTAAACCTGCTAAATCTGCAGGGGGTTGAATACTACTTGTAGGCACTGTATCACTACGCCCCTATATACTACACATGCAATATACATCACAACACCCCTATATACTACACATGCAATATACATCAACATTAATCATCACTCACCTCTCCCTCCCACTGCTGCAGCTCTTGTAGGGGTCCCAGCCACTGCTGTTCTTCTAGAGGCCCCCACCGCTGCAGCTCTTGAAGGGGCCCCTGCGGCTGCTGTTCTTCTAGGGCCCCCGCCGCTGCTGTTCTCCTAGGGGCACCCGCCGCTGCTGTTCTTCTAGGGCCCCCCCCGCTATTTCTTCTGGTCGGGACCCCGCCGCTGCTGCTGTTCTTGTAGGGGCCACCGCCACTGCTGCTGCTTCTTGTACAGGTCCAGGCTGCGCTGCTTCTTCTGCCGGGAACTTTTAAATGACACACGCACGCCATACTGATGACATCAGGGTGTGCGTGTGTCACAGAGAAAGTGTCGGCAGGGAACAAAGGACAAATTCCTGTGTTCCGCTGCCTTCACTGACTGTTCGGAGCTGCAGGATTGCTCCCTGCCCCGCATGCTGCTTGTGATGAAGGCGATCTGACCAGGGACCTCCCAGAGCCTGGACCTCCGGACAACAGGTCACATTGCCCTCATTACTGACCAGCGAGCAAGGGCCCCTAAACCTTCGGGCCCCTGTGCGGCTGAACCGACTGCACATGTGATATGTCCGTCTGTGAAACCTGGAGAGAAGTTTAGAGCTCACAGAGCATGCTCTGGCTGAGGCCAGTAATATGGAGGAGGGTGGAGGTGGGGAATATCAGGACCCAGACGTAGGTAGCTGGGTAACAGATAGAAGAAGAGGTAGAGGGAAAACCTAGTAAATATGCTGTTTGGCGGATATTAGACATGCAGGGCCAGGACTAGGATCCCAACAGCAATACATTTCTCCTAGCAACCAGGAAAATGACTGCTGTAGGAAGCAGGGAAATAAGAGCACAAAAGGTCAGACAGATGTTGGTGATTAGGGACTCTATAATTAGGCGAACCGTAATTGCAGAACAGTGTGTTGTCTGCCAGGTGCTCGGGTTCCGCATATTGCGGATCATATAGACAGATTTCTGGGTGGGGCTGGGGAAAATCTAGTGGTCATGGTGCACATTGGTATTAATGACAAAGTTAGAGGGAGGTGGAAGGTCCTTAAAAATTAACTAGGAGAGAAGCTGAAGTCCAAGACCTCCAACGTGGTGTTTTCAGAAATACTACCAGTGCCACGAACATCACTAGAAAGACAATGGGCGCTTAGGGAGATAAATACATGGCTTAGAAATTGGTGCAGGAAGGAGGTCTTTGGGTTCATGGAGAACTGTGCCGACTTCTCTGCTGGCTACAGGCTCCACGGTAGGGACAGGCTGCACCTCAATGGGGATAGAGCAGCTATCCTGGGGGAAATAAATGGTCAGATGGATCGAGGAGCTTTTAAACTAGGATCTGGGGGAGGGAGGGTAGTTATGCAAAAAAGGTTAAAGCTAGACAGAGAGAGTAAAGGCCCAGTCACACTAAACAACGTACCAGCAATCCCAACAACGATACAACCTGATAGGGATCGCTGGTAAGTTGCTAGGAGGTCGCTAGTGAGATGTCACACTAAGCGACGCTCCAGCGATCCCACCAGCAACCTGACCTGGCAGGGATCGCTGGAGCGTCATGGAAGCATAATGCGCTTGGTAACTAAGGTAAATATCGGGTAACCAACCCGATATTTACCTTGGTTACCAGCGCACACCGCTTAGCGCTGGCTCCCTGCTCTCCTAGCTACAGTACACATGGGGTTAATTACCCGATGTGTACTGCAGCTACATGTGCACAGAGCAGGAGCCGGCACTGACAGCTGAGAGCGGTGGAGGCTGGTAACGAAGGTAAATATCGGGTAACCAAGGTAAGGGCTTCTTGGTTACCCGATGTTTACCGTGGTTACCAGCGTCCGCAGAAACCGGCTACTGCTTCCTGCACATTTAGTTGTTGCTCTGTCGCTGTCACACACAGTGATGTGTGCTTCACAGCGGGGGAGCAACAACTAAAAAATGGCCCAGGACATTCAGCAACAACCAACGACCTCACAGCAGGGGCCAGGTTGTTGCTGGATGTCACACTAAGCAACATCGCTAGCAAGTTGTGCATCAGCAGCGATGTTGCTTAGTGTGACGGTACCTTAAGACATTAGGGGTTAAGGCAGGTTTAGGGAGGGCAGAGACATGCAAAGAAAGTACGGAGACGAAGAGTAAGAAATATGTTAATAGTATTAAATGTCTGCTGGCAAATGCAAGCAGTCTTGCAAACAAAATGAATGAATTGGAAACTTTAATATCCACCACAGATTACGATGTGCTGGACATTATAGAAACCTGACTGGATAAGAGCCATGACTGGGTTACAAATGTAGAGGGTTACACCACATTCAAAAAGGGCAAGAAAGATAAAAAAGGTGGAGGGGTGTGTATATTTATCAAATCTAAGACCTGTGCTCAATGACGACATTGGGGGAGCTGCAACAATGTAGAGTCAGTATGAGAAAATAAATGTACATGGGGAAGGCAATAATGGAAAGCTGCTAATTGGAGCTACAAATTTAAAAGGCAGCTAATAATAATAATAATTAATAATCAGTTACTTATTATGGAGGATTTCAACAATCCAGACATTCAGTGGTACTTGAGGGTGCTTTACACGCTGCGACATCACTAACGATATATCGTCGGGGTCTCGGTGTTTGTGACACACTTCCGGTGTCGTTACCGACATCGCAGCGTGTGACAGCTAGGAGCGACGATCAACGATCGCAAAAACGTCAAAACTCGTTGATTGTTGACACATCGCTCCTTTTCATAATATCGTTGGTGGTGCATGCCGCTGGTTGTTCGTCGTTCCTGCGGCATCACACATCGCTATGTGTGACACAACAGGAATGACGAACATCTCCTTACCTGCGTCCACCGGCAATGAGGAAGGACGGAGGTGGGCGGGATATTCCGCCAGCTCATCTTCGCCCCTCCGCTTCTATTGGACAGCTGCCGTGTGACATCGCTGTGACACCGCACAAACCGCCCCTTAGAAAGGAGGCGGTTCGCCGCCCACAGCGACGTCGCAGGGAAGATAAGTCCGTGTGATGTGTGTAAGCGATATTGTGCGCCACGGGCAGCGATTTGCCCATGACACACAACCGACAGGGACAGGTATGCTCGCTAGCGATATCGATAGCGATATCGCAGCGTGTAAAGTGCCCTATAGAATCTTCTAGTTGTGCTAAAAGCTGCAAGTTCTTATCTACAATTCAAGACAACTACCTCTCTCAGATGGTAGATAAACCCACCAGGGGAGATAATTTGCTAGATTTAGTCCTGTCAGATAGACCAGATACAATTTCAGATATACAGGTCTGGGAGCAGTTTAATGGAACATTTGAAAGGGGAAATGCTAAAACCTGGAAAATTAGTAAAGCGGATTTCAACAAATTAAAGAAATTAATTGTGTAGATTTGGACAAGGTCATGGTAACTAGGGATATCGAACATAAATGAGGCAAGTTTAAGGATATCATACAAGAGTCCTGTAAAAACGTATACCCTATGGAATAATAAAATAACAAGGAATAAAATGAAGCAGTGGTGTGCCGCAGAGATCTGTGCTAGGACGATTCTTTTTAATCTGTTTATTAATGACCTTGTGGATGGGATTGAGAGTAAAGTGTCAGTCTTTGCTGACAACACCAAACTATGTAGGATATTAAAAACGAACCTTGATAGTACAATATTACAAAATGATCTGGATAAGATGTCAGAATGGGCCGACATTTGGACAATGAGATTTAATGTTGATAAATGTAAAGTAATGAACCGAGGTTGGAGTATTCGTATTGCTACATATACATTAAGTGCTGCTATAAACAGTTCTACTTTTTCATATGTGAGGCCATATTTTAAATACAAAATATTTTAGAATAGGACTGCCCCAAAGAGATTTGCTGTGACGTGGCGGTGTAGCTCAAGAAATTGCAATTTTTTGCCAAAAATCTCAAATTTATAATAGTACAGTTTGGAATTTTTAGTGCAGTGCACATCTTATAATACATGCCATTTTGAGTTTAGCTGGCTTTCTTGTTTTTTTTTTTATATGCATTAAATGGAAGTAAATTTGGGACTACACAAGAGAAGGATTTGGGTATTCTGGTTACAAATAAGCTGAGCAGCAGCACTCAATGTCGAGCAGCAGCTGCAAGATTTTAGGATGTATAAAAAGAGATTACATCCTATGATCCCAATGTATTGTTACCCCTCTATAAATCACTTGTAAGGCCATATCTGGAATATGGGAACCAGTTTGGGCTCCACATTTTAAAAAGGACATCCAGACATTAGAGTCAGTTACAAGGAATGGAAGGCCTCCCATATGATGAAAGATTGAAAAAGTTGTATTTGTTTAGCTTAGAAAAAAGATGTTTCAGAGGAGATCTCATATGTATAAACTACTGTAGTACCAGGCGTTGCTAACTGTCTCTCATTCTCCCTCTCTCCCTCTCTGTCTGTCTCCCTCTCTCTCTTTCTGTGTGTCTATGTGTGTATTTCTTTTTGTATCTGTCTGTATCTGTATGTATCTGTCTCTGTGTGTATGTCTCTCTCTGTGTGTGTCTGTCTGTGTGTCTGTCTTTGTATGTCTCAGTGTCTGTCTCTGAGTGTGTGTGTGTCCCTCTCTGTGTCTGTGTGTCTCTGTCTGTGTCTGTCATATTCATATTACCTAACACACAAGTTTCTTATACTAAGAATGTCCATTGTTGCCTATAACAACCTATCAAAACTCCTATTAATGACCCTTAGCTCCCAGCTCCATTGACTTTAATGTAAGCAGGTTTTTGTGAATAAATGTAAAGCGTGGGGTTACATTTTCCCCTCAAAACATAGTCTATAATGTTCCCTGATTCAAATGCGGTGTCTGTGCAAAATTTCGTAATTGTAAATGTGACTGTGCGGATGTCTATAGCGGACATACACACACACACACACACACACACACACACACACTTTTATATATTAGATACATGTGTGGTCAATACCAAGGACTGGCACATGAATTATTCATTCCAAAGACAATACTAAGGACCAGGGGGCACTCACTGTGAGTGAAAGAATGAAATTTCTTTACTAATTTTCTCTCTTTATGTCTTTCAGGTTCACTTTTGGGGAACGTTGTAGGATGTCACTATGGGTTACAGTGGAAATTTCTTTGGATTTTGTTCAATAAATTGGTAAACGAGGGCTTGAGATGTTTTTTATTTGTACAAATAACTTTTTCTTTTAACTATAACTGGAATTAGTAATGGGGGGTGTCTGATAGACATCCACACATTACTAATACCAGGACTTGATGGCAGCTGACAATTCACAACTGGATTCAACCCCATATATTACCCCGTTTTCCACTGCACCTGGGCAACGGTAAGAGCCAAGTACAGTGTCAGAATTAATTAATCTGATGGATGCGCCACTTCTGGAGTGGCTATGAGCTGCTATTATATATATATATATATATGGGGTCTAGTTTTAAACTGGGGTCACATGTAGGGGGTTTCCACTGTTTAGGCACATCAGGGACTCTCCAAATGTGACATGGCATCCGATAACTATTCCAGGCAATTTTGAGCTCCAAAAGTCGATTGGTGCGACTTCCCTTTTGCGCCCTCATGTGGGATATTGGCATACTCAGGAGAAGTTGCAGAACAACTTATATTGTGCATTTTCTACTCATACAATTGCGAAACTGTAATATTTGTGGCTAAAGTAACATTTTTGTGGGAATAGGGAACATTTTCATAAGAAAAAGTCTGAGAAAATTTTAGAGAAAAACTATTTATAAAAACATATAATCCTTTATTGACAATAAGTTAAAAACAGCTTCATCGTCCTGTGAAAATAATCTCTGACGCAGTTCCGATGCTTTTCGCACCCTTAAGGGTACTTTACACGCTGCAATATCATTACTGATATCGCTAGCGAGCGTACCCATCCCGGTTGACCGTGGCGCACAACATCACTAGGAACAGTCACACATACTTACCTGCCTAGCGACATCGCTGTGACCAGTGAACCGCCTCCTTTCTAAGGGGGCGGTTCGTTCGGCGTCATAGCGACGTCACTAAGCGGCCGCCCAATAGAATTGGAGGGGCGGAGATGAGCGGCCGTAACATCCCACCCACCTCCTTCCTTCCTCATTGCCGGCGGTCGCAGGTAAGGAGATGTTCCTCATTCGACAACGACAAACAACCTCGTTACTGCACATACAACGATTTTTGGTAAATAAACGACCTCTCCAAAACCAACGATTTTTACCTATTTTGTGATTGTTGAAGGTCGCTTATACGAGTCACACGCTGCAATGTCGCTAACGAAGCCCGATGTGCGTCACAAACACCGTGACCCCGACGACAAATCGTTAGCGATGTCGCAGCGTGTAAATGGCCCTTTAGTCATAGATACGATACTACAGCTGTGTAGAGTGAATTTAAAATCATAGACAACCAATAAAAAACCTTAACAGAAAAATATTTAACAAGAGTGTAACCCTTTCAATACTATAGCATTGCATGCCTGTCAAATTTCCATTAAGAATTGTCATGCAGGCACGGTGTTGTCGGACCACATCACAGAGCCTGACAAGCAACCTGAGACTTCTGTATTGTTCAGCCTGATCCTGTGTTGGTTGGTTCAGGTTCATGGTCTTCAGCTCTGCAGGAGTTAATTCCTATAGACTGTTGAGCAGTACCTAATAGTTCAGGTTGCTAATTGCCTCGTGCAGCTGTCTCCTCGATATTTAAATTGGAGATAAAGAGGGGATCGGGTTTTTCTTGCTGCATTATCACCAGGATGCGATGTTAATTAAATATTCTCTTTATTCATGTACAGGTCAAATCAACGCGTTTCTGAGGTCGCAGCCTCCTTCATCAGGACATCAGAGAAAATCAACAATACTAAGGCAGCAGAAGAGCCCCTATATATATCTGTACCGGTCTGTAACCGTCAGAGGACAACCCGCCAGATTTTGAAAAAACGGCGGGATTGGGATTATTCCTGTTTAACGATAAGACCCTAGTTGCACTATTTTCGCCACAGTGGTTTATTCCTTTTCCTTGATATTTAACGCACGGCTTCATTCCTACATGTGTGCAGCCTCTGCGATAGCCGACGGGCTGCTTGGATCCGGATCCGCAGTGGCGCGAAGGGTCTCCGGACCCGAGGCGGGGTCGCGCGGCCTCTCAAAAATAAAAGGGGGGTAGAAAGGGTGGATTGGATAATGTTCGTGATGCCACCCACGGTTCGTGGTAAAAATTGGGATACCACCGCTGCTGCGTTTAGGGGAGAGGGGAGCGCCCGGAAGCAATGGAATGGCAGCGATTGATGTTAACCCCTCCGTGGCAGGGGAAGGTGTCCCGGGGGTCGGCGCTGGCAGGCTGGGGACCCATTGGGAGCAAAGGGGCACAACGTACTCACACAGTCCAGAGATGCTGACACCAGGTAAACCAAAGTCTTGAATGCACTGCAGCCTTAGTCCAAACACGTTGGGTCCGTGCCCTTTTGGCGTTGCTGGTTGGTCTGAAGCGATGTCCCTTGGCACCGTGTTTACACTTGGTGAATCCCTTTCACCAAGAACTACTTGGGTCCCACTCACCTGCGTGGCTAGCAGAGTGAGCTTGCTTTCAGGGTTCACGCTTGGGATTTTCTGGACAGTTTTGGGAAGTCCTATCCCTATCGTTGCGCTAGTACCCCGATTTTGGAGCAGGTGGAGAGCGGTTCATGAAGATTCCGTTCCTGTCGGGTGAATTACTGGGCTGCATGAAGCTACTTCCCAGCCCCGTCGTGCCCTGGCCCCTGCCCGGTTGTAGCACAAGGCCGCCGGTCTGCCCTCCGAGGCAGTATCGTGCCTCCTGTCACTACCCCCTGCGACCGGGGTTCCAGCTCCTTCCAGGCCAGGCCAATGTCTGGCATCTGGGACGGTTACAGGAGTCAAGCTCCGCAGCGTGACCTTTCCTGTCACTGCTCACTGGCACTTCACTCCAACTACTCCTCTCTCTCACTCCTGACACTTCTGGCCCTCCTTCTACCATCCCTCCATCTGGAAGGCAGTACTCCCCTCAGGCTGCCCAATGGGTGTTTGGTGGGTGTGATGCAAAGTGTTCCTCAAGATTTGTGTATACCTGTTCTTAGCAACACCAAAGGGACAGGACCCATAACCAAGGAGGAGCGGATACCATGTAGAAGGGCAGATTGCACAGCACCCTTGTGACGACCTGATAGGCCAGGGCGTCACACATGTGCCGAAGATAGCTTCTGCTTTAGCTCCAGCGATTCCCGGTATTGGTGATTTTCCTGTTTATGGTTATCCCTATTGCGTTTCTGAGTAGTGTGTGCGTTATTTCCTCCCCTTTTCTGTTGCTTTCCAGTACACATACGGTCTCTCTTTTATGTTTTGAGTGCTGTGTGTACGAGTTTCTGTTCACCCTTGTCTGTATCATTTTGTGGGGTTTTGTCTTTGTGTTTTCCAGCCCGCCCCGAGGGTGTGGGAGAGGGGGCGTAAGATCAGAGCTCAGACAGGAGTTAAGCGGGCTTTACACGCTACGATATATCTAACGAGATGTCGTCAGGGTCACGTCGTAAGTGACGCACATCCGGCATCGTTAGTGATATCGTAGCGTGTGACAGCTATGAACGAGCAGAAATACTCACCTTCTCGTTCATCGCTGACACGTTGCTTATTTTCTAAAAATCGCACGTCCTGTTGTTCATCGTACCCGGGGCAGCACACATCGCACCGTGTGACACCCCGGGAACGATGAACTGCAGCTTACCTGCGGCCGCCGGCAATGCTGAAGGAAGGAGGTGGGCGGGATGTTTACGTCCCACTCATCCCCGCCCCTCCGCTTCTATTTGCCGGCGGCTGTGTGAAGTCGCTGTGACACCGAACGTCCCTCCCCCTTCAGGAAGTGGATGTTCGCCGCCCACAGCGAGGTCATTTGGTAGGTAAGTACGTGTGACGGGGAGTTACAGCATTGTGCGACATGGGCAAGAAATTGCCCGTGCTGCACAAACGAGGGGGGCGGGTGCGATCGCAAATGCGATCGCACGAGAAATTGTAAGGTGTAAAGCAGCCTTTAGGGTCATTCTGGGGGCTAGGACCTGGTTATCACCAAACCTACCTCCGAGATTAGGGACAGCGCAGGGACTCTAGTCTGAGGGCCAGCCATCCCGTCATTACATACCCTAGTACACCACGTGACATTAATATCCACAAAATGTTTTAATAATCCTGAATAAGTATTATTATTTTCATTTATATTATATATATATATATGCTTTGAGATTATTTTCTTATTTCTCTATGTGAATCCAACATAACACAGATTGCATAAATTGCATTCCATACAATAAGTAACATGATCAGAATTGCAGTTAATGAAACTCTACACACTAGCTATACACCTTTGGCTGTACAGTTATTTCAGTGAGAGAGATGTGGAGTTGTGTTTTATATTCCAGTTTGTTGGAATGATTTTAAATGTTTTTATATTGTATACACAATTTTTTTCTGATAAAATAAAATCATATCTACTGCACATGACACCAGTATGTATTGAATTTATTTGATCTGGAATTACTGGTGCCTTTTAGATACTGTCTTTGGTTTACAATTTATTATTTGGTAAATTCATATTTTTTCTTTTGGAAATGAAAGGGCATATGGTGCACTTTTTGCCACAGCTACACAAAAGAGTGATAGATAACCACTGTTTTTGTGTTCACCAGTTTTAACAAAAAAAACTAGAGGAAAAATTATTATAAAGATTACTTCCTTTTCTGGTTACTACTCTGTGCCCATTTTCCAAGATTTTACTAAGCATGTTGTCTTTATACAAAATGGCAATATTTTTATTGATGATCCTTTTTACAACTATGTTGTGACAACTGTATGGTGTGCTAAACGTGGAGACTTCATTATTGGGAACATTTTATCTTTTATTACTTTTACATTGAGTAAGTAACTCATCTCGTTTAAATGTGCCGTTCCCTTTCTTCTCCAAACTTTTTTCTTACCATCATTCTGGTACAGGTTGATCTTTGTCTCATCTGTCCATAGAATACTTTTCCAGAACTGAGCTGGCTTCATGAGGTGTTTTTCAGCAAATTTAACTCTGGCCTGTCTATTTTTGGAATTGATGAATGGTTTGCATCTAGATGTGAACCCTTTGTATTTACTTTCATGGAGTCTTCTCTTTACTGTAGACTTAGAGACAGATACACCTACTTCACTGAGAGTGTTCTGGACTTCAGTTGATGTTGTGAACAGGTTCTTCTTCACCAAAGAAAGTATGCGGCGATCATCCACCACTGTTGTCATCCGTGGACGCCCAGGCCTTTTTGAGTTCCCAAGCTCACCAGTCAATTCCTTTTTTCTCAGAATGTACCCGACTGTTGATTTTGCTACTCCAAGCATGTCTGCTATCTCTCTGATGGATTTTTCTTTTTTTTCAGCCTCAGGATGTTCTGCTTCACCTCAATTGAAAGTTCCTTAGACCGCATGTTGTCTGGTCACAGCAACAGCTTCCAAATGCAAAACCACACACCTGTAATCAACCCCAGACCTTTTAACTACTTCATTGATTACAGGTTAACGAGGGAGACGCCTTCAGAGTTAATTGCAGCCCTTAGAGTCCCTTGTCCAATTACTTTTGGTCCCTTGAAAAAGAGGAGGCTATGCATTACAGAGCTATGATTCCTAAACCCTTTCTCCGATTTGGATGTGAAAACTCTCATATTCCAGCTGGGAGTGTGCACTTTCAGCCCATATTATATATATAATTGTATTTCTGAACATGTTTTTGTAAACAGCTAAAATAACAAAACTTGTGTCACTGTCCAAATATTTCTGGACCTAACTGTATATGATTTCTCCTGATGAAGAAGCCTTAAGACTTTGAAACACATTGACAAATAAATCCCTTTTTTATTTGGTTCTCCTATCTTTACGTCAGGGCGGAGTATTATCCCTTTTCTCTCCCATATGTATTGCAGTGTGATTTGGATGGCAGCTATTGGCATGGAGAACAGTGTTGCCACTAACAGGTTAATGATAGATAGCAGTATAGAATGAACCTATATCAATAGTTCCTCCCATTTCTATGTCCAAAACATGGATGGCAGATTGTGAATGAACAACAGTAGCTCTCAAATTGACTTCATTGCATTTAAGATATTTAATAAAATCCGGTATGGCCGCCATGTTATCCCTCTAAATGATAAGGATATCATTGACATAGTGGCCATATCAGATATTATTGTAGGCAAATGTATTGCTATCACAATAAAGGTAGAATTTCTCTCCCCAAGAAATAAAAAGAAGTGTCAAAGAGGGTGAAAAACATGAACCTATTGGGGCTTCCTCTTCTGAAAAAAATATTCTTTAATCAATAAGAAAAAAATGTTTTAAAAGATTTTCCACTACCTTAACAATAAAATGTTTTAAATCTTCACTATAATTGCTGGCCGTACGCAGATGGCATTCCAAAGATATAATAGCAAGATTGTGCAGTAGAGAAGAATACAAATTAACAATGCTGCAGAAGACAAAAGAAAAATGATCTTTCCATATTAGTTTACTCATAGCACATACAACATCATTAGTATCCTTGATATAGCTGGGGGTAGTGCATACTTGTTACGAGGGGGACCCGGGGAAGCGTGCCAAGATGGGAAATGGACAGCTTCCGCCGGTCAAGGTCCACTGTGCGGTGTAAGGGACCGCCGCTATGGTGGGTGAAGAGTGAGCGGGTTGCTGCTAGCGATCGTCTGGAATGTCACAGACGATCTATGTACACCGATCTGCCCTAACCCGTGAGGGTTGTATGGCACGGATCTCACGGCTCGGTGTACCTGTTGCACGGGGAAGCACAGAGGTGCCCACGCACGTGTGCCAGTGGAAGTCACGAGAATATGGCACGAGGGTAGCACAGAGGTGCCCACGCACGTGTGCTTTCAATAACCAGGTGAGTCCGGTGGAGACTTGAGGAGCTCACCTGGGACAGGAACACGGCCTGTTGAAGGGGATACTGCCGGAGCAGCAAGGCAGGAACACGGCCTGCAAACGAGGTACTGCCGGAGCAGCAAGGGCCAAGCCCACAAGAGACAGTAATGCCTGAGCAGTGGCGTGGCAGCACGCTGCCAGACATCCAAACATAGAAGGACGGTCGCGCGCCGCCATGATGGCAGGGGGAGCTTTTAAGGAGGTGCAGCTCCACCCGAGGGCGGGCGCGAGGCGGAGATGATGGACTTGACCCAATCAGGGTCCACGACATCCCAGCCTGGCCAGTCAGGATTCACCACGTCACCAGCCTTGTCATCAAGCCGTGTGACGTCAGTGAGCGAATCAGGACCCACCATGCATTGTACATGCTCACCCTCCTGCCTCTGGGAAATAGAGGCGGGATCCTCGGTCTCACAATGTGCAGAGATAACGGGAATCTCACTGCTTCCCTGAGCAGTAAACCTCTGCACATTGCGCAGCCTCGCTGTTACGGTTGCTGCGAGCACTGGAGACTATGTCCAGATTTCTTGCTACTGCACATGTGCGAGCGCTGGAGACTAAGTCCAGATTTCTTGCTACTGCACATGTGCGAGCGCTGGAGACTAAGTCCAGATTTCTTGCTACTGCACATGTGCGAGCGCCGGAGACTAAGTCCAATCTTGGAGCCATTGCACATGTGCGGGTGACATCATCGCTGACACGAGGTCACATGTCTCTGACACCTTCTATGCCGATTGGTCGCTGGTCATGTGCTTGTGACGTCTTGCTCGGTGATAGGCCAGCATGACGTCACTCCTGTCGTTCTGGAAGCGGATTGGCTCTGGTGTCCTCCATCTTGGATGAGGCACAGAGTCTATATAAGACCCTGACACACGCCGCATGGTGCTCAGTCCTCTTGGTTCATGCATATGAGTAGACGCTCTGTGCGCGTTCCTCTAGGCATTCCTCTGTCTATGCTAGGTGAGCGCTACCGGCAGGGTAGCGTTCTTATACCTTACAGCTTCGGCTGCTGTCCGTATCCTTACCTCTTAGGGGAGCGGACATAGGCAGGTGCCTGAGGCACATGGTCTGGCTGGGCCTTGTGATTGTACTCGTAGGTGGACGTTGCCGCTAGGGTAACGTTCCTTATACTGCGTCTGGCAGTTGTTCGTATCCTCGCACACTAGGGGAGCGAACAGAGGTAGGAGCTTTGTGCGGCTTACGCTGCTGTTCGTCTCTTTTGCACCACTAGAAGAGCGGACCTAGGCAGGTGCCATATCTAGTGGTTCGTGTCCTCGCACACTAGTGGAGCGAACGCAGGTAGGAGCTTTGTGCGGCTTACGCTGCTGTTCGTCTCTTTTGCACCACTAGAAGAGCGGACCTAGGTAGGTGCCATTTCGCACACATTGCCTTTGTCTCTGTGATTATTAACAGAGATCATTCCACACACCCTCCAAGTAAGGGAGGAATTGCTTTACTTTCTTATTATATCTTTCTGTGAGTTAACAGAGGTATTGCACTCTGCCATAGTCTGCAGCAAAGTCTTTGCACGGTGGACCCTGACTGTCTGATACTCCTTTCGGTTATTATCAGACAGCCCCCCGTAACATTAGGACTGAGCCAAGGGTCTGGCAGTTATGGCAGAATATCAGCAGTTACACCGTTACATACAAGTACTTGAGTCACGGCTCAAGAGTATAGAGGATAAACCTCAGACCATGGTGACATCTGCACATGATCCTCGACTTGCTCTACCAAACAGATATTCTGGCGATGCCAGATCATGTCGTGGTTTCATTAGTCAGTGTCAGATACACCTAGAGGTTAACTCTTCTCGCTTCTCTACGGAGAGGTCCAGAGTAGGCTTTATCATCTCCTTACTTCAGGACAAAGCCTTAGAATGGGCGACTCCCCTATGGGAGCGCTCTGATGTGGTTACTCTGAGACATCAAGACTTTCTTGATGCTCTTAAGGCGGTATTCATGGGTCCGCAGGTTACCCATGATGCGGCCCTGAGACTGTTAGATCTATCTCAGGGTTCGTTATCCACTAGTTCTTATGCCATTGCTTTTAGAACTCTGGTGGCAGAACTAGATTGGCCAGAGAAGGTGTTGATTCCTATCTTCTGGAGAGGGTTGGCTGGCTATGTCAAGGATGCCCTTGCTACTCGTGAAGTCCCTGCTTCTCTGGAGGACTTGATCACAGTAGCAACGAGGATCGATGTACGCCATAAGGAACGTAGACTCGAGGTCTCTTCCTCACGCCCTAAGCATCGGGCTATTCCAGTTGTTGAGGGTCCACTACCATCTTCCTCAGCATCTGAAACATCTCCCACTCCTATGGAGTTAGGTCATACGTTCTCCAGACTACGCAAGTCTGGTCCTCCTATATGTTACGTATGTCGTCAGGCTGGGCACTATGCCAACAAGTGTCCTAGTCGTCAGGGAAACTCCCTGGCC
Organism: Anomaloglossus baeobatrachus; assembly: GCF_048569485.1. Lineage (NCBI taxonomy): Eukaryota > Metazoa > Chordata > Amphibia > Anura > Aromobatidae > Anomaloglossus > Anomaloglossus baeobatrachus. The sequence goes on along the minus strand of NC_134360.1, from coordinate 88,468,267 downwards.
TAGTAACCATTAGAGGGGGGGTTACTAGAGACGTCTTCTGCACCCTCTAAGTGTTGTATCCCAGGTCAGCTCTCGTTATCTGAGAATACATGGCCTATTATGGCTTTTGTGGATTCCGGAGCTGACGGGATTTTTGTGTCCTCAGGATTTGTAAAGGGACACAATATTCCCTCTATCATGTTAGAGGCGCCTATTCCTGTCCGTGTTGTTAATGGAACTATGTTGTCTGACTCAATTACATTGAGGACAGTTCCCTTGCGCCTTTCCCTGTCTCAGGGTCACATAGAGGAGATTTCTTTTCTTGTTTTGCCTGAGGGTATAGACGACGTCCTTCTGGGTCTTCCATGGCTTCGGACTCATGCTCCTCACATTGACTGGGAGTCTGACAGCATTATTAGTTGGGGTTCGAAATGTCAGTCCCGATGTCTTCCCTTACCACCTAAGGTTGTTGCAGTTGCATCAACTGATCTCTCTCCCATACCTACACCCTATTTGGATTTCGCTGACGTGTTCTCCAAACAGGGTGCTGAGGTTCTTCCACCCCATAGGCCGTATGACTGTGCCATAGACCTTATCCCAGGTTCGGTTCCACCTAAAGGCAGGGTTTACCCCCTGTCGATACCTGAGTCGGAGGCCATGTCGACCTATATAAGAGAGAGCTTAGAGAAGGGGTTCATTCGTAAGTCTGTCTCTCCCGCGGGAGCTGGGTTTTTCTTTGTTCGGAAGAAAGAGGGTGATTTGCGTCCCTGCATAGATTACAGGGGTCTCAACGCAATCACAATAAAGAACAAATACCCATTACCTTTAATTTCGGAGCTCTTTGACAGACTGAGAGGAGCTCAAGTTTTTACGAAGTTGGATCTGCGGGGTGCGTATAACTTGGTACGAATTCGAAAGGGTGACGAATGGAAGACCGCTTTTAACACCCGAGACGGTCACTATGAATACCTCGTCATGCCTTTTGGGTTATGTAATGCACCCGCAGTATTTCAGGACTTCGTAAATGATGTGTTCAGGGATTTACTGTTATCCTCAGTAGTGGTGTATCTGGACGACATCCTGATTTTTTCTCCTGATCTGGAGACTCATCGTCAGGATGTCGTTCGTGTCCTTTCCCGTTTAAGGGAGCACTCATTGTTTGCTAAACTCGAGAAATGTGTATTCGAGCAGTCCTCATTGCCTTTTTTGGGTTACATTATCTCACAAGAGGGTCTGGCTATGGATCCTGCGAAGCTCTCTGCTGTCCTGCAATGGTCCGAACCTCATTCCTTGAAGGCGGTGCAACGCTTCTTAGGATTTATAAATTATTACAGGCAGTTCATACCCCATTTTTCTACTTTGGTGGCCCCTTTGGTGGCCTTGACTAAGAAAGGTGCTAATCCCAAAGCCTGGTCTACTGAGACATCTCAGGCTTTTGAGGCAGTAAAAAGACACTTTTCAACTGCTCCCGTTCTTCAAAGACCCGATGAGAGTAAGCCCTTCCTTTTAGAGGTTGATGCCTCTTCAGTGGGTGCTGGTGCGGTCTTGTATCAAAAGAACGGTGCAGGTAGAAAAAGGCCGTGTTTCTTCTTTGCTAAAACCTTTTCACCGGCAGAGAGAAACTATACCATTGGGGATAGGGAACTGCTCGCCTTGAGATTAGCCTTGGAGGAGTGGCGTCACTTGCTGGAAGGAGCGAAACATCCTTTCCAGGTCTATACAGACCATAAGAATCTGACGTACTTACAAACCGCTCAGCGTCTGAATCCTCGCCAAGCCCGCTGGTCCTTGTTTTTCTCCCGCTTTCACTTCTCCATCAACTATTTGTCTGGGAGTAAGAATAACAAGGCAGACGCCCTGTCTCGCTCTATGCTTTCTACCCAGGAAGAGAATGACGAACCTCGTCTTATCCTTCCCTCCAGGGTTTTTCATACGCTCTCCCCTGTGACGTTAGACCAAATCCCACCGGGCAAGACATTTGTTCCGCCTGATCGACAGAATGATATACTGTCATGGGCCCACACCTCAAAGGTGGGTGGGCATTTTGGTATTAGGCGGACACGAGAGTTACTGGAGAGGTGGTATTGGTGGCCACACTTAGCCAGCCACGTCAAGAGATATGTCGGTTCCTGCTACTCGTGTGCTCGCAACCGTCCATTACGGCAGAGACCGGCTGGACTCTTGCATCCTTTACCAGTGCCAGATAGACCATGGGAGGTGGTAGGCATGGACTTTGTGGGTGATCTTCCATGTTCACAGGGACATAGATTTGTGTGGGTCATTACGGACCATTTCTCCCGGATGGTTCATCTCGTACCGTTATCGAGAATCCCATCTTCCAGGGTACTAGCCAAACTATTCCTCAAGCATGTGTTTAGGCTTCACGGGATGCCAGATCGTATCATTTGTGATAGAGGCCCGCAATTTACTTCCCGTTTCTGGCGAGATCTTTGTAGCCTTCTGCAAATTGAGTTGAATCTCTCTTCGGCATACCATCCGGAGACTAATGGTTTGGTTGAGCGTACCAATCAATCTATGATTATATACCTTCGACACTTTGTTGCTGAGAACCACGATAACTGGTCCTCCCTCCTACCCTGGGCAGAATTTGCCCTTAACAATTCGCTGGCTGAGGCCACTGGGCAGACACCGTTCGTACTCAATAATGGGCAACACCCTAGGGTACCGGTACCGTTTCCCGCTGCTGCACCTTCTCCTCTTGTGGCCGACTGGGCAACTAATGCCAGAGAGGTTTGGGATCGGACTCAAGAGTCGATCCAAGCAGCTAAGGACCGTATGAAGACGGTGTCCGATCGGTTTCGTCGCCCGGCTCCTGTCTTTTCTCCAGGGGACTTTGTGTGGCTCTCTGCAAAACACGTGAGACTTAGAGTGAGCTCTGTCAAATTTGCTCCTCGCTTCCTGGGTCCTTATGAGGTTCTTCGACAGGTAAATCCTGTAGTCTATCAATTGAAGTTACCTGTCCATCTTAGGATTCATGACAAATTCCATGTCTCACTGCTAAAGCCGGCTATTTTACCTCACGCTCGTGAAGTGCACTCTCCTGCCTCTGATTCCTCTCGCTCTAGCTATGAGGTACGAGCCATAGTTGGTTCTAAGATGGTTAGAGGGCGCAGGTTCTTCTTGATAGATTGGGAGGGCTATGGCCCGGAACATCGCTCTTGGGAGCCTGAGGAGGCTGTCCATGCTCCCGACTTAGTTGCCGATTATCTGCGTCGCCGGGAGGGGGGCCCTTGAGGGGGAGGTACTGTTACGGTTGCTGCGAGCACTGGAGACTATGTCCAGATTTCTTGCTACTGCACATGTGCGAGCGCTGGAGACTAAGTCCAGATTTCTTGCTACTGCACATGTGCGAGCGCTGGAGACTAAGTCCAGATTTCTTGCTACTGCACATGTGCGAGCGCCGGAGACTAAGTCCAATCTTGGAGCCATTGCACATGTGCGGGTGACATCATCGCTGACACGAGGTCACATGTCTCTGACACCTTCTATGCCGATTGGTCGCTGGTCATGTGCTTGTGACGTCTTGCTCGGTGATAGGCCAGCATGACGTCACTCCTGTCGTTCTGGAAGCGGATTGGCTCTGGTGTCCTCCATCTTGGATGAGGCACAGAGTCTATATAAGACCCTGACACACGCCGCATGGTGCTCAGTCCTCTTGGTTCATGCATATGAGTAGACGCTCTGTGCGCGTTCCTCTAGGCATTCCTCTGTCTATGCTAGGTGAGCGCTACCGGCAGGGTAGCGTTCTTATACCTTACAGCTTCGGCTGCTGTCCGTATCCTTACCTCTTAGGGGAGCGGACATAGGCAGGTGCCTGAGGCACATGGTCTGGCTGGGCCTTGTGATTGTACTCGTAGGTGGACGTTGCCGCTAGGGTAACGTTCCTTATACTGCGTCTGGCAGTTGTTCGTATCCTCGCACACTAGGGGAGCGAACAGAGGTAGGAGCTTTGTGCGGCTTACGCTGCTGTTCGTCTCTTTTGCACCACTAGAAGAGCGGACCTAGGCAGGTGCCATATCTAGTGGTTCGTGTCCTCGCACACTAGTGGAGCGAACGCAGGTAGGAGCTTTGTGCGGCTTACGCTGCTGTTCGTCTCTTTTGCACCACTAGAAGAGCGGACCTAGGTAGGTGCCATTTCGCACACATTGCCTTTGTCTCTGTGATTATTAACAGAGATCATTCCACACACCCTCCAAGTAAGGGAGGAATTGCTTTACTTTCTTATTATATCTTTCTGTGAGTTAACAGAGGTATTGCACTCTGCCATAGTCTGCAGCAAAGTCTTTGCACGGTGGACCCTGACTGTCTGATACTCCTTTCGGTTATTATCAGACAGCCCCCCGTAACACTCGCAGACCTTCGGGGCCGCTGAGCAGGAGAGTCTGCGGCAGGCCAGGAATGGGAGACCGCTTCACTCCTTGTAACAGGAGAACCACTAGGTGTCACCTTTCTGCTGCCTCTCTGAGAAGGTATCTCCTGCACACTGCGCAGTCTGGCAGACCTTCGGCGCTGCTGAGCAGGAGTGCTCGTGGCAGGCAAGGAATGGGAGACTGCCTCAGTCCTTGCCTCAGGAGAGCCACGAGATGTAACATTACCCCCCCGTCTAGGCCCCCCCCCTGTCCGTGCTCGAAGGCCGCTATCAAACCCAGGGCGCGGATATGATCCTCCAACTCCCAGGATCTATGCTCCGGACCACGGCCGGCCCACTCCACGAGGTAGTACCTTTTGCCCTGTATGACTTTTGTCTCCACAAGCTTTGCCACCTCAGGGTCGTTGGACGGGGAGTCGGTTTGAGCCGGCAGGGACCCCGAGAATTTATTAAGTCGTACGGGTTTCAGGAGGGACACGTGAAAGGTGTTGACTATAGCCCAGCGTGGAGGGAGCTGGAGTCGATATGCCACTGGGTTTACCTGCTGTAGTACTTTAAACGGACCCAGATACCTAGGGGCGAATTTGGCTGCCTGTACCCGTAGGTTAACATTCTTAGAGGACAGCCATACTAGGTCACCAGGGGCGAAGGATGGTGCAGGGCGGCGGCGAACATCAGCCGTTGTCACCATCCGGTCTTTAGCCCTTTTAAGAGCCTCTTGGGTGTCATCCCAGATCTCCCGGGCCTTGGTCGCCCAATCCTCCACTCTAGTATCGGGTGACGTAATGGGCATCGGAACCGGGATTCTGGGATGTTGTCCGTTATTGAGTAGGAACGGAGTCTGGCCAGAGGATTCATGGACCGAATTGTTAATGGCAAATTCGGCCCAAGGAAGGAGGTTAGCCCAGTTGTCGTGGTGCGCGGATATAAAATGGCGGAGGTAAGTTACCAAGGTCTGATTAGTCCTCTCCACTAGTCCATTGGTCTCGGGATGGTATGCGGAGGAGATGTTCAGCTCTATCTGCAGGAGCTTACAGAGCTCTCTCCAGAAGCGAGACGCGAACTGGGGACCCCGGTCGCTCACCACCTTGTCAGGCATGCCAAGCAACCTAAATACATGCCGAATGAACAAGGTGGCGAGAGCACGTGACGTCGGGAGTCGTGGGAGAGGCACCAAGTGGACCATTTTAGAGAAGTGGTCCGCGATGACCCATACGACCCTGTGCCCTGCTTACTTGGGCAGATCTCCCAGGAAGTCCATCCCTACCACTTCCCAGGGACGATCCGGCACTGGCAGTGGGTGAAGAAGACCTGCCGGTCTCTGCCGGGACGGCTTATTCCGAGCACACGACATACAGGCTCCCACATACTCCTGTATGTCCTGGGTAGTCTCGGCCACCAATAATGCCTGGTCACCAGGTCTCTGGTCCTTTTGACCCCGAAGTGACCCCCAACCTTGGAGGCATGGGCCCACGATAGCACCTCGTTCCGTAGTTCAGGGGGAACGAGGGTCTTGCCAGGTGGCACCTGGTCCAAAGAAGTGGGAGTGACCATCCTCAAGCTGTCCGGGGGTAGTATAAGACGAGGTTCCTCCTCGTCCTCCTCCAACACAACCATACAACGTGACAAGGCATCGGCCCGTACGTTCTTCTCACCGGCCAGGTGGCGGATAATAAAGCGGAACCGGGAGAAGAATAAAGACCAACGGGCCTGCCTTGGGTTCAGGCGTTGTGCTGTCTGGAGGTATGTGAGGTTTTTGTGGTCAGAAAATACCTCAAATGGATGCTTCGCACCCTCCAGGAGATGCCGCCATTCCTGGAATGCTAGTTTCATCGCCAGTAACTCCCTATCCCCTATGGAGTAGTTCCTCTCGGCCGGAGAAAAGGTCTTGGAGAAAAAGAAACAAGGATGCTTCCTTCCTCGTTCGTTTTTCTGGTACAGGACTGCACCTGCACCGACCGAAGAGGCGTCTACCTCCAGTAGGAAGGGTTTGGAGATGTCTGGACGATGAAGGATGGGAGCTCTGGAGAAGTGAGTTTTGAGAGTGTGAAATGCCTCTACCGTTTCTCGTGTCCATGCTTTGGGATTAGCGCCCTTGCGGGTAAGGGCAATGATGGGTGCTGCCACCGTCGAGAAGTTGGGAATGAACTGGCGATAATAATTGATAAACCCCAAGAATCGCTGGATCGCCTTCAGCGAGCGGGGCTCAGGCCAGTTCATCACTGTCTCCAACTTCCCCGGATCCATTGCTAACCCCTGACTGGACACAATGTACCCCAGGAACGGCAAGGATTCCCGTTCAAAAACGCACTTTTCCAGCTTAGCATATAGCGAATGGGTACGGAGCCTCTTAAGTACTCGGATGACATCCCTCCGATGGGTGGTAAGATCGGGGGAGAAGATAAGAATGTCATCCAGGTATGCAACCACGGAAAGATACAAATCCCGGAAAATGTCATTCACAAAGTCTTGAAATACGGCGGGGGCATTGCAGAGTCCGAAGGGCATTACTAGATACTCGTAGTGACCGTCCCTGGTGTTAAAGGCGGTCTTCCACTCGTCGCCCTTTCGGACTCGCACTAGATTATACGCCCCGCGTAGATCCAGCTTTGTGAAGACCTTTGCCCCGCGGAATCGATCAAATAGCTCAGTAATGAGGGGCAAAGGGTATTTGTTCTTGATCGTGATTGCATTTAATCCCCTGTAATCGATACAGGGGCGCAGATCCCCTTCCTTCTTCTGCACAAAAAAGAACCCTGCACCAGCCGGTGAAATAGACTTGCGAATGAACCCCTTCGCCAGGCTGTCCTGAATATATTTGGACATAGCCTCCGTCTCTGGCGCAGAGAGTGGATACACTCTGCCCCTAGGGGGCTCGGAGCCTGGCTTCAGGTCTATTCGGCAATCATATGGCCGGTGGCGAGGAAGAGTATCTGCCACCCTTTTTGAAAAGACATCCCTGTAGGCCTCATAAGGTGTCGGTAAACCCGGCCCCTCTGTATTCCCTGAGGACCCTACCGACCTAATGGTAGCGGGTGGTTCGGTAGTCACGAGGTGCTCTCTACAGGATCCTGCCCAGTAGGATCTCATCCGTTCCCCCTGGAAGCACCAGGAAGGACACCTGCTCATGGTGTCCCGGTGGTACATCCATCCTGAGAGGGATGGTGATCTGGGTGATAGGATCGAGTAGTATGGACCCGTCGACTACCCGAACCCTGAGTGGCTTGGGCAACAGAACCAGGGGAACTGAGTATTGGGTTGTCAGGGAGGTCGAGATGAAATTGCCTTCAGCGCCTGAGTCCAAGCAAGCCAGGGCAGAGAAGAGAGTAGTGCCGAACTGCAACTGGGCGCTGATAGTCAACCTAGAGGGAGAGGTAGCGTCTAGAGTCCCCCCTCTGATAGAAACTAGACGCTGTCTTTTCCCGACGGTTTTGGGACATCGGGTAGCTATGTGTCCCCTCTGCCCACAGGAAAAGCAGATGACACAAGACCGAGAACCTGGGGCAGAGGAGACCACCTTGGACACCTCCATTGACTCCACGGAGTCGCCTACAGGACTGGCTGGGAGACCTGTCTGATGGAAGACGGGAGGCAGACGCTTTTTAGGCCGAGAAGACGTGGGTGCTGAAGAGACCTCGAGCCTTCGCTCCGCCTGGCGGATGCCTATGCGAGAGGCAACCTGAATCAAGGACTCTAAAGTGGCAGGCACCTCACGTGTGGCCAGTGCGTCTTTGACAAACCCTGCCAGGCCCTCCCAAAACACAGGGACAAGGACCTTATCCGGCCAGTCTAGCTCTGCGGCAAGTGTCCTAAAGTGTACCGCAAAGTCCCCGACTGAAGCGGACCCTTGCTGAAGTCGTAGGAGGAGCAGTGCGGAGTCGTGGGTGACTTGAGGCCCGAGGAACACCATTCTCATGGCCCCAAGATAAGCTGTTAAGTTATTCACCACCCGATCTCCGCGCTCCCACAACGGCGTGGACCACTTCAGCGCTCTCCCTGTGAGCAGGGACTGGACGAAGGCTACCCTCGCCTTCTCGGTAGCGTAAAGAGTCGCGGACAGCTCTAAGTAGGTGGTAACCTGGTTTATAAAACCACGGCACTCAGAGCTGTTGCCGCTAAAGCGCTCTGGAAGCGCAAGGCGAGGAGACCTTCCGCCCAATAGCACAGCCTGGGTAGCCGCCTGGGTGGCGACTGTCGTCAGAGTAGTCTTATCGGAGGAAGACTGCTCCACTGCTGCCAATCGTGACTCCAACTGCTGCACATAACGCAGCAACTGCTGCTGCTCTTCAGCCATAGCCAGACCTTTGGCGCGACCGTAATGTTACGAGGGGGACCCGGGGAAGCGTGCCAAGATGGGAAATGGACAGCTTCCGCCGGTCAAGGTCCACTGTGCGGTGTAAGGGACCGCCGCTATGGTGGGTGAAGAGTGAGCGGGTTGCTGCTAGCGATCGTCTGGAATGTCACAGACGATCTATGTACACCGATCTGCCCTAACCCGTGAGGGTTGTATGGCACGGATCTCACGGCTCGGTGTACCTGTTGCACGGGGAAGCACAGAGGTGCCCACGCACGTGTGCCAGTGGAAGTCACGAGAATATGGCACGAGGGTAGCACAGAGGTGCCCACGCACGTGTGCTTTCAATAACCAGGTGAGTCCAGTGGAGACTCGAGGAGCTCACCTGGGACAGGAACACGGCCTGTTGAAGGGGATACTGCCGGAGCAGCAAGGCAGGAACACGGCCTGCAAACGAGGTACTGCCGGAGCAGCAAGGGGCCAAGCCCACAAGAGACAGTAATGCCTGAGCAGTGGCGTGGCAGCACGCTGCCAGACATCCAAACATAGAAGGACGGTCGCGCGCCGCCATGATGGCAGGGGGAGCTTTTAAGGAGGTGCAGCTCCACCCGAGGGCGGGCGCGAGGCGGAGATGACGGACTTGACCCAATCAGGGTCCACGACGTCCCAGCCTGGCCAGTCAGGATTCACCACGTCACCAGCCTTGTCATCAAGCCGTGTGACGTCAGTGAGCGAATCAGGACCCACCATGCATTGCACATGCTCACCCTCCTGCCTCTGGGAAATAGAGGCGGGATCCTCGGTCTCACAATGTGCAGAGATAACGGGAATCTCACTGCTTCCCTGAGCAGTAAACCTCTGCACATTGCGCAGCCTCGCAGACCTTCGGGGCCGCTGAGCAGGAGAGTCTGCGGCAGGCCAGGAATGGGAGACCGCTTCACTCCTTGTAACAGGAGAACCACTAGGTGTCACCCTTCTGCTGCCTCTCTGAGAAGGTATCTCCTGCACACTGCGCAGTCTGGCAGACTTTCGGCGCTGCTGAGCAGGAGTGCTCGTGGCAGGCAAGGAATGGGAGACTGCCTCAGTCCTTGCCTCAGGAGAGCCACGAGATGTAACACATACTAATGGGCATACATGTTCATTTACCCATAAACTAAAGGGGGCTTTACACGCTGCGACATCGCTAATGCGGAGTCGTTGGGGTCACGGAATTTGTGACGCACATCCGGCCGCATTAGCGATGCCGTTGCGTGTGACACCGATGAGCGATTTTGCATTGTTGCAAAAACTTGCAAAATCGCTCATCGGTGACATGGGGGTCCATTCTTGATTATCGTTACTGCAGCAGTAACGATGCAGTTCGTCGCTCCTACGGCAGCACACATCGCTATGTGTGACGCCGCAGGAACGAGGAACCTCTCCTTACCTGCCTCCCGGCCGCTTTGAGGAAGGTAGGAGGTGGGCGGGATGTTACGGCCACTCATCTTTGCCCCTCCGCTTCTATTGGGCGGCCGCTCAGTGACGTCGCTGTGATGCCGCACGGACCGCCCCCCTTAGAAAGGAGGCGGTTCGCCGGTCACAGCGACGTCGCCGGGCAGGTAAGTATGTGTGACGGGTCTGCGCGATGTTGTGCGGCACGGGCAGCGATTTGGCCATGTCGCACAACAGATGGGGGCGGGTACCCACGCTAGCGATATCGGGACCGATATCGCAGCGTGTAAAGTAGCCTTTAAGCTTTCATTCAATGAGCCTATGCCGGCAACAATAGGTCTTACAGGGAATTGGGGGGGGGTTGGGGGCGGAACCTATTTTTGCTTTTCAGGGAGACTGTGAAATACGTCTGTCACAGGATGTTCAGATATCATTAGATCCTTGTATTTTTGACTATTTATATTCAAACCTATTCTATCTTCAAGTAAATTATTTAAGGTGTTCTTAAAAATATCAGTACCATCACTTAGTATCCTTCTGTACATGTTGTCATCATCTAAGATTTTATAGGCTTGCATCAAATGTATTTCTTTGTCCACTACAACACTACCAAATTTATCAGATTTTTTGATGATCAAATTGTCATTCTCCTTTAAATCCATAATACCTGTCATTTGCCTACCCGATATATTGTTTCTAATATGTGGATTAATGTTGGTATTTAAAATAAAGAGAAATCAATTCTCTTTCAACAACCGATTGAAACGTATCTAGTGTGGATAAGTTTAATTTTTTTGGGATAGTATGTAGGATTTTTGAAGACAACTTCAACTTGGCCATCACTAACCTCATTATCACAGTCATCTGCATCTTTCAATACATATGTCACAACAGCATATTGTTCCACAAATGTTAGATCAGTATATTCATCGCTAAAAATGACAGTGTCAATATCTTTTTTTAAAATGGAAATTTTCAGCAAAGAAATGTCTCTTGACAGTTAATAGATGGGAGAACGAACCAATTAGATTCTAATAATGTTTGGAAAATAATACATTTTTGATCAGTCAAAAAATTCAAACCTTTTGACAAAATCTCCACTTGCTCTCTAGATAATACAGTAGGTGTAAGAACAATAATATCATAATTATTCACATTGTCGATTCTTGTCTTTTCTTTCTTGGTAAAATGTTTTTTTATATTTTTCGTATCATTTTTTGGGCCATTTTGTTTCTCGCTTTTTTTTACATCTGCCATGTGCTAGTATTACTTCTATTAACAGTTGACTTATCTGAACAAGAATCTGAGGTTTCAAAATCCGATGACAAAAAGACAACTTTCTGGCTTGAACTTTAATCCAGACGTTTTTCAGGAAAGAAATGTCTCTTGACAGTTAATAGATGGGACAATCTACTAACATCTACTAATGTTTAGAAAAGATACATTTTTGGAGAGGGCACAAAGTTCAAACCATTTCACAAAACCTGTATTTCATCTTTAGATAATACACTAGGGGTAAGAACAATGTTATTGTTAGCAGAAAGAAAAGACTAGACTAGACTAACAATGTTGCGATCAGTTCCTTTCTCTTTACTGTTAACATTTTTATATTTTCCTTCCACATTGCTTTACTTCATGTGAAGCCCCTGAAGGGTTAATACATTTCTTCAATTTTGTTTTGGGCAGTTTGTGGGGTGCCATTTTTAGAATGGTCTCACTTTTGGGTATTTTCTGTCATTAAGGCCTCTTAAAATAACTTTAAGGCTATGTGCGCACGTGTGCGTAATTCATGCAGTTACGCTGCGCTCTGCAGCACAGCGTAACTGCATGCGTCCTGCGTCCCCTGCACAATCTATGGAGATTGTGCAGGGGCCGTGCGCACGTGGCGTCTTAGAGCGCAGCGCTTCGGCTGCTGCCTGGAGCGCGCGTTCTAAGAAGTGACATGTCACTTCTTCCATGCGCTTTGCCGGCAGCTCCTGCTCTGTCTATGGCAGGAGCTGCAGGCAGAGCGCATGGAATCGTTTTTTTTTTTTTCACTACGGACATTTTCTGCAGGGATTTGAAGCGCACGTGTGCTCCTCAGATCGCTGCAGAAATTTCTGCAGTGACTGTACGCAACGTGCGCACATAGCCTTAGTGTGATGTGGGCCCTAAAAAAAGGGTTTTGTAAATTTACTTGGAAAAAGGAGAAATTGTTGAAAATCTTTTAACTCCTCTAATTTCCTAACAAAAAAATGTTTCCAAAATTGTGCTAACGTAAAGTAGACATGTGGGGAATGTTATTTATTAATTTGTGGAGCATAACTCTCCAGTTATGGGCATAAAAATTCAAAGTTTGAAAATTGCGAAATTTTCGGAAAAATTTCCGATATTTGCACAAATAAGCACAAACAAATCTTAAATTTATGACTATTATAAAGTACAATATGTCATGAAAAAATATTCTCAGAATCATTGTGATCCTTTGAAGCGTTACAGAGTTATTGCCTCAAAGTGACACTGCTCAGAAATGAAATAAATGGCCTGGTCATGAAGGTGAAAAGCATGTTCAGGGTGAAGGGCTTAAGGGAATGGGTTAACTGCAATCACTGATGACGATTATTTACTGTAAGAGCAGTAAGATTATAGAACTCTCTGCTAAATAATATAATGGTAAATTCATGACAAAAGTACAAGGAAGCCTGGAAGCCTTTCTGAAAAACTACAATATTACAGGTTACAAGTAGAGATGAGCGATGTTCGAATCGAACTGTTCGCCAATTTCAAATTCGAGTGATTTTGGGCGGTGTTCGAGTCGTTGGACGAACTCGAACGATTTGCTTCAAGTTCGAGTTACCGTTCAATCACCAAAAGCGTAGCTGTTTACTAGCTGGCTTTTCACTGTAATACTGTCGGTCACTGTTAATAAGGATATTATCAAAATTCAGCTTATAGTGTGCACGGGGGACAGGGTTTAGATCAGTGCTGCTGAGTGCTGAAAGAATGGCGATCGCCATTTTTTTTTTCTTAACCGCGCGTACAGTGGGGCGGGCCAGGCTGTCAGCCAATCACAGACACACACACAGCAAAGTGGATTTTTGCCAGACAAGTAAGGGCATGTGTCATTGGCTGTGCATTAAGGAATAACGTTTGGAACTCCATTCTATGTCTGAACTGGGTGCAAAAAACCTAAAAAACATCACTATGGGGAGATAAGGTATGCACACCAGTGACTATGGAAGGGGAATACATGGAATAGCAGAAACTGCTGTGTGAATACTGACATGAAAAATTCAATAGCTATGTGTAAGAATGAAATGTGAAAAATGGAACCTGCATTACTGCCATGAATATATGAACAAAGAGAAATTTGCTATATATGCAATTCTTACACATAGCTATTGAATTTTTCATGTCAGTATTCACACAGCAGTTTCTGCTATTCCATGTATTCCCCTTCCATAGTCACTGGTGTGCATACCTTATCTCCCCATAGTGATGTTTTTTAGGTTTTTTGCACCCAGTTCAGACATAGAATGGAGTTCCAAACGTTATTCCTTAATGTTAGTAGTTTTTCGTTTGTGAACCCTCCCCATACACACCTATTGCCAATCCACATTATACGCATATATAGCCTGGGTCTCAGCTTCCCATACACGGTAAGTTTTTTAACTGCATGAGAGGACACACACAAGCTAGGGACCCCAACGTAGAGAAATACTTTGGCGTAGTGTTGGGGCTCTTCTGCATTGATCAATTCAGTAGCTAAATTTCTCTTTATTCATATATTCATGGCAGTAATGCAGGTTCCATTTTTCACATTTCATTCTTACACATAGCTATTGAATTTTTCATGTCAGTATTCACACAGCAGTTTCTGCTATTCCATGTATTCCCCTTCCATAGTCACTGGTGTGCATACCTTATCTCCCCATAGTGATGTTTTTTAGGTTTTTTGCACCCAGTTCAGACATAGAATGGAGTTCCAAACGTTATTCCTTAATGTTAGTAGTTTTTCGTTTGTGAACCCTCCCCATACACACCTATTGCCAATCCACATTATACGCATATATAGCCTGGGTCTCAGCTTCCCATACACGGTAAGTTTTTTAACTGCATGAGAGGACACACACAAGCTAGGGACCCCAACGTAGAGAAATACTTTGGCGTAGTGTTGGGGCTCTTCTGCATTGATCAATTCAGTAGCTAAATTTCTCTTTGTTCATATATTCATGGCAGTAATGCAGGTTCCATTTTTCACATTTCATTCTTACACATAGCTATTGAATTTTTCATGTCAGTATTCACACAGCAGTTTCTGCTATTCCATGTATTCCCCTTCCATAGTCACTGGTGTGCATACCTTATCTCCCCATAGTGATGTTTTTTAGGTTTTTTGCACCCAGTTCAGACATAGAATGGAGTTCCAAACGTTATTCCTTAATGTTAGTAGTTTTTCGTTTGTGAACCCTCCCCATACACACCTATTGCCAATCCACATTATACGCATATATAGCCTGGGTCTCAGCTTCCCATACACGGTAAGTTTTTTAACTGCATGAGAGGACACACACAAGCTAGGGACCCCAACGTAGAGAAATACTTTGGCGTAGTGTTGGGGCTCTTCTGCATTGATCAATTCAGTAGCTAAATTTCTCTTTGTTCATATATTCATGGCAGTAATGCAGGTTCCATTTTTCACATTTCATTCTTACACATAGCTATTGAATTTTTCATGTCAGTATTCACACAGCAGTTTCTGCTATTCCATGTATTCCCCTTCCATAGTCACTGGTGTGCATACCTTATCTCCCCATAGTGATGTTTTTTAGGTTTTTTGCACCCAGTTCAGACATAGAATGGAGTTCCAAACGTTATTCCTTAATGTTAGTAGTTTTTCGTTTGTGAACCCTCCCCATACACACCTATTGCCAATCCACATTATACGCATATATAGCCTGGGTCTCAGCTTCCCATACACGGTAAGTTTTTTAACTGCATGAGAGGACACACACAAGCTAGGGACCCCAACGTAGAGAAATACTTTGGCGTAGTGTTGGGGCTCTTCTGCATTGATCAATTCAGTAGCTAAATTTCTCTTTGTTCATATATTCATGGCAGTAATGCAGGTTCCATTTTTCACATTTCATTCTTACACATAGCTATTGAATTTTTCATGTCAGTATTCACACAGCAGTTTCTGCTATTCCATGTATTCCCCTTCCATAGTCACTGGTGTGCATACCTTATCTCCCCATATTGGCTGTGCATGTCACATGTCCTTGCCCTATAAGACCCGGCCATTTTCCCCATCGCCGCCATTATCTCTCTGCTGCGGGTGTGTGACAGTCACCGCTCCCACCGTTGCTGCTGCTGTGTGCGCTATAGACTTATACAGTGCAATCTACACATCGGTTTAGGGACTACTTGTAATTTCAGCGCTTTTCAGGGCTACATTACAGCAGTTCATAGCCATTTTTGCTAGGCAAGTCTGTGCCAGCGCTGTGCAAGGTTTTATCACAGCATCTGTCTAAATCAGCTCAGGCAACTCCTTGGGGCATAGTTTCATTGTCAGGGATAGTAAGTGAGGGTTCCTCTGCTGACAAGAAAGCTACACCACCTCTAAATTGTACACCACCTGTCCATTTTTGCTATGCCATTTTAAGTGCAAAAAGTGCAGGCATTTCCTTGGGGCATAGTTTCATTGTCTGGGATAGTAAGTGAGAGTTCCTCTGCTGACAAGAAAGCTACACCACCTCTGCATTGTACACCACCTCTCCATTTTTTCTACACCATTTTAAGTGCAAAAAGTGCAGGCAGTTCCTTGGGGCATAGTTTCATTGTCTGGGCTAGTAAGTGAGGGTTCCTCTGCTGACAAGAAAGCTACACCACCTCTGCATTCTCCACCACCTCTACATTTCTGGTACGCATTTTTAAACTGCAGGTAGTCCAGCCAATCTGTGAGAAAGGTGCAGGCGTAGATATAATGTTGCCTTCATCCAAAGGTGGTGCTCTCGATGTCTGATAGAGCTCAACACCAGCAGCTGTTTCCACTTCCAAAACAACTGACGACCTGCCAATCACATTGCCTGTTGCGGTTAAAGGGGTGGAAGGTCTGCGTCCAAAAGTATGTGTGACTGCTGTCCCCACAGTCACAGAGGATGAAGAGCACTTGATGCACTTGATGGGGCAGACGTTGGTTGCACCGCCTCGCTAGGCCGCATTGTAGCACAGTGACCTTCCCACTGCGACTTATGCTTCATTTAAAGTTGTGTACAGGGTGGGCTCCCCAGTATACAGCAAAACCATGCACTAGGAAAAGGACTCTAGGCAGTTGGGTTGATAAATGATTGTTTAACTTTACCAAAACAAACAATAACAACCATGCATAAAACTGAAAGAACAGAACAATCTATTCACAAGTCCAAAAGCCTACACCCCTATGCCTCGACACTCGTAATGGCGATTTATACCCCCTTCTCACCAACCTTTGCCTAACCAAGGGACTGTCTAAACAGTTGCCTACTATCTGGTAATCCCTCTGCATAGCAGGAGTAAGTGTGTGTGTGTGTGTGCGAACACGACCTACAAGTAGCGCATCACAAGAGCTTACAACCTATCTACCTAAACATAGACAAAACCCATTAACCCCCCTGAATACCCTTGTTTGCTGAAGCCTCACAGATAAGGCAGATGATAAAAGTGGTAAGGCAAACCTACAGCTCAGCAACACAGTCCTGGTAATCTTGTAAAGCAACAGTCAATGCAAACATGTGTCACTGTCCCTCTAGGATTTTAACTGTAACTGACAAACTGACAGAGCAGAGGCATCAAGTCTTATTGTCTATATAGTCGGCCTAAGCAGAACAGATATGTGTTTTGTTACCAAAACAAAGTGTTGTGTGCACGCAGTCCTGGCTGGGCCCAGCCTACCGTACCCGGGTACTGTGGTGTCCTGTTGCCATAAATACAGACTTGACGATCCTCTCACGGTAATCAGTATAGCCAGCAACTGAAGAATGGTGGTCTCCGGCACAGGATGCTGCTCACAGGCGCTCCGTTCCTCCTCACCAAACTCCAACACAAGTCTCCTCACAATCCACCTAAGTGTTTCCGTGGCGGCTACTTTCTGTTACGCACACCTTTCGCTTTTCCTTCAGCTCAGATACAGCACCTTATCCAGTCTCCAAGTCCACAGCTGAAGACCGTTTTGCTATTGTTATAGTGACCAAACAGTCAAAGGAAGATGCAAAACAGTGGCCCCTTGTGGGTGGTCAGCAACAATGCATACAGTGAATGGCAAATAAGCTTCTTGCATTCACAGTGGATAAAGGTCATCAATACACCTGTCACGTTCCCCGGGTCCCGACACCACCTCTCACTCACCGCTCTGGTCCCCAGTCCTCCTGCCCACGACTCCTCGGCTCACTCTCCCTCTTCTGCGTCCCCCGTGCTTCCGGTCCTTCGGTCCCGGCGTTCCCCCGCGACCCAGGACACACCGTCGGGCTCTCCTGCATCTTCTGGACCACTTCCTGCTCTGGTTTCCGGCACATGGGACTCGCGCATGCGCATTAGGGCGCGCACACGGTCACTTTACTCTTCTTAAAGGGCCAGCGTCCCAGAAACAGGATATTGCCAAATACAGGTACAGGGTATATTAGGATCTCCTTTCCATGGGGGCGGTGCCTGATCACCGTGTTTCATTAGCTAGGTGTTCAGGTCCCCCCTTGCCTTGTCTCCTATTAACCCTGTGTCTTTCACAGAGCCAGTCCTGCCACGCTAACCTGGTCCTGACCACGGCTTGCCCAGGAAGTCTTTCGGTAACTGTCGGCTGTGAACTCGACCATCTCCTTCAGCTTGAACCTGTCTCCGATCCCCGACTTCTCCTGGTGACCTCTGCCCTCTCGTCCAGCTGGATCCAGACCCCTGACGAAGGCTTCTTATGCTGAAACACGTGTAGGGACGGACGCCAGCGCCAGCAGGAGGAGATGCCACTGGGTAGGTTAAACAATAGATTTGGCTTGTTTATCTTTCGTAAAATGTGATTACATTGTATTGTTTTGCCCTACTCCCCTTATACTAGAGCTTCTTCTGCACACTTGTAATTAATATTTAATAGCTCTATTTAACCCTTGGTAGTATGTGAGTTGGGCAACAGATACTCATTACAACCACCTCTTTTATTGTCAACCCTCCTTCCTGCTGTTTTTGCTGGTTCATATCAGCCACTTGTTGTTCACCTTGTTTTAATACCTTTTAATTTATCTCAATAAAATTTATTATATTTTATTGGCTACCTTTTTTTCATTTTGGTTATCCTGGATCCAGACCCCGCCTGACGACTCTACCCGGCACCTGAATCTGAGTCCCGTCATCTGGACCATCTCCAGGAGCTCCATGGTCCCAGAGACATCTTCATACCAGTCTCCTGAAGGACACTGATCCTGTACCTCTAGTGCTCCGGCTACCGTGCACCTAGGCCCTCTGGTGGGGTCATCGGACAGTCCCTGTACAGGGGTTAGCTCCGGGTTGTCTCATTGGGGGAGTCCGGTGCACGGCCCAGAGAATCCACCACCAGGACATAACAACACCCTCACCCTATCACTTCATATCCATATGACGGTTCATGGACGAAGTACTCAAACTAGTGAGTTTTTGGCCTCTACTTACAGATTGGTGACAAATCTTATAAATTACATGAGTTGGTTGATCCTTTGCGATGTCAAAAAAGGCCCAGGCTAGGCAAAGCTTACAGCCCATGCGACCTGCAGAGCCACCACGACTTCTGCTCAGAGGCAGAGTTGTGGCTGAGGATTCAGTTGTTGACGTGCTTCCAGTACTTGGTCTCTGTTTAGGAAGACGCAACCTAACCTCGTCGTCAGTAGCATCCTCCTCCACCTCCTCTGCTGACCTCATCGACTCGCTGACTGTGGGTTGCCAGTAAGTGGGGTCTCCAACCTCATCATCACCCTGTGTGTTTTCACTCCCCTCGTCCTGACTCCTCAGAGCCAACCTCTTCCTGCCCTGACTGAATAGTAAAGTTGTCATTCCAATCAGGTATCTGAGTCTCATCAGCATGTTCCCCATTGTCTCCACCAAGAGGAGTTACAGTTTGGGAATAAGGGTCTACATTATGCTCAGAACCTTCTTCATTGGGGCCTGGATCCGACTCAAAAAGCTTCTGGGCATCAGTGCAGATCATTTCCTTGTCTGGACTCACTGCAGCTTTGGAGCAGACCTCTGATTCACAGGCTATAGTGGGACTGAACAGCTCTGCAGATTCAACCATCTCTGTTACCCCATACTCAGCAGGGCGGGTGGAAACTTGAGAGCCGGTAGGAAGCAAGTGCGATTGGGGTTACACCACAGAGGAATGGAGTATTTAGGATATTGAAGTTGAGGTGGAGGAGAGGCCACTTGATGTAGCACTAGAGATCCATTCAAGCACCTGCTGTTTTGGTGCCTCATCTACATTTGGTAGCGATGGTCGCGTCCGTAACAAAGGGATCATATCAGATTATCCACGAGAAGAAGTGGACATTTTATTTTGGCTGGAAGATGGTGTTACAAATCGGTGCCGCCGTAGCTGCAAGCAGCCTGCTGCGGTTCCAGTTGAGCACAGGCATCAGCTGACATTTTTGGCCATGCCTTGGGTCATCCAGCTGGCTGCTTCCTCCTTTACGTCTAAGTGTGGAGAGGCGGCTAGTGCGCATGCGTGTGCCGATTTACCAAAGCAACAGAATAAGTACAGTGTTTCGCCTAGTGAGCATGCTCAGCCTGACTGTGCCATTCCTGAGGCTAAAGGCCGCTTTACATGCTACGACATTGCTAGCAATTGCTAGCGATGTCGAGCGTGATAGCACCCACCCCGTTGTTAGCACCCACCCACAGCTAAAGCGGCTGGATGTGCGTCACAAAATTCGTGACCCCAATGAGATCACTTTAGCGATCTCGTAGCGTGTAAAGCCACCTTTAGTTCTCAGTTCGGCCTACTGAGCATGCAACCACACCTCTTTGCACAGGTACTTTGACTCCATGCCGTGTCTAAGTCCTGTGTTGTGGCTACTGAGCATGCTCAAGCTGATGGTCTGTTTTCTGAGACTGTTGTTCAGGCTACTGAGCATGCTCAGGCACTCAGTGCATCAGAGGCTAGGTCTGGTAAGGACCTCACTGGCCATGTCCGTGAGGCGGCAGGCCCTGATAGGCCAGAGGGCATTAGGTGTCCTGATGATGTGGCCACTCCAGACTGGCTCGCAGAGGCCCGCCCCTATGACTTGGTGTAAAAACATTAAAATGAATACATCTAGTTATCAAATATTTTATAGTAGGACATATATGTTCACAGTTCTGTTTATGTTGGAGGGCATAGTTTATTGATAAAGTTTTTATAAGGAATAAATAATAAGGTATCTGTATTAAGTATGGATAGATGCTGACATAGCATGGTGCCTATTTATATATATATCCTTCCTTCTGGAAACTTCTAATGATTATGTCATATGTAACTGTGTTCAACTGAAACACCCTATATGGATTGGACAGTTGTCATAAAACACACGGTGGGAGGGGGTGGCTGCGCACTCTTGCTCCGAGAGTCAATCCACACATGTCGAAGCGGATCCATCCATCCAGCCTATCCTGCATTCACCCAAGACGAAGCAAGATATATTTATCAGTCCTGCAACATGATTCTATTTGGGAACCAAGGTGAAATAGATGAAGATTTCTATTGATTTGTATGGACTCATTGAACTTTTTACGTAAGCTAATGAAGTATATTATTTTTCCTTTTTGTAACTGAATTTTGGCAACCATTTTTAAATAGATAAAATACATTTATTTTTTACATTTTTGAAGTTCTTTCTTTCATGCGCTTTTACGTATTTGAAGAAAAATATATTTAAGAGTATATTTTTTAACACTTGGCACCTCATCATTGTTCTTCAGACGATGACTGGTGAGGTGTTTGGGGCGTGGCTGCCATGAGGTCATCAGTGAAGTGGCGGTTCCGGATAGGACGCTGGCTAAGGCACTCTGCTATTGGCTCCTGGAGGTGCATTGTGGTCCACCCTGGGTTGGGGCGGACCCAGGTTATAAAAGGGGCTGGAGACAACATGGAGGTGCGCAGTCTTCTATTATGCTCAGACAGAGCACACCTCCATGTGTTGAACCCATTGCGGCTTTAGGACAGAGGTAGGCAGGGATAGGGCGTTGGTGCTGGACGCCACCACACTTGGTAACGTGGCACGGTTACGACCAGCTCCTGTCCTACCAGTCCTGCTAGTGCAGCCCAGTGGCATTAACTGATCTGCTGCTGCTGCTGCGCCTGCTGTCCACAGGTGTTCCCCCCATGCACATGGACAGCGTACCCCAGGGCCCCTGTGTTGTTAACAGGGAGTTCCTGGGCTGGGTGTGTGGACCCTGTGACGCTAACAGGGTTCACAGTTTCCTGATCCGAGTGTCGTCTAACTGGGGTCAGGCTCCTATTAGTCTCAGAGCCACCTAGCTCTGTATCCTCCGCCTAACCTTCGGGTTGCCAGCATCTCCTTTTCCATCTGGGAGCACGGAGGACCCCGACTGGCGATTGGGATATATACCACCTTATCCTAATCTGCCAGTTCCCCCCGTAACAGATGGTGTTTCTTCAGCAGATGTTACTAATGCTTTACCACCAACCCCATGGACACAAACTTTTTTCCCTTTCCAACACGCCTGTTCCCCATTCCACCAGAATCTGACCTTTTTCCACTCATTTTGTATATGACCCAATTTGCAACTCTGCAGGGACACCCTACTCAACGCCATCTCAGCACAGCAGCCAGCACTCGGTCCCTCAGATGTGGACAAGTAAAAGACCATTTCCTCTTAGCCATGACAAAGCGGTGAGATTTGTCGCGGGCGGGGAGGACGCCGTCGCTGCTGCGCTCTCGCTAACGTTCGGGTCCGGCGCTGCTGCGGCTGCTCGGTGGCTCGAGCGGTGGGCCGGATCCGGGGACTCGAGCGGCGCTCCTCGCCCGTGAGTGAAAGGGCTGGTTGGTTTGGGGGATTTAGTCCGTGACGCCACCCACGGGTCGTGGTGAAGATAGGCACCACCGCTGCTGGTGACGGGGATCCCGGGAGTGATGGTAGGGAGCAGCTGGGATGTTGTTTTCCCCCTCCGTGGGTAGGGGTCGGTGGTCCCGGGGCCCGGTGATGTTGTGACGGGGAGGCAGGGTTGGTGAAGTGCAGGGTTGCAGGGACGGCGCGGCGCGGTGCCGGATGGCACGGGTGTACTCACTCAGCAAGAAAAGTCCTCGGTAAACCAAATGGCTGGATGGACAGGTCCCGCAGCCGGCTGCAGTGTCTCTGCCCGGACAGGTGATGGCGGCTGTCTTTCCCTGCACCTTGATGTTCTTCTTTCTGACTACTATGGATTCCCAACGGTAGTCCGCTCCCCGGTGTATGGGTACCGGAGGAGCCCGTTTTCCCGCAGACGCTGGCCCTTGGGTCTCTAGCCTTAGGCGGTAGCTGTATACCCTCACGGTGTGGGCGGTTGCCTTTAATCGGGACTTTTGCTGTTGTGAAACCCCTGGGGTTCCAGTCACATTCGGATCTGACTATTGTCGGCTTCTCCAAGCCTGGTCGGGGTCCGATGGCCCTGCCTGTGTGTGCTGGCTTCACTTCGCTCCCCGGTCGGTACCGGCGAGCCGTCGCCCATCCCCGGTCCTACTGTTCAGCGTTGCTTCACCACTCCTGCAGACGGCCACCACCGTCTGCCAACCTTGCTGTCAGTGCCTGGGCCACAAATCCCTCTCCCCCACCGTCCCATGCCTGCCGCCTTGGTGCTGCTGACCGTCTGGACCTTAGAGATCTTGTTATCCCTTCCACATATGACTCCTCCAGTACTTCTTCCCCTTCTTCTTGTCCCACCACCTGACTCCGAATAATGTTTAGAGTGTGCTCCAGCATGTAGATGACCGGAATTGTCATACTGATGATGGCATCGTCAGCGCTAAACATCTTCGTCTCCATTTCGAAAATGTGAAGAAGGGTGCATAGGTCCTTGATCTGAGATCACTCCAGCAGCGTGATCTTCCCCGCCTCTGGATCTCGTTAGCCCAGGCTATGCGTCATAACGTATTGCAGCAGGGCTCGATGGTGCTGCCACAGATGCTGCAACATGTGCAGATTCAAATTCCTGCGTGTCGGCAAATGACATTTCAGACGGTGAACCGGCAGGCCGAAAGACTTCTGGAGCGATGCAAGTCGTTCAGCTGCGGGGTGTGAACGGTGGAAGTGAGCACATAGCGAGCGTGCCCTCTGCAGAAAGCCATGTAGGCCGGGATAATAGTTTAAAAATTGCTGGACAACCAGGTTCAACACGAGAGCCATACAAAGCACGTGTGTCACATTGCCCTGGCGAAGGGCTGCACCCAGGTTTGCATCATTGTCGCACACGGCTGTTACGTCACCACCGGAGTCCGCTCCAGTGACTTTTACTCCGATCACCAGGTGTCACCGTGTTCCTTTCGTAGATAGTGCTGGTTATGGGAGAGGAGTCGATGCCAGCGGCACCGGTGGGTGCAGGTTCCGCTCATCCACTGGGCTGGGTTACCTTGAGATCTGCAGTACCACTGGCTGACTGTAGGTGGTGGGTGTCTCACAGCTGAAGTACCATCATTCAGCTACAACCAATGGGAAGACACCACACCCTTTTTAATGCCCCTCCTGTCTGCTGACCACTGCCAGACATAGTTCTGAACTTCTGTTTCCTGTTCTGCCCAGTTATGTTTTGTGATTTTGTGTGCTGACTACCGTTTGTTTCCTGACTACGTCTCCTGCCTGCTGTTTATGTACCTCATTGCCCGATCCGCATTTGACCTCTGCTTGTTTTCTGATTACATCCTTGCCGGCTGATTCTGTTCCTGTTCCTCAATTCATGGTTTGACCCTGCCTGACTACAACTCTCTCGGACTGCAGCCTTCCACAGGTCTTGATCACCTTGGGCCATGTGTAATTCCAAATCCCTGTATAGGTGTTAAAGGGTTTCAGGGTTCTAAGGGTCCTGCTTGGTGAGTGGCTTCCCTCTAGCCTATCCTTAACAGCCCATCTGAGTGTGTGGATCTAGGCAGGCGTTACACCGTGCCCTCTGCAGAAGGCCATGTAGGCCGGGATAGTGGTTTAAAAATTGCTGGATAACCAGGTTGAACACGTGAGACATACAAGGCACGTGTGTCACATTGTCCCGGCGAAGGGCCGCACCCAGGTTTGCAGCAGTGTCGCACACGGCTTTCCCTGGCTGCCAGTTTAGTGGAGACAACCATTGCTGAAACTCGGTCTTCAGAGCTGACTACAACTGGGCAGCTGTGTGACTCACATTTCCCACGGGGGAACACTATTCTCCTTAAGGAGACTTTGCAAGCCAGTCTGGCTGCCAGGTAAGGGGACTTATAGCTGCAATGCCCCTCTGGGAAATATTCAAATTGTCTCTCCAGTAAAGGAGACAAACTCTAGCACAGCGCCACCTATTGGAAGTAGCGATCCTAAAAGTCACAAGTGGATTTTCAACAATCCTTTGAAATATGACTCAGGATATATAAGCCAGATCAGAATCCCAATTTGCAGACACGGTGTTTCGGGGTGCTTGCCCCTCAGTGCAAAGTATGGGGGTGTCTGATCTGGCTCATGAGAAAGCTATGTGGGGACCACGGGGGAACACTATTCTCCTTAAGGAGACTTTGCAAGCCAGTCTGGCTGCCAGGTAAGGGGACTTATAGCTGCAATGCCCCTCTGGGAAATATTCAAATTGTCTCTCCAGTAAAGGAGACAAACTCTAGCACAGCGCCACCTATTGGAAGTAGCGATCCTAAAAGTCACAAGTGGATTTTCAACAATCCTTTGAAATATGACTCAGGATATATAAGCCAGATCAGAATCCCAATTTGCAGACACGGTGTTTCGGGGTGCTTGCCCCCACATTTCCCAGACATTTCAACATAAAGACCGCCTGATCATGACGTTGATCTCTGCTGCCAGCATAGTAAGGAGGTGTGTCGGATTTCTTGTGCGCAGTAACAACGCGGGTGGCCTGACCTGGCTTTGGCCAGGAGGAGGAGGACCCAGACGAGGTGGAAGAGGCAGAAGCAGTGGAGGAACTTCTACATACAGAGGATTGATGCACAACTCGTGGAGATGGCAAGACTTTTACAGCAGACCCTTCTCCATCTCTCACCATAGTTACCCAGTGTCCATTCAGCGACATGTAACGCCCCTGTCCATGCTTACTGGTCCAAGTATCTGTGGTGAAATGCACCCTGTCACACACAGTGTTTGTCAAGGAAGTGGTGATGTTGTATGCGACATGCTGGTGTAGCGCAGGCACACCTTTCTTGGAGAAGTAGTGGCGACTGGGCATCTGCTCTTGGGGCACTGCGATGGACATAAGGTCTCGAAAATCCTCTATGTCCACCGGGCAGAAAGGCAGCATTTCTGTAGCCAACAGCTTGCAGATGCTGAAAGTCAACCTCTTAGGCATGTCATGCCCTTCTAAAATCATGTAAAACACAGCAAGGGGACTCCAAGAAAAGTCTCCATGTTTTCCAAGAATTTGGCGACAGACACCACTTAAGAGACAACAATTGTCCCCCAGTTGCAAACTTAAAATGTTGATTTGCATGAAGCACAATCAAAAATACACAAGCCTTTACTCTCCCCAGGAAGACACTGAGGTAGAAAAGTCCTTGCGGATCCATGATTTGTTCATCTTGATGAACGTTAGTCTGTCCACATTGTCACTGGACAGACGCTTGCGCTTATCTGTCAGCACACACCCAGCAGCACTGAAGACATGTTCCGAGAGAACGCTGGTTGCGGGACATGACAAGATCCCCAAGGCGTAAGTGGCGAGCTCAGGCCATTTTTCCAGATTGGAAGCCCAAAATGAGCAAGGCTTAAGTTGCACAGTAATGGCATCGATGTTCACTTGCAGATACTCCTATATCTGTGTATCCTCCTCCTTTTACTCGTCCAGCTCTTTTGTGTTCACATGAGTATATGTACTTGTCACTTTTCCATGTGTTTGTGGTGTCTTGTGAGTTGTCACCTTTTGGACACCTTAGAAGGTGTTTTCTATGTGTTTGTATGTGTTTGCGTTTGCATGCCATTGTTTTCAATGGGGTTCGAAGGTGTTCATCGAACGTTCGCCGAACACACCCGCCGTTCGACGAACCGAACCGAATTCGAACACTAGGGGGGTGGCTCATCTCTAGTTATGAGAGCTAGATTTTCTGATGGAGCATTAATCCAAGGAAGTATGGTAGTCTGATTGCTGTATGTGAAATCGGGAAGGGATATTTTCCTTAAGACTGGACTTACACTTGTGTGTGACTTGCTCGAGGATCGCATGGTAATCCTCCAATCGGTCAATGGCTCTCCTGACAGGAGTGTCTCAACTGTATAAAAATACACCAAGCTGACACATTCCTATCAGGAGAGCTGCCTGCCGGACCGGGTGATGCGTGGCAAAGCTCCCACGAGTCACACGCAAGTGTGATTCCAGCCAAATATTGACCTATTAGCGCCCGCCCCATGGGGTTTTTGCCTGTCTCTGCATCAACATGGTAGGACACAGGTTGAACTCGATGGGCTTATAATTGCCTTCAGCCTTTAAAACTATAAACAATACTACATTCTGCAAATTAAATAGAGTATAAAGTTAAATTTACACAGATTTCTGGGCTAATCTGGTTTATTTTATAGGTAATGCAATTAGTTTGAGTTGGCCACAGTTCACAGATATATTGTTAGGATTATCTGTTATGTTCATCCTAACATAAAACCATTCTAAAATAAAGTTGTCTCTTTTCTGGCATCTTTCTGATGCAATCTACAGTGTACAATTATGGTGATTGGCAGCTGGATTATTTAGTACATCAGATCAGTTTTCTGGCAGATGACATGGCTTTTAAGGGTGCTATACACGCAGCTACATCGTTAGCGATGTCGCTCGTGAAAGCACCTGCCCCCCGTCGTTTGTGCGTCTCAGGCAAATTGCTGCCCGTAGCGCACAATATTCCTAGGCCCAGTCACACGGACTTACCTTCCTAGTGATGTCGCTGTAGCCGGCGAACAGCCTCTTTTCTAAGGGGGTGGTTCGTGCGGTATCACAGCGGCGTCACACGGCAGGCGTCAAATAGAAGCGGAGGGGCGGAGAGCAGGCGCATGAAAGTCACGCCCACCTCGTTGCCGAAGGACGCAGGTACGGTGTTGTTCGTCGTTCCTGGGGTGTCACACATAGCGATGTGTGTTGCCCCAGGAACAACCAACAACCTGCGTCCTGAACCAGCAACGACATTTGGGAAATGATCGACGTGTCAACAATCAACGATTTGGTGAGTATTTTACATCGTTAGCAGTCGCTCGTATGTGTCACACGCAACGACGTCGCTAACGAGGCCGAATGTGCGTCACGAATTCCGTGACCACCAACGACATCTCGTTAGCGATGTTGTTGTGTGTAATGCCTCCTTTAGACAGATCAACTGGCAATCTATACGCCAGTTTTCAATTGATATGTCTGATTGTAAAAAAAATGGTCACATATCTATAAAGGCACCCTGATACATATAGGTTATTTATTGTTTGTTTTTGTAAAACAAAAGGAATACATTGTAAGGCTGATAAAGCTGTATGACTGTAGAACACTTACCCATACAATTTATCTGCAATTCTTTTGTTTGTGCATTTTCCAATGTAGCCAAAAAAAGTTCACAGAGTTTATTAATGAAGTGATCAGCTAGTTTTAGGGTTGCAGCAGTTGAAGAGTAAAGTTTGCCATACAAGTAACACACTGCCGCCTTTAGTTCTTCATTAGGGTACATCAATCCTTGAGGTAACTGTTCTACAAGATTGTCTTGAGAGAATAGTAAACATAGTGGTTAGAATAGCTATAATCGACTGGATTACAAAATACTTCACCATCATATGAACATTAAGATTGCTGCTAAAAGCATTATAACTCATCAGTTCATTCACAATCTTCCATTTATATATTAACAATACTTGTGCATCAAGCTTGTCTGAACTAAAAATACAGACTTTAAGGCTATGTGCGCACTTACCGGATTTTTCGCGGATTTTGCCGCGGATTTGCTGCATGTTTCGCTGCAGAAAATGTTCATAACATCTCTGCAGTGAATCACCAGCAAATCCTATGGAGAAAAAAAATCCTGTGCGCACTGGGCGGAATTTGACAGCTGCATGTTTTGCTGCGGGAATCCCGCAGCAAAAACAAGTGCATGTCACTTCTTTTCCGCACAGCGCTGCGGGATTTCACTCCATTGACTCAATGTTAATCAAGAAATCCCGCAGGGAATAACGCAGGCAGCAAATTCTGTGCGGTTCACTGCGTTTTCCTGCGTTATTCCCTGCGGTATTTTGCGGTTTACCTCCGGTAATGTGCATCACTTGCTTGCGGTTTTGCAGGGAAGTGATGTCATTACAGGAAGAGGAAGCCGTGCAGAGTAAACACACACACAGATCACAGACACAGACATCACAGACATAGATCACATAGACACAGACACATAGAACACACATAGAAAGAAAACGGAAATATAGAAAAAAAAGAACGTGGGCTCCGCTGCATATTCACCGTCCAGCCGAGGTAAGCACACAGCGGCGGCCCGGTATTCTCAGGCTGGGGAGGGAGAGGGGCAGGGATAATGGCCCCTGCCTCACTCCCCCTCCGGCAGCCGAGAATATCAGCCGCAGCTGCCCCGGCACTGTCGCATGCAATATGCGACAATACCGGCGTGTCCTCGGCTCTTCTTGCCACCGTGTAGCAGTGGTGGCAAGGTAATACAAGGGGTTAATGGTGATGGGGGACCACCGCCATTAACCCCAGGCTTGATCATGGCAGCGTCTATGTGACAGCTGACATGATCAACCCGTAAGTAAAGTGAAAAAAAACACAGACACCGAAAAATCCTTTATTTTAAATAAAACAAACAAGCCTCGTTCACCATTTTATTAACCCCCCCCAAACAAAGCTCCGGCGTAATCCAGGTCCGACGTCCTGCGCTGCTTCCATCCAGCCGCGACTGTCACAGACACAGCGCTGAATGAAAGCAGCAGAGGTAATTACCGGTCATTTCCCACGGCCGGTAATGTGAACTCACTGCCGACCGTGGGAAATGCAGCGATCTGTCATCTATCTCTCTATCTATCTATCCCTCTGTCTGTCTATCTATCTATCCCTCTATCTATTCTTCTGTCTATCTACTCTCAGAATTAAATGACTTTTTTTTTTTTTTTTTTTTTCTTCAATGTGCTTTATTGCATTGAATGCAATAAAGCACATCCCAACCCGCACGCGGCAAAACCGCGGCAATACCGCGAATAATACCGCGGTAAAACCGCAGCAAACCGCGGCAAACCGCATGCGGTTTTCGGGTGCGGTTTCCCGCGGTTTTTTACCGCGGGTGCGGTAATCTTTGAGGGCATGCGGAATTTTCTCAAGAAAATTCCACTTCCCAGTGCGCACAGAGCCTAATACATAAAAGCTTCATTTAATATACATTAAGAAAAACATTGTATATTGTATAAAATATAAGGAGGTCCACATTGGATGAATAGCAATGGTAACGTCCAATGCTAAAATAAAAAATACTTGGAGAAAAAAATAGATTAAATATCTTGAAATGTTTGGGCTTTCTTTAACTCGGACTTTATTAAATCAGCTGGAGTTTGCACCATGCTATATCATGCATCTAGATCCAAACCCTTTAGTCTGTGATTGGCTACTAAGTTCGCTGGACCACAGCAGATACACCTTTTGCTATCGAGTGTGGGTACATGGCACTGGCAGACAGACACAGTCAGAAAAGTAGCCCTGTGCAAGAACAATATATTGGCCCTTTGCAGCCTAAGGCTATGTTCACACTTTGCGTTTTCACCTGCGTTTCCGCTGCTTTTAGAGTCAGTTTTGAACTGCAGCGTTTTTGTGCCCAAATGCATGCGTTTTGATTTTCCATTAAAGTCAATGAGAAATCATGAATTCTTGTACACACTTTGCGTTTACAAACGCATCACAAAATTTGCATAAGTTTGGTCAAAAACCATGCGTTCAGAAAAGGACCCTGTCAATTGTTTTTGCCATTTGTGGTGCGTTTTGTTAACATTGAAGTCAATGAGAAGTTGCAAAAAGCAAGAAATATCAAAATTCCTGCGTTTTACCTGCTTTTTCATTGCAGAAAACATGCGTTTTGGACTACCAAAACGCATGCTTTTTGGACATCAAAATAATGAATTGATATGTTCCTTTACACACACACATAATCCGACAATTAAATTTAAGAAAAATATGCATTTATTGTTATTTTACCGATAAAATGTATCTTAACGCTATAATTTTATTAAATATATCTTTTTCCATTATTTTTCCCATTAATATAGATTTGTCCCTTTTTTTTCTACTTTTTCATTCCGTCTGAATGTTTCAACTTTATTTAGTAGTGTCTTGATGTTCAAAACGCATCTGTCAAAACGCAGGTGAAAAAGCATGCAAAAAGCGCTGAAAACGCATCTGAAACGCGGTAAATACGCATGCGTTTTCAGCGCTAAATTTCTTAAAAAGGCAACTTTGGCTAAATCAATTAAGCCCAAAACGTGCGTTTACAACTGCATGTAGGATGACGGAAAGTGCGCACATAGCCTAAGAGCTCATCAAAAAGCACAATTTCCCATATTTTGGAGGCAGAAATAGGCCCCCCAACCTCTTGGACCCCGGTACGACTGCATATAGTGCACCAATGATATGTCCATCTCTGGTACACTGTTTCTACCATTGGTCATTCTATTCAAGTATCTGCAATTGATAATTCTACCCTTACCCAAAGCATTTGCTACTTCTGAGGTTGATGTCCAGAACAAGCAGAAAAAGTCCGGCACTAAAATCCACATATACAGCTCAGCTGGACATGCCGCAGCATGCGGCACAGCAGGAGAGCCCATGAGAAAACGAACCAAATAAAGTGGTGCAACACCTCCAGAGGCAGGCAAACGACAAATCTTCAGCAGCAAAGAAGAAAAAAAGTAGCATTCACCAAATAGTAATCTTCGTTTATTTAGACAAAGGACATCACAAAGCAGGGAGGGATGCGGAGGGCGTCAGAGATGACGGCGGCCGTTTCACACTCACGGGCACTTCGTCTGGTCCAACAAAGCACCTGTGAGCACGAAACGGCCGTCGTCGTCTCTGACGCCCCCCGCATCCTTCCCTACTTTATGGTGACTTCTTAGGTTGAGAATGAGTGCATGAAAGTGGGAGCATTACACACAGAATCTATTTCATTCATGGTGATTGTGACGCCCTGGACTAGCCAGGTCGTCCCAGGTAGTCCCATACACACACAACCCCCTCCCCTTAGTAAGGTGACAGCAGCCAAACTACAAAACCCTTGTCACCTCCCTCCGGGTTTGAGGTTCACACCAGGGGGGCGGAGCCAGGTGGTTGGCTCTGCCCACTGAGGAGTTCAAAGGCCCGGAGGCAGGAAAACAGTGACAGAGAGTTGAGCTTTGACAGAGAAGTGAAGTGAGTCAAGTTCAAGGGCAGACCTGTGCTCAGGCCTGCCAAAAGTCTACACCAGGAGTCTGGGTTGGAGCCCAGTCACCTCTGGCATGGAGGCAGATGGTGGTGGCTGTCTGCAGGAACTGGAATTACAGCCGGTGAAACCATAGGGACAGTAGGGACGGGTGGTGGGCCGCCGGTACCGAACCAGGGAGCCGATTGGAAACCGGAGCACCAGGAGGGGTACTCAGACCCAGTACGAGGCCCAGAAACAACCGGGCTGAGTCAAATCAACTGATTGAGGACTGGACTTTAGGACCTTTCCCACATAAGACCTGACTGAAGACAACAGCCCAACCATAGGGGTAAAGTCACCGCCCAGGCATATGTGGCGCCCCAGGACCTGGTCGCCACAACAGCATTGCCCCTCCAAAGGGTTAATGCTGAGCCTGGAGGTAATTGGGGGAATCATTGGCCAGTAAGTTCAACATCCAACGCAGTTTCTCCCTCAGGCCAGCAGAGGGAGCTCTGAACCTGGAGTTCCAGGGAGCATTCCTCAAGTCTGACCTGAGGGAGGAGTTAGTGTTCAGTCTGGGTAGAGAGAGCAGAGAGTGCAGACGCAGAGTGGTGCTGTCCTGTGGACTGGGGCCTGGAGCTGGAATAGCTTGGCCCAGTGAAGCAGGATTTGCAGAGAGGCACAGAAGAGACTTGGACATCGGAGTCTGTGGCCACCAGGGCCTAAAATATTCCCTGGTAGCTGAATCCGAAGGGCAGGAGAGCTGCAAGCACCTGGCCCATAAACAACCTGAAGGTACAGCTGCATCACTAGGGCCCGGTGTGGACTCCAGCAGAGAAGCACCAGAGAGGGCCTGCGCAGCCTACCACACAGGGAGAGGGACGTATCATCGGTCCCAGCAGCAAGAGGGCCATTGCTAAATTCAGAGTGCAGGGTCCTGTAGAAGAAAAGAAAGAACAGGGAGTAGGCCTCACACTCAACTGGCCAAAGAGATCACCCCCAGGCACTTCCAGGCCGGCCAGATCATCTTTACCACCTGTGACGGTCTCCCAGGACGAAACTGTTGCCAAGTAAAAGAGGAGAAGGTAAAGAGACTACTGTTTGTGTCTTTTTCTTTCACTGCCCTGTCGGCCCTGCACCGTATTAATCACACAACATCACCAGAGACTTCCATCACACCATAGACTC
This sequence comes from Anomaloglossus baeobatrachus, assembly GCF_048569485.1. Classification (NCBI taxonomy): domain Eukaryota; kingdom Metazoa; phylum Chordata; class Amphibia; order Anura; family Aromobatidae; genus Anomaloglossus; species Anomaloglossus baeobatrachus. Next base: position 88,435,443 of record NC_134360.1, on the reverse strand, counting down.
TTACGCGCACCAACTGTTGCCCTGGGGCACCGCTCCACCTGTGGGGAGCAGGACCACCCAAGCTGCCATATCACCAGCCCCGGAGGCCTCATACAGCAGCGGCGGCTTAATAGCCGCAAACCACAGGTGGCGTCACGACAACCATAAACTCTATTCACCCCCAAGTCACCAGCCATATTTAATTGACACCCACCAGGGTCACGGAGTCGGGCCCCGCCACCACTGACGACCCCCCGGACTAGTCTGGCCCGGCACCGGGTGTCCCATAGCCCTGGGATGGGCGAGTCACATAGAGACCCAAGGGGCCAGCGTCTGCGGGCAAAGAGGGCTCTCCCGACACATAACAAGCCGGGGAGCGGACTACCGTTGCACAGGCATAGGAGTCGTGACTAGAGTTGAGCGCGGTTCGTGGTTCTCCAGTTCGCGGTTCGAGTGATTTTGGGGGGTGTTCTAGATCGAACTAGAACTCGAGCTTTTTGCTAAAAGTTTGTTAGCTCGAGTTACGTTCTAGAACAGTTCTATCAGCAAAAAGCCTAGCTAATTACGAGCTGGCTTTTCACTGGAATAGTGTGAGTCACTCTGTGACTCACACTATTATCAAATTTCAGCGTATAGTGTGCGGGGGCTGCGCGTTCAGATCACTGCTGCTGGGATAATGGTGATCACCATTTTCTTTTTCTTCCTTCCCTAAGCGCGCGTGTAGTGGGGCGGACCAGCATGTCAGCCAATCCCAGACTTTTTGCCAGAGAAGCAAGGGCATGTGTCATAGGCTGTCCATGTCACATGTCCTTGCATTATAAAAACGGACATTTTCTTCCAGCACGCCATTATCTGCCTTCTGCGTCTGGGTGTCAGCTCCTGTCGCCGTTCCTGCTGAGTACGCTATACACACAGCGTTCTACAGATTAGGGGCAGAATTTTATTTCAGCTCTTTTAAGGGCTAATTACAGCTGGCTCAGAGCCATAGGTGACAGTCAGGTCCGTGGAAACGCTTTTTACAGCTACAGATAATAGCGTCTGTATAGCTAAGCTCAGGGACTTCCTTGCTGCATTTCACCATTAGGAGGGATAGAAAGTGAGGCTTCCTTTCCTCTACACTGACCCACAACCCGGCCACTGTACCCTCCTGCCCTTTTTAGCAAACCCATTTTAATTGCAGAGTGCTGCCAGTTAGTGCCATCCAAAGAATGGCTGCTGTCCTCCATTATTGTGCCACTTGTGCCAAGGAAGTCCCACCACCTCTGCATTCTCCCCTCCTGCACATTTTTGCAAAGCCATTTTAATTTAAAAGAGTGCTGCCAGTTAGTGGCATCCAAAAAGTGGTTGTTGGACCCCATTATTGTGCCACTTGTGCCAAGCAAGTCCCACCACCTCTGCATTCTCCCCTCTTGCACATTTTTGCAAAGCCATTTCAATTTAAAAGAGTGCTGCCAGTTAGTGGCATCCAAAAAGTGGCAGTTGGACTCCATTATTGTGCCACTTGTGCCAAGCAAGTCCCACCACCTCTGCATTCTCCCCTCCTGCACATTTTTGCAAAGCCATTTTAATTTAAAAGAGTGCTGCCAGTTAGTGGCATCCAAAAAGTGGCTGTTGGACCCCATTATTGTGCCACTTGTGCCAAGCAAGTCCCACCACCTCTGCATTCTCCCCTCCTGCACATTTTTGCAAAGCCATTTTAATTTAAAAGAGTGCTGCCAGTTAGTGGCATCCTAAAAGTGGCTGTTGGACTCCATTAGTGTCCCACTGGTGCCAAGCAATTTCCAGCACCTCTGCATTGCACCCTCAAGCTCATTTTTACTAAGCTATTATAATAGCAAACACTGAGGAAACTTAGTGGCATCCTAAAAGTGGCTGTTGTACTCAATTAGTGTCCCACTGGTGTCAAGCAATTTCCAGCACCTCTGCATTACACCCTCCTGCTCATTTTTAATAAGCTATAATAGAAAAAAATGCTGAAACTTAGTGGCATCCAAAAAGTGGCTGTTGGACTTCATTAGTGTCCCACTGGTGCAAAGCAATTTCCAGCACCTCTGCATTGCACCCTCAAGCTCATTTTTACTAAGCTATCATAATTAGTGATGAGCGAGTACTAAAAAGCTCGGGTGCTCGAAGCTCGGGCCGAGCCTCCCAAGATACTCGTGTACTCGGCCCGAGCAACGAGCCCAATGTTATCCTATGGGAGACCCGAGTATTTTTGTGAAATGACCACCGGCAGCATGTAGAAACCCTAAAAATGTCACAAAAGTCTCAGAAGAGTGCTCAAATGACATGGCAACAGCATGGGGAAGACCCCTTGAAGCATTTATCACTCAAAAGTCACAGCTGTGAACAATTTTGTCCGCGTTTCACGCCATTTTTACGGACTCACCAGAAAACCGTCCAAAATGACCCCAAAATGATTTTTCATGGCAGAAATGTTAAGGGCACATACCCAATAGTGAGATAGAGCTGGTGTATGTTACTTTTTGAGATTAATACATGAAAGATTTTACGTGAAAACATTGTGTGGCACTCCGATGTCCCTGAGAAGAGACGTACATGAAGGCCTCTTGAGTCTAATGTGCCCATTTTGAGGAAGTGAGTCTTTGTAGTATTTTCCTTTGCCAGGGCAGTCCAAAATTGTGAGGTTCACCAATGCCCCTGCATAGAGACGTGCATGAGGGCCTGTAAACCTGAAGTGCCCATTGGAAGGAAGTGGGTGTATTATAGTATAGCCCTTTGGCAGGGCAGCCAAAAATTGGGAGGCTCCACGTTGTCCCTGGGTAGAGACGTGCATGAGGGCCTGTAAACCTGAAGTGCCCATTGGAAGGAAGTGGGTGTATTATAGTATAGTCCTTTGGCAGGGCAGCCAAAAATTGGGAGGCTCCACGTTGTCCCTGGGTAGAGACGTGCATGAGGGCCTGTAAACCTGAAGTGCCCATTGGAAGGAAGTGGGTCTATTGTAGTATAGCCCTTAGGCAGGGCAGCCAAAAATTGGGATGCTCCACGTTGTCCCTGGGTAGAGACGTGCATGAGGGCCTCAAAACATTAAGTGTCCATTGTCAGGAAGTGGGTGTATTATAGTATAGCCCTTAGGCAGGGCAGCCAAAAATTGGGAGGCTCCACGTTGTCCCTGGGTAGAGACGTGCATGAGGGCCTCAAAACATTAAGTGTCCATTGTCAGGAAGTGGGTGTATTATAGTATAGCCCTTAGGCAGGGCAGCCAAAAATTGGGAGGCTCCACGTTGTCCCTGGGTAGAGACGTGCATGAGGGCCTCAAAACATTAAGTGTCCATTGTCAGGAAGTGGGTGTATTATAGTATAGCCCTTAGGCAGGGCAGCCAAAAATTGGGAGGCTCCACGTTGTCCCTGGGTAGAGACGTGCATGAGGGCCTGTAAACCTGAAGTGTCCATTGTCAGGAAGTGGGTGTATTATAGTATAGCCCTTAGGCAGGGCAGCCAAAAATTGGGAGGCTCCACGTTGTCCCTGGGTAGAGACGTGCATGAGGGCCTGTAAACCTGAAGTGCCCACTCGAAGGAAGTGGGTCTATTGTAGTATAGCCCTTAGGCAGGGTAGCCAAAAATTGGGAGGCTCCACGTTGTCCCTGGGTAGAGACGTGCATGAGGGCCTCAAAACATTAAGTGTCCATTGTCAGGAAGTGGGTGTATTATAGTATAGCCCTTAGGCAGGGCAGCCAAAAATTGGGAGGCTCCACGTTGTCCCTGGGTAGAGACGTGCATGAGGGCCTCAAAACATTAAGTGTCCATTGTCAGGAAGTGGGTGTATTATAGTATAGCCCTTAGGCAGGGCAGCCAAAAAGTGGGAGGCTCCACGTTGTCCCTGGGTAGAGACGTGCATGAGGGCCTCAAAACATTAAGTGTCCATTGTCAGGAAGTGGGTGTATTATAGTATAGCCCTTAGGCAGGGCAGCCAAAAATTGGGAGGCTCCACGTTGTCCCTGGGTAGAGACGTGCATGAGGGCCTCAAAACATTAAGTGTCCATTGTCAGGAAGTGGGTGTATTATAGTATAGCCCTTAGGCAGGGCAGCCAAAAATTGGGAGGCTCCACGTTGTCCCTGGGTAGAGACGTGCATGAGGGCCTGTAAACCTGAAGTGTCCATTGTCAGGAAGTGGGTGTATTATAGTATAGCCCTTAGGCAGGGCAGCCAAAAATTGGGAGGCTCCACGTTGTCCCTGGGTAGAGACGTGCATGAGGGCCTGTAAACCTGAAGTGCCCACTCGAAGGAAGTGGGTCTATTGTAGTATAGCCCTTAGGCAGGGTAGCCAAAAATTGGGAGGCTCCACGTTGTCCCTGGGTAGAGACGTGCATGAGGGCCTCAAAACATTAAGTGTCCATTGTCAGGAAGTGGGTGTATTATAGTATAGCCCTTAGGCAGGGCAGCCAAAAATTGGGAGGCTCCACGTTGTCCCTGGGTAGAGACGTGCATGAGGGCCTCAAAACATTAAGTGTCCATTGTCAGGAAGTGGGTGTATTATAGTATAGCCCTTAGGCAGGGCAGCCAAAAAGTGGGAGGCTCCACGTTGTCCCTGGGTAGAGACGTGCATGAGGGCCTCAAAACATTAAGTGTCCATTGTCAGGAAGTGGGTGTATTATAGTATAGCCCTTAGGCAGGGCAGCCAAAAATTGGGAGGCTCCACGTTGTCCCTGGGTAGAGACGTGCATGAGGGCCTCAAAACATTAAGTGTCCATTGTCAGGAAGTGGGTGTATTATAGTATAGCCCTTAGGCAGGGCAGCCAAAAATTGGGAGGCTCCACGTTGTCCCTGGATAGAGACGTGCATGAGGGCCTCAAAACATTGTTCCCATTGCAAAGGAGCGGGTCTCCTGTCGTTGTAATGTCCATTCTGCAAAGAATGGGCGAAAAAATTTACCACTGGGGGTATACCTGAAACAAAGGCCTAAGTATTGCAATTTGTAACGGTCATCATCATGGTGGCGCATGAGGAGAAGGAGGAGCAGTCCAGCGATTATCCAAAGTCCAGAAGTGTGTACCCATGGGTGAGTGGAGGTACATGGCAAACTTTAAATTCCGCTCTCATTTGCTGGTGGTGTGGTGAAGTCTGGCCCAATCCAACCCTTGTTCATCTTGATCAGAGTCAGCCTGTCAGCATTTTCAGTTGACAGGCGGGTGCGTTTATCTGTAATGATTCCACCTGCGGCACTAAAAACACGCTCTGACAAAACGCTAGCAGCAGGGCAGGCCAGGACTTCCAAGGCCTAGAGAGCCAATTCATGCCACGTGTCCAGCTTGGATACCCAATAATTGTAAGGCACAGAGGAATGTCGGAGTACAGTTGTTCGATCTGCAAGGTACTCCTTCAGCATCTGGGCAAACTTAGGATTTCTTGTGGCACTACCCCGCACCTCAGGGGCTGTGGTACGTGAGGGGCTGAGAAAACTGTCCCACATCTTAAAGACTGTTCCCCTACCTCTGGCGGATTGGACTTGTGCCTCTCTCGGCTGTACGCCTCGGTTGTCCACTGATTCCTGACCTATGCCGCTAGCATTTTGTGAGGGGAATGCTTTGCCTACTTCCGTGACTATGGCCTTCCGGAACTGCTGCATTTTGGTTGACCTCTCCTCCACGGGAATAAGAGACAAAAAGTTCTCCTTGTAGCGTGGGTCTAACAGTGTTACCAACCAGTAATGATTGTCGGCCAAGATGTTCTTAACGCGAGGGTCACGAGACAGGCAGCTTACCATAAAGTCAGCCATGTGCGCCAGACTCTTAACAGCCAGGACTTCAGTAGCCTGACCAACAAGATGACTGAACATGCTGTCCTCCTCCTCATCTACCCTGTCCTCTGGCCAGCCACGCTGAACCGAGGATATGACTGGTGTGCATGTCATATCCTCAATTTGGCCGTAGAGTTGCTCCATGTCTTTATCCTCCTCCTCGTCATAGTCCTCCACTGCACGTTGTGATGAGACGAGGCTGGGCTGTGTGTTATCATCACCCACACCCACTACTGTTTCTTGCTGCAACTCATCGCGCTCCGCCTGCAATGCATCATGTTTGTTTTTCAGCAGAGACCGTTTTAGAAGGCAGAGTAGCGGTATGGTGACGCTAATAATGGCGTCATCACCACTCACCATCTTGGTGGAGTCCTCAAAGTTTTGGAGGATGGTACATAGGTCTGACATCCATCTCCACTCCTCAGGTGTTATGTGTGGAGTTTGACCCATTTCCCGACGGCTTAGGTGATGCAGGTACTCAACAACTGCCCTCTTCTTCTCACATATCCTGACCAACATGTGCAGAGTTGAATTCCAACGCGTGGGGACATCACACACCAGTCTGTGAGCCGGAAGATGCAAACTGCGCTGAAAGCCGGCAAGGCCGGCTGAAGCAGTAGGTGACTTTCGAAAATGTGCAGACAGGCGGCGAACTTTTACCAGCAGATCAGACAGCTCTGGGTATGACTTTAGAAACCGCTGAACCACGAGGTTGAGCACATGGGCCACGCATGGAACATGTGTCAGCTGGCCTCGCCTCAAAGCCGCCACCAGGTTCCGGCCATTGTCACACACGACCTTTCCTGGCTTTAGGTTCAGAGGTGTGAGCCAGTGATCTGCCTGCTGTTTCAGAGCTGTCCACAGCTCTTCTGCATTGTGGGGTTTGTCACCTATGCAGATTAGCTTCAGCACAGCCTGTTGCCGCTTCGCCGAGGCAGTGCTGCAGTGCTTCCAGCTTGTGACTGGTGTGGAGGGTTCAGTGGATGAGGATGCGCAGGAGGAGGAGGAGGCTGAAGAGCATGACATTCCGGAGCTGTAGAGTGTGGGTGAAACACTGACTGAGGTAGGGCCTGCAAACCTTGGTGTGGGAAGGACGTGTTCCGTCCCTCGCTCAGACTGGGTCCCAGCTTCCACAATATTAACCCAGTGTGCCGTCAACGAGATGTAGCGGCCTTGCCCACAAGCACTTGTCCACGTGTCTGTGGTTAGGTGGACCTTGGGTGAAACAGCGTTGTTCAGGGCACGTGTGATGTTTTGTGACACGTGGTTATGCAACGCGGGGACGGCACACCGGGAGAAATAGTGGCGGCTGGGGACCGAGTAACGTGGGACAGCTGCCGCCATCAGGTCACGGAATGCTTCTGTCTCCACCAGCCTAAAAGGCAACATTTCCAGCGCAAGCAGTCGCGAAATGTTAGCATTTAGAACTGTGGCATGTGGGGTGTTGGCAGTGTATTTGCGCCTGCGTTCAAAGGTTTGCTGAATGGATAACTGAACGCTGCGCTGGGACAAGGACGTGCTTGATGATGGTGTTCTTTCTGCGTAGGCAACTGCAGGTGCAGGAGTGGAGGAGGCTTGTTCGCAGGCAGCATGGACAGGGGATTGGCTCGCATGCACAACCAGCGAAGACGTAGCAGTGACATCAGCAAGCACTGCTCCTCGACTCTGTTGTACTTCCCACAAAGTCGGGTGCTTGGCTGACATGTGCCTGATCATGCTGGTGGTGGTCAGGCTGCTAGTTTTGGTACCCCTGCTGATGCTGGCACGGCAGGTGTTGCAAATGGCCTTTTTTGAATCATCTGGATCCAACTTAAAAAACTGCCAGACTCGGGAAGACCTAACATTTGTACAGGCACCTTGTGTCGTCGTGTTGTTCCGGGGAACGGTTGCCTGACTTCTGCCTGGGGCCACCACCCTGCTTCTTACTGCCTGTTGTGATGCTACGCCTCCCTCCCCCTGTGCACTGCTGTCCTCGCTCTGCATATCCTCCTGCCAGGTTGGGTCAGTTACTGGATCATCCACCACGTCGTCTTCCTCTTCCGCACCCTGCTCCTCCTCCTGACTTCCTGACAATTGTGTCTCATCATCGTCCACCACTTGTTGAGACACGTTGCCAACTTCGTGAGAACGTGGCTGCTCAAATATTTGGCCATCTGTACAGACGATCTCCTCATGACCCACTTCAATATGAGCTGGCGAGAGGCCAGAATGTGTGAATGGAAACGTGAACAGCTCTTCCGAGTGTCCAAGTGTGGGATCATTAATGTCCGAGGAGGACGTGTACTCAGCCTGGTGGTAGGAAGGAGGATCAGGTTCAGAAATGTGCGGTGCAGTATCATGGCTACTGACACTTGACCGTGTGGAAGACAGAGTGTTTGTGGTGGTGCCAATCTGACTGGAAGCATTATCTGCTATCCAACTAACAACCTGTTGACACTGGTCTTGGTTCAAGAGCGGTGTACTGCTGCGGTCCCCAAGAATTTGGGACAGGACGTGCGAGCGACTAGATGTGGCCCTTTGTTGTGGCGAAATTAGAGCTTGCCCACGACCTCGGCCTCTGCCTGCACCACCATCACGTCCACTTCCTTGTTCCTTGCCAATGCCCTTGCGCATTTTGCAATGCTGTGCACTGCTGACGTGTATATTCACTACTTGTGCGTTATATCAAAGTTTGTGGAAATTGCACACAAGTGCACCTGTACGCTGCCACCGACAGGCACACACGTGCGGTTTTAAAAACCAAGCACGGACGCAATAAGAACCTAACAGGTTTTTTTGGGGAGCGACAATTACAGACAAGTCAGACACTATCTGGACTGTTTTACACTGTGTACACCAGCCCCAGATATGATGAAGGCTGGTATACGGTCACCACTAGGAATGGCTATATATACCCTGCCTGCCTGCCTGCCTGCCTGTATACTGGTACAATAGTCCTGACAAGGACTCTTCTGGTCACTAGCCTGTATTCAGACCTGGCTATACCCTGCCTGTATATAGCAACAATAGTCCTGAGAAGGACTCTGCTACTGTACTCCGACCTGGCTATACCCTGCCTGCCTGTATACAACTAGAATAGTCCTGAGAAGGACTTTTGGTCACACTGTTTGCAGCCCTGCAACTGAAAAAGCTATAAAGGGCCGCAAAGCTTTCCCTGAATCAGCGACACTCTCCCTGCACTCACTGTCTGGATAGCTGTGAGCAGAGCACAGCGCGCCGGCCGGTATAAAGGCTCGGTCACGCTGTGCAGGCCGGCCAATCACTGCAATTCCACAACTAACAGGGCTGTGGCATTGCAGTGGTCTGCCAGCCAATCCCTGCATGAGGGCTGGCTCTCAAAAGAGCGCCAACATGCAGGGATGAAGACCACGAGTACAGCACGAGTATCGCGAGATTACTCGGTCCCCGCCGAGCAGCCCGAGTACAGCGATACTCGTGCGAGTACCGAGTAGTTACAAGCATGCTCGCTCATCACTAATCATAATAGCAAACACTGAGGAAACTTAGTGGCATCTGTGACACCATGGACTAGCCAGGTAGTCACAGACATAACATCACACACACCCCCGCCCCTGGATAGTCTACATCAGTCAAACAAAATCCTTGTTGCCTCCCTCCAGGGTCTGATGTCCACACCAGGTGGGGCGGAGCCAGGTGGTTGGCCCCACCCACCGAGGAATTCACAGGCCTGGAGGTGGGAAAAGTGACAGATTCGAGTTGGAGTTGAAAGTGAGAGGACAGAAACTGTTGTTGTCTGGGTAGGAGCCCAGGCACTGTCAGCAAGGTCAGCAGACGGTGGTGGCCGTCTGCAGGAGGTGGTGCAAGTCCGCGTAACCGTAGGACGGGGGACGGGCGTTGGCCCTCCGGTACCGAGCCGGGGAGCAGATTTGTACCAAGCACAAAGGCAGGGCCATCAGACCCCGACCAGGCTAGGAGCCGCCGACAACGGTCAAATCCGAGAGTGACCGGAACCTCAGGGGTTCCCTAACACCTAAGACCCGACAGAAGGCAACAGTCCACACAGTGAGGATAAAAAGCCACCGCCATAGGCTAGAGATCCAAGGGTCAGCGCCTGCGGGCAAAACGGGCTCCTTTGGTACATACACGCCGGGGAGCGAACTACCGTTGGGAAACCATCGGAGTCAATACATTCTACAAAGGTGCAGGTGTCGCGGGCGAAGGAGGGGACGCTGCGCTCTCCCACTGCTCGGGTCCAGCTGCTGCTGCCGCTGCTCTGTGGTGGCTCGAGCGGTGGGCCGGATCCCGGGGACTCGAGCGGCGCTCCTCGCCCGTGAGTGAAAAGGGTGGGGTTTGATTGTGGGGGATTTGAGTATTGTCCGTGACGCCACCCACGGTTGTGGTGATATTGGTGACACCACCGCTGCTCTGGACGGGGATCCCAGGAGCGGTGACAGGGAGCAGCTTTGTTGTTAGTTCTCCCCTCCGTGGGTAGGGGGTTGGTTGTCCCGGGGCCGGTGATGGGATACGAGTGGATGGCAGGCGGGTTACGGGGCCTGGTGAGGTGCAGGGTCGCGGGGGCAGCGCTGTGCCACACGGCACGGTGGTACTCACTCAGCCAATGATGAGGACACAGTTCTTGGTAAAACACACGGCTGGATGGACGGGTCCCACAGGCGGCTGCGGTGTTGTTTCTCCCGGCAGGTTGATGGTGACTGCCTTTCCCTGCACCTATGTACGGTAGATGGTTCCAATGGGTTCCCACCGGTAACCCGCTCCCCAGCTTGGATATGGGCTGTAGGAGCCCCTTTTGCCCGCAGGCTCTGGCCCTGGGAACGGTAGCCTTGGCGGTGGCTGTGTTTCCCTCTCTCGGTTGGACTGTTGCCTTCTGTCGGGTCTTGGCTGCTGGGAAACCCAGGAGGTTCCCTTCGCTAACGAATTTGGCAAATTCACGGCGACTCCTAGCCCTCCCGGGGTCCGTAAGCCCCTGCCAGAAGGTGCTGACTTCTCTTTGTGTACCGGTCCGGTACCGCCGGGCCACCGCCCGTCCACGGTCCTTACGGTAGACTCCGATAGGCCACTCCTGCAGACGGTCACCACTGTCTGCCAACCTTGCTGTACCGCCCGGGTCACACACCCGGACGCTGTTAGATAGTTGCTCCACTACCACTTTCCTTCCTTCCACTTTCACCTCCAAAACTAATCTGTCTGCTTTTCCCGCCTCCAGGACTGTGAACTCCTCGGTGGGCGGGGCCAACCACCTGGTCCACCCCCTGGTGTGAACATCAGCCCCTGGAGGCAGGCAACAAGGGTTTGTGTCTGACGCTGATGTGCCTGACCGGGAGTGTGGGGTGTGTGGGTGTTGTTCTCTGTGGCCTCTGGCTTGTCCAGGGCGCCACACAGGAAAAGACAGCCACCATCAACCTGTCCGGGGAGAGCAAAGACACTGCAGCCGGCTGCGGGACCCGTCCATCCAGCCGTTTGGTTTACCAGAGACTCTGTGAATCTGTGCCTGAGTGATTACAAGAGTGCCATCCAGCACCGCGCCGCGCTGCCTCCGCAACCCTGCACCCCAGCTACCCTGCCTCCCCGTACCGCCACCGGGCCCCGGGATCACCAATCCCTACCCACGGAGGGGGAACCAACATCCTAGCTGCTCCCTGCCATCACTCCCGTGATCCCTGTCACCAGCAGCGGTGGTGCCCATTATCCCCACGACCCGTGGGTGGCGTCACGAACTATCTCCCCAAACAAACCACCCCCTTTTCACTCGTGGGCGAGGATCGCTGCTCGAGTCCCCGGGTCCGGCCCACCGCTCGAGCCACCGAGCAGCAGCCCCGGACCCGAGCGTAACGAGCGCGGCCCCTCCGCCCGCGACAACTTGGCATCACGAACAGGATTAGAACCAATCTACCTACCGGTAGAAGTGCGCCTTGCAGTCCCCGCCGGCGGCGTCCGGCCGAAAAATTTGAAGTTCCGCCATCTTGGGCGCGAAGATTTCCCACTCAAGCATCTTCCCCGAGCAGGGAGGGCGCGAAAGTGAGGCCCCGCCCCCAGAAGAAGGCAGTGCTAGAAAGAACCAAGGGGGGGCAGGTGCAGGTGTACCTGATGTAACCGAAGGTATAAAGAGCAGGGACGCCAGGACTCTGCTACACATCCGGTTCCTGGAAGCACACGCGCCAGTATGTCCGTCCCGTCCGGCAATGCTGAGATCACGGAGCCCACGCCAGGAACAGCGGCGTGGGTGGAGGCCCGGACCGCGCAGATGTGCTGCCGCCTGCAGGCCCAAGTCCGATTCCTAATGGAGCGATGGGTGGCCGAAATGAAGGAAGTAGCGGCACCCGTGCGGAGACGCGAGGTGGAGACAGTGTTGGAGGAGCGGGTAAACGACCCACGCCACTGTGTCCTTGAAGGACAAGTCACTGCGGCTGAGGGGCCCGGTCTGCATCTGTTCACCCTGCTGCCTCCCCCGCCATCCGCATCGGTTGTTGCTGCCCCGCCACTAGGTCCGCTGCCCTCAATACTGGTAGCGAAGTTCAACCCGTCCGCCCTAGAGGACCAACCAGTAGGCGTTGGCGAGCGACTCGCACTGATCCCGCTGCCGTGGAAGATCCCTCGGGAGGTGCCCATCCTCCTGCAGACGGCCACCATCATCTGCCGACCTTGCTGACAGTGCCTGGGCTCCTACCCAGACACCAACAGTTTCTGTCCTCTCACTTTCAACTCCAACTCGAATCTGTCACTTTTCCCGCCTCCAGGCCTGTGAACTCGTCGGTGGGTGGGGCCAACCGCCTGGCTCCGCCCCACCTGGTGTGGACATCAGACCCTGGAGAGAGGCAACAAGGATTTTGTTTGACTGATGTAGACTATCCAGGGGCGGGGGTGTGTGTGATGTTATGTCTGTGACTACCTGGCTAGTCCAGGGTGTCACAGATGCCACTAAGTTTCCTTAGTGTTTGCTATTAAGATAGCTTTTTTTTCTATTATAATAGCTTATTAAAAATGAGCAGGAGGGTGTAATGCAGAGGTGCTGGAAATTGCTTGGTACCAGTGGGACACTAATGGCGTACAACAGCCACTTTTAGGATGCCACTAAGTTTCCTCAGTGTTTGCTATTATAATAGCTTAGTAAAAATGAGCTTGAGGGTGCAATGCAGAGGTGCTGGAAATTGCTTGGCACCAGTGGGACACCAATGGAGTACAACAGCCACTTTTAGGATGTCACTAAGTTTCAGCAATTTTTTCTATTATAATAGCTTATTAAAAATGAGCAGGAGGGTGTAATGCAGAGGTGCTGGAAATTGCTTGGCACCAGTGGGACACTAATGGAGTACAACAGCCACTTTTAGGATGCCACTAAGTTTCCTCAGTGTTTGCTATTATAATAGCTTAGTAAAAATGAGCTTGAGGGTGCAATGCAGAGGTGCTGAAAATTGCTTGGCACCAGTGGGACACTAATGAAGTCCAACAGCCACTTTTTGGATGCCACTAAGTTTCAGCATTTTTTTCTATTATAATAGCTTATTAAAATGAGCAGGAGGGTGTAATGCAGAGGTGCTGGAAATTGCTTGGCACCAGTGGGACACTAATGGAGTACAACAGCCACTTTTAGGATGCCACTAAGTTTCCTCAGTGTTTGCTATTATAATAGCTTAGTAAAAATGAGCTTGAGGGTGCAATGCAGAGGTGTTGGAAATTGCTTGGCACCAGTGGGACACTATTGAAGTCCAACAGCCACTTTTAGGATGCCACTAAGTTTCCTCAGTGTTTGCTATTATGATAGCTTAGTAAAAATGAGCTTGAGGGTGCAATTCAGAGGTGCTGGAAATTGCTTGGCACTAGTGGGACACTAATGAAGTCCAACAGCCACTTTTAGGATGCCACGAAGTTTCAGCATTTTTTCTATTATAATAGCTTATTAAAAATGAGCAGGAGGGTGTAATCCAAGGTGCTGGAAATTGCTTGGCACCAGTGGGACACTAATGGCGTACAACAGCCACTTTTAAAATGCCACTAAGTTCCTCAGTGTTTGCTATTATAATAGCTTAGTAAAAATGAGAAGAAGGGTGTAATGCAGAGGTGCTGGAAATTGTTTGGCACCAGTGGGACACTAATGGAGTCCAACAGCCACTTTTAGGATGTTTCGCGGGCGGAGGGGCCGCGCTCGCCACGCTCGGGTCTGGGGCTTCTGCTGCTGCTTGGTGGCTCGAGCGGTGGGCCGGACCCGGGGACTCGAGCAGTTCTCCTTGCCCACGAGTGTAAAGGGGGTGGTTTGTTTGGGGAGATAGTTTGTGACGCCACCCACGGGTCGTGGTGATAATGGGCACCACCGCTGCTGGTGACTGGGATCCCGGGAGCAATGGCAGGGAGCAGCTAGGATGTTGGTTCCCCCTCCGTGGGTAGGGGTTGGTGATCCCGGGGCCCGATGGTGATACGGGGAGGCAGGGTAGCTGGGTTGCAGGGTTGCGGAGTTAGCGCGGCGCGGTGCCGGATGGCACTGTTGTACTCACTCAGGCACAGATTCACAGAGTCTCTGGTAAACCAAACGGCTGGATGGACGAGTCCCACAGCTGGATGCAGTGTCTTTGCTCTCCCCGGACAGGTTGATGGTGGCTGTCTTTCCCTGCACCTTTGTAGAATGTATTGACTCCGATGGTTTCCCAACGGTAGTCCGCTTCCCGGCGTGTATGTACTGTGAGACTGTGACCGGGGTTATCTATGACGGCCGGTATGTCTCGCCCCGGTTGTGCTCACTCCATGATAATCCACTATAGGGTTAATGCTGTTTTCCCTACAGGCTGAAGGGAGGGATAAATAGATTCAGGAACAAGGGCAGGTGTGCCGGGTGTGAGGGAGTTATCACATCTCCCTGAGTTCTCTGCCGGAAAGGCACATATGTACTATTGTGGACTTTTTCTTTGGAATAAACCGTGTGCTGTGAACCTTGGTGCCTGGATCCCGTGTCTTCTGCAGCGCAGCCGACGACGCTACCTCACAGTACCGAAGGAGCCCGTTTTGCCTGCAGGCGCTGGCCCTTGGATCTCTAACCTATGGCGGTGGCTTTTTATCCTCACTGTGTGCACTGTTGCCTTCTGTCGGGTCTTGGGTGTCAGGGAACCCCTGGGGTTCCGGTCACTCTCGGATTTGACCGTTGTCGGCGGCTCCTAGCCTGGTCGGGGTCTGATGGCCCTGCCTTTGTGCTTGGTACAAATCTGCTCCCCGGCTCGGTACCGGCGGGCCACCGCCTGTCCCCGGTCCTACGGTTACGCGGACTTGCACCACCTCCTTCAGACGGCCACCACTGTCTGCCCACCTTGCTGACAGTGCCTGGGCTCCTACCCAGACACCAACAGTTTCTGTTCTCTCACTTTCAACTCCAACTTGAATCTGTCACTTTTCCCGCCTCCAGGCCTGTGAACTCCTCGGTGGGTGGGGCCAACCACCTGGCTTCGCCTCACCTGGTGTGGACATCAGACCTTGGAGGAAGGCAACAAAGATTTTGTTTGACTGATGTAGACTATCCAGGGGAGGGGGTGTGTGATGTTATGTCTATGACTACCTGGCTAGTCCAGGGCGTCACATTCCCCCTTGGTGAAATGCAGACCGTCCGCGGGCTGCCCGTCCATCACCGGTTTTATTTCTGAAAAATATAAGTTAACATAGAAAACATAGAACATTAAGCATATTTTTAATTCTTCCCTTACGGGAGGCTTTTCTGTTAAACGTTACTAACGGTATAAAACATTTTTATTAATAATGGACAGGTGAGCGTGGCCCCTCCGCCCGCGAAGCATCCTAAAAGTGGCTGTTGGACTCCATTAGTGTCCCACTGGTGCCAAGCAATTTCCAGCACCTCTGCATTACACCCTCCTGCTCATTTTTACTAAGCTATTATAATAGCAAACACTGAGGAACTTAGTGGCATTTTAAAAGTGGCTGTTGTACTCCATTAGTGTCCCACTGGTGCCAAGCAATTTCCAGCACCTCTGAATTGCACCCTCAAGCTCATTTTTACTAAGCTATCATAATAGCAAACACTGAGGAAACTTAGTGGCATCCTAAAAGTGGTTGTTGGACTTCATTAGTGTCCCACTGGTGCCAAGCAATTTCCAACACCTCTGTATTGCACCCTCAAGCTCATTTTTACTAAGCTATTATAATAGCAAACACTGAGGAAACTTAGTGGCATCTGTGACGCCCTGGACTAGCCAGGTAGTCACAGACATAACATCACACACACCCCCGCCCCTGGATAGTCTACATCAGTCAAACAAAATCCTTGTTGCCTCTCTCCAGGGTCTGATGTCCACACCAGGTGGGGCGGAGCCAGGCGGTTGGCCCCACCAACTGACGAGTTCACAGGCCTGGAGGCGGGAAAAGTGACAGATTCGAGTTGGAGTTGAAAGTGAGAGGACAGAAACTGTTGGTGTCTGGGTAGGAGCCCAGGCACTGTCAGCAAGGTCGGCAGATGGTGGTGGCCATCTGCAGGAGGTGGTGCAAGTCCGCGTAACCGTAGGACCGGGGACGGGCGGTGGCCCGCCGGTACCGAGCCGGGGAGCAGATTTGTACCAAGCACAAAGGCAGGGCCATCAGACCCCGAACTTTCAACTCGAACGTTTAACTTCAGGGGTTAACTTACGGATGCGATTACCATTGCAGGGGACCGTACTGTGCCAATGTCGTACGGGACACCGGACTTCTTCTCCAGGCACAATACATCCCCGGGCTCTGAACCTCCAGCGGGAACGGTGGCGGGGGCAGCGTACACGGTACCTCTTGATCCCGGAGTGGTGCTTCACAAGGCTCACTCGTCACGGTGCTGTCGGGTCCTGGCTCCCAGCTGAGGAGGGATGCCGTGGGGGTCTGCGTGGCTTTATCTTCATGCGACACGGCTGCTGCGGCGGCCCTCTGTTCCTGGGCCCACACTGCGGCGACCATCCTCCGGACTTCCGCCTTCCAGTCGAACACCTGCTGCAATGTCTGTGCTCTCACCCGGACGCAGAATCGACCCAGCTCCCGCTCCAACCAGGCAGCGGTTCCCGCGGGGAGCTCACTCGGGCCGCGATCCTCCACATCAAAAGCCACTCCACCTCCTCCACTTCGGAGTCCCGCCATGCCGCCGACAGGGCTGAACGCAGACATCTTCCGTCCACTCTCCATAGCGGGCACCGCTTTGCGCTCTTCCTTGCAAGATCAAAGGGGGCGGGGCTTACTTTCGCGCTCTTTCTGCAGGCACGCCCCTCTTCTTCCCACGCTCAAATAGGCTAATGGCGGCAGTTTTTTCAGTAAAACACAGTTCTTTCACAGTCTTTTCAGGCGCACAGTACCCGGTGGGTCCGGGTACGAAATCCTGTTTGTGACGCCAAAATTGACTCGCCCACCCCAGGGCTATGGGACACCCGGTGCCGGGCCGGACTAGTCCGGGGGTCGTCAGTGGTGGTGGGGCCTGGCTCCGTGGCCCTGGTGGGTGTCAATAAAATATGGCTGCAGTGTTGGGGGTGAATAAAGTTTCTGTTCGTGACGCCACCTGTGGAATGCAGCTATTAAGCCGCCGCTGCTGTGAAGCCCCACAGGTGTTGTGTCAGTGTCGGTGCGTTACCTTCAGGGACTCCACGTTGCTGGATCTCCGTCACTGGTAGGAAATCTTCTGTTTTTGATCGTGACGCCACCTAGCAACCAGACTCTCCACCACACCCCTTGAGAGGAGATGGAGGCTCTACCCCCTCCACTATTCCAGTGAAGGTGAAGGCTTGCCCCCTCCTGGGATCCCCAGGGGTCCTCTCATGGGTACATGTGTGAGACCTGGTCACTATGCGCCTGTGTTCCACACCCCTGTCAGCCTTCTGGATTACCTGTATTGTACTGTCCCCAGCATGGGTGCAGTACTCAGTGGTGCCTGACCAGGTCAGGGGCGCCACATTCCCCCTTAGTTATCACCAGCACGTCCTCGGGCTGCAAGACAACATTTTAAAATGCATAAAACATTAAAACATGTAAAACATTTAAAAGCACCAGGTATTAGACATCACCACCCTCCACCCACAAGTCCGTTAACCCACCCAAAACCCTCTCAGGAGGCAGGTCACCGGTCCTTTTGGTAACCAGGTCTGGGCCATCCGTTTCTCCAGACCTTTCCTCCAATCTTCCTCTCCCGTTGGCCGCGACTTCAGCCACTTCTGGCAGGATGTAGAGGCGGCTTTCATGGGCTGGTGGTTTCAGGGTATACCTGGCCTGGTGGATCCGCGCCGTCAGCCTCTTCTGGCAGGATGCAGAGGCGGCCTCCACAGTTGGTGCTGACCAGGTACCCTCTTTGTGGTGGTGAGCCAAGGCCCCATAAACAGGCGTGCTCTCTGGTCGCAGGTGAGCCAAGGCCCTTTTCTACGGACGGGCCCCCCTGGTTGCAGACGAGCCAAGCCCCTAAACAGGCTGGCCCTGGTGGTGGTGCCACTGGTGTAACTATTTACACTGCGAGAGTTTGTGGCTATAGCAAGTTCATAGCCTTAAAGTTTATGGTTTTCTCACAATAGTTTTTGTGGGCGCATTTCTTAAACGTTGCAAACAAAACTTTCAAAACTTTAACTTCTGTACTTCTTTTCTGTACTTTACTTTACTCCTCTTTTTCACTAGGGCGAGGGCACGTTGGGCACTGGCACCTGTGACTTTCCTGCTCTTTGTCTCTGTCTTCATCTGTGGTTGCCTCATCTATAGGTTCTGTGTCTTTCCTTTCTTGGTCTGCATCTGATTCCTTTTCTGTATCTGTTTCTTTATCTCTGTCTTGTCTTTCTTGTCTTTCTTGTCTTTCTTGTCTTTCTTGTCTTTCTTGTGGCATGGGATGGCTGTAGGGTTTGCTGGTACGTAAGGCTACATCAAGTGCGTACAATCCCCTTTCACCTTGGTGCATGGTAAACTGTACCGAATCTCCCATTTTCAGATTTCTGCCAGGGTGTCCTCTAGGCAGGTGTGCGCTGACATCTCTCCTGTTAACAAATATTCCCTTTTTGATGCCAGGGGCTACAATAAATCCATAGCCGCTTCTCAGATTAAAGTCTTCCACTACGCCATAACACAGGGGTCCTCTAGCCTGGCTTTTGGCCCTTCTCAGGGACCGTTTCTCCTGTAGGTCTCTGGCGGTGACTTCCTTCTGCTCTGGAGACTGTGGGGCTGGAGCACACTGTGTTCTGTGGCGCCGTGTCTTGCGGGCTGGGTTCTGTAGAGGGCAGCTCACTAACTCCCAGGTGAGGTCTTGGGGCTGATCTTCGTCAACAGACGGTGTCAGGTCTTCCTCATCCCAGCGGGAGTATGGCAGCATCTCCGGCTCTGAATACACATCTGCCGCGGGTGGCACTGGAGTCGGAGTCAACCCTTCTGCTTCCTGGCCTCCTCTCCCCCTTAGTTCTTCTTGGCACTCCGGCTGTGGCAGTGCTGGGGATGGATGCTCTTCAGCCGGCCCAGGTGAGGGACTCCTTGGTGTAGCTGCTGCAGGAGTTAGCAGGAGACTCTTTGGGGTATGCGGAGGGGGAATGTACTGGCTCACCAACCATTGTGGAAATTTGGCCTCCAGGTCAGCCCTCATCTGCCAATATGCAGGGTCTTCACCCACCGTGGGCTGCCTATCAGGGACCTCTGTGGACCGGGGAGCAGTGTCTGCTCTGGCCTTACAGGCCGGGGTAAATGCTGAGGTAGTCTTTTCTTGGCGGGCCGCGCCCTGTATGGCGGCGGCCTGGTCTTGGCGGGCCGCGCCCTGTATGGCAGCGGCCTGGTCTTGGCGGGCCGCGCCCTGTATGGCGGCGGCCTGGTCTTGCATCTCGGTTGCAGCTTGCGTTTCAGTGGGCATCACCACTGCGGCCGGTTCTTGGCGGGCCGGACTGGGCATTGCAGCCGCGGTCTCACTTAGCGTCGCAGCCTCGATGGGGTCCGTGCAGGCTGAGCCGGGCGTCGCTGCAGTGACCGTAGCTTGGCGGGCCGCACCCGGCGGGGCTGCGGCCTGGTTCAGCATATCACTTGCGGCGCGGACGAGCGTCGCTGCTGCGTTGGGGTCTTGGCGGACCGGGTTCAGCAGGGTGGCAGCCTGGGTCAGCGTCACACCTGCAGCACGGATGAGCACTGCCGTGGTGGTCGGAGCCCTGCGGGACAGGCGGGGCATGGCTGTAGCAGCCTGGATTTGGCGGGCCGCTTCTAGCGTGGCTGCGGCCTGGTCCAGCGTCGCCGCGCCGGGCGCCTCTTCTGGGACCGCGGGCGTGGCAGCAGGGGTCGGGGCACTTGCGCTGGCCGGGGCATCACTCGACTCACCCATCGGTGGCAGCATCGGGGTCTGCGTCGTCGCCGCTCGGTCTGACATGCGTCGCGCGGCTCCCTCCTCGTAGGTCCGCACCGCCGCAGCCATCTCCAGGAGCTCCGTGCGTTCTTCTCTGATCTGCTCTATGACCCGGGTCTCCAGTCGGTCACAGAACTGGGCCAGCTCCCGATACCACCAGGCAGCGGAGCCTGGTTCTGGGTTCCTGCGGTCAGACGCCATTTCTTCTGCGCCGTCTTCTGCACGATCTCCCAGCAGTGGACTCTTCGCTGCCTCCTGTAACAAGCTGTCCAGTTTCTGCTCTGCCTCTTTCAGCAGCTCCTCTCCCAGCAGCAGGCTTGTGGCTCCCTTTCTGTTCCGCCGTTTCTCGACGCTTCCACTCTCATAGCTGGCAAGGTCAGAACTCTGCAGGGGATCTCTGGGTAGCCACACCTCTTCGTGGGCGGTAACTTCTTCCAGCGCGGGCTGCTGTTGTTTTTCAGCGCGCTTTTCATGGTGGCAATATGGCGGCGCTTCCAATTTTTCAAGCGGACCGCCCAGGCACATGGTCACCTGTCTGAACAGGTCTAGTCCTTATCCTGTTCGTGACGCCAGATGTGAAGCCCCACAGGTGTTGTGTCAGTGTCGGTGCGTTACCTTCAGGGACTCCACGTTGCTGGATCTCCGTCACTGGTAGGAAATCTTCTGTTTTTGATCGTGACGCCACCTAGCAACCAGACTCTCCACCACACCCCTTGAGAGGAGATGGAGGCTCTACCCCCTCCACTATTCCAGTGAAGGTGAAGGCTTGCCCCCTCCTGGGATCCCCAGGGGTCCTCTCATGGGTACATGTGTGAGACCTGGTCACTATGCGCCTGTGTTCCACACCCCTGTCAGCCTTCTGGATTACCTGTATTGTACTGTCCCCAGCATGGGTGCAGTACTCAGTGGTGCCTGACCAGGTCAGGGGCGCCACA
Source organism: Anomaloglossus baeobatrachus (assembly GCF_048569485.1). Lineage (NCBI taxonomy): Eukaryota > Metazoa > Chordata > Amphibia > Anura > Aromobatidae > Anomaloglossus > Anomaloglossus baeobatrachus. Next base: position 88,414,499 of record NC_134360.1, on the reverse strand, counting down.
CTGCTGTATGAGGCCTCCGGGGTGATGGAATGGCAGCAATGATGGTACTGCTCCCCACAGGTGGAGCAATACCCCGGGGCACAGTTGGTGCTTATTAGTGTCTATGCAGAGAAATAACTGAGGCAACACCAGGGGTGCAGTTTCAAGGTCTTTACTCACAGTTCTTGTTAAGGCCTGCAGGAGCCTTTGGACTGCTGGGACCACCGTCAGGGACCTCCGCCGATCCCGGGTAGATCTGGGGGTTGATGCCAGTGCACCCCTCTAATTGTGTCCTTTCTCAGCTGACTTCACTGGCCACCAGCTCTGAAGCTATCTGTGGCCCTGGAATCCCTTCGTTCCCTGCTTGGTGTCACCTGGACCCTCCGAGTCCCAGGGTCTTCACCAGGAAGCGTCACTTTCTTCTTTCTTTAGCTCCTGCCTGACTAGAGCTCTTCTTCTACTCTCTGTTTCTCTCCTTCTCTGTTGCTTTCTTTCTCTGTTGCGGACACTCTGAACTCACAGAGCTCCTTTCTCTTTCACAGAAAACCTGGAAGTTAACAGGTGGCTCAGGAATTGGTGTAGGAAAGAGGATTTTGGGTTCCTGGAGAATTGGGCCGACTTTTCAGTTGGCTACAGATTCTATGCTAGGGATGGGCTGCATCTTAATGGGGACGGTGCACCTCTGCTGGGGCAGAAAATGGCTAGAAGGTTGGAGGAGTGTTTAAACTAGGAATGGGGGGCGAGGGTATTCACTTTATAGAAGGGGAATGTAGTGCAGATAGTGACCAGGGCACAAGTAATGAAATTGGGGGTGGTACGGGGGGAAGGGTTAGGACAGTTAATACAGTAAGCAGGAATACAGGTACAGAGTCATACGTAACGTGCATGTACACTAATGCCCGAAGCCTCACAAATAAGGTGGAGGAATTACAATTAATATTGTTGATATAAACAACATCTGAACAAACGGGGGAGATTTTTGGTGATCACCTCCGATCACCATAACCCCTATATAGGCTAACAAAGATAATGATAAATCCCTGGTAGAGACTCCATAAGTATCAAAAACCAGAAAAAAGAGAGTCACTGACACTACCTTAATGCAGAAATGTACAAGTTTATTGAACAATTGTATAAAAAACACATAGATTAAAAGAGGTTCAAAGATGGAGTGCTGGAGGGGATACAAAAAACGAGGAGCTGCATACCACTGCTGAAGATGTACAAAAGTGCATCAAATAGTGGCTGGGGGACCTGTGTCACCAGGTAATAATTCAGAAATCAGCTCAAAACCTGCAAACGATTGCCATATAAACCACAGTAAGGTGCTGCCTAGTGCATGAATACTGGGCACAAAAGATGGTATAATGAGTGCCCAGCACACAAGCACCATGCCTGACAAGAATAAAGCCGGGGAGAAAATAGACCCCTAGCACATGGCAGAATACATATAAATTTGCAGGTCAAAACAATAACAGTGAGCAGGGACACATACCCATAATAACCGAATCAGCAGACGGAAGTGCAGCTCCACAGACCCCAACGCGTTTCGCGAGGGCTTCTTCACTGGGGGTCGCAATGTATGGTGTGTTTCCCAGGGTATAAATACATACAGAGCAGCTGATCGGAATTCGCGCGATGGCGACATACGTAATAGCGCATGCGCAGTCGGCCCGAAAGAGTCGCCCGGAAACTGCGTCAGCACTCCAGTGACAAGGTCCGGGAGGGAAAACCCCTTCAGACGTCACATCCGGCCAGTCACTCGATGGAGGCATCAGCAGTCACCAGGCAACGCAGGTCGAGCGCGCATGCGCACTATGTCACCAACGTTTGAATGCACTTCCACAGATACCAACGTGGGACGGTCGCATCCAGAAGGGATGCCGACCAGGATCATATTGGAAAGGTCAATGATAGGAGACATAGACAACAACAGCCGCATCTTAATACAAAAAACACATATGTAAGTGCATGAAAATATACAAGCATCGGGTGTCGGGCTGAAGCTTCTCCATAGTCCCCTGACATACTGTTCATGATCCATAGTCAGGTACACAAGTAATATGTAACGTGGAAGGAAAAAATTCCAGTAACAGATGAACCACAGCGCTAAAAACAAAAAGAAAAAAGGAAAAAACACACACATTAGTAAAAAGTATGGAAAAGAAGAACAAATATTATTGTCAATTGACACAATAGTACAGCACGCCAAGGTGTTAGAGACATGGATGGAAAGATATATAGAGCAGAGAATAATGAATAGTTAATAAGATGTAGTAAATGAGAAATGGAAAAATAAAATGGGAAAATAAAATAAAATAAAAGGACGGTGGTAACCAGAGCAGGACATCACATTATAGGAAAGGGGCAAAGGAGAGCCTCTCATTGAGACCATTAGGGGCAACAGATCCCACGAGCACAATCCATCTACATTCCATTTGTGCAAGGCGCCGTTGTAGGTCACCTCCACGGATACCTCCGTGTATGCAGTCAATGCCTCTGATCTTAAGACATTTTGGATTGCAATCGTGGAACCTGAGAAAATGTCGGGGAAGAGTTTTCAAAGTGGTTATGTCCTCCACATCACGTGCTGCCACGATGTCCCTCACATGTTCGCGAGTGCGAACACGTAGCTCACGTGATGTCAGACCCACATAGATTAATCCACAAGCGCATGTGGCATAGTAGATAACATGTGCTGATTTACAAGAAATGTATCTCTTGATCTTAAACTCCCGTTTGCCATCAGATGACATGAAGGTGGTAGCACGGATGATGTTCTTACATCCCATACAGTCACCACATGGAAAGCAGCCCAGCCGAGGTTTACCTACCCCGGGAATACTGGGCTGCTTTACCACGTAGTGACTACGTACAAGTAGGTCTCGAAGATTTTTACCCCTACGAGCCGTCATTAGAGGTTCAGACGGCAAAGACAGGGCCAATGAGGGTTCAGTAGTAAGAAAAGACCAGTGATGTGATAAAATTGTCCGCATTCTATTCCACTGATGGTTAAATGTGGAAATGAAACGGACTGGTGGGTTTACTTCTTCTTCCCCTCTTCCCTTAATATTGGGGTTCAAAAGATCACTGCGTTGGCATTTCTTAGCCCGCTTATAACCATCATTGATAGAACGCTTACTATACCCCCTTTCCAAAAACCTTTTTCTTAAATCCGATGCCTGTTGTTCAAAAAACGGGTCAGTGGAACAAATGCGTCGCATCCGCAAAAATTGGCCCCTAGGGACCGCCCTGATGGTGGAGGTTAAGTGTGCCGAAGATGCGTGGAGGAGTGAGTTGACGGACGTCTCCTTCCTATGGACATCCGTCTCAATCCTACCATTCTCCTGGACTAAGAGTCGAATATCCAGGAAATCGACGGATGATCGATTGTACTTATATGTCAATCTGATATTGAGGCTGTTGCGGTTGAGGTCGGACATAAATTCCTGCAGTTCCGGGATGGTCCCATGCCACACAATGAGTAGGTCATCTATGTAGCGGAACCATCCCGAAACGAGGGAGGGGGCGTGGGCGCCACCCCGGAATACCTCCCGCTCCCAGAAACCTAGGAACAGGCATGCATAAGATGGCGCACACGCCGCCCCCATCGCGGTCCCCCGCTGCTGTAAATAGAACTTGTCCCTAAAGGTAAAGAAGTTATGGGTTAGAATAAACCACAACAGCTCCAAAACCAGATCACATAGTGCCATGTCCATATTACTCATCCTCAGAAAAAAGTCAACTGCCCTCATTCCATCCCGATGATCAATACATGTGTACAGGGACTCCACGTCGGCAGTCACCAAAAGTGCACAAGGATCAAGATGTAATCCATCCACCTGTTTCAGAATGTCCATAGTGTCTCTGACATAGGAGGGCAAGGTCTCAACTAGTGGTCTTAAGTAGTATTCGATGAATTTACACACCGGATCGCAAAGCCCTCCCATGCCAGAGACAATTGGACGGCCAGGGGGATTCAGTCGATCCTTGTGCACCTTTGGCAACAGGTAGAAGGTAGGAACAGTGGGAAATTTTGTCAGAAGGCCATCCATGATTTTTTTGGTTATGGTACCCTCTGTTACTGCCCTCTCAAGGATGGTTAACAAGTCCTCCATGAACCCCTTCAGTGGGCAGGATGATAGCAAGGAGTATGTGTCTTTCTGTCTAAGTTGTTTAAGTGCCTCCTTCTCGTATTTCTCTATAGGCCAGATGACGACATTCCCCCCCTTGTCCGCCGGTTTTATCACAACATTGTCAAGAGCTCTAAGTTCATTAAGGGCACGTCTTTGAGTAGGTGTTAAATTGTCATATTTGCATGTATTCTTCAATTTGCGAAATTCGTTTGTGACAAGACGTGTGAAAATCTCGACTTGTGGGCATAAGGACAAGGGGGGAAAAGTCGAACACCTAGGCCTAACACTTGAAGGAAATTTACCTCTCAAATCGCCTCCAGACTCGTATTCAAGCTCCTCCAAGGTGCGTAAAGCAATCTGTTCCTCGGCTGTATTGAGACCCAGATCCATAGAGGGTCTGGAATGGAGCTTTCTCCAAACGAGCTTGCGCGCAAAAAGGTGCAAGTCCTTCAAGGCTGTAAAGAAATCGAAGTTTTCATTAGGCACAAAAGTTAGACCCAGACTAAGAACCTCATGCTGTTCACTAGAAAGGGGAAAAGAGGACAAGTTAATTACCTCCAATCGATTAGATTTTGAATCATGTGGGGGAGGTGTGATCTTACGCTTGTTTCCCGGTTGTCCCTTAAAAAAGGAGGCAGAAGGATGTCCACCATGTTCACGTCGAAAGAGAGTGCCCTTAGGGGTCTTGGATCTAACTACCATAGGCTCTTCTATGGATGAAAATGACGTCTGGGACTCGGAGCGGCTCATAGATATCCTACGTGAGGGTTGACGTGGTCTCCTCCACTTATATGCCATGCCTTTCTGGAAGTCACCAGAGTCACGTAAATACTTTTTCTGTTTAACAGCCAAAATCTCCTTCTCCCACTTTTTAAATTCGGCCTCAAGATCAGCCTCCATTTTAGTCCTTTGCTCAGGAGTGAGTCTAGTGCTCATCTCACCATAAATCCTTTCTATGTCTGTATCAAGTTCCTTCAGAGTTTTCTCATTTAATTGTATCAACATTTTCATAAACCCTTTTGAGCACGTTGATGCTAGGTTCTCCCATTCATTCCTAAACTCAAAATCATCAATCTCAAAAGAGGGAAAGATCTGGACCCTCAATCCTCTAGGTATTAAATCTCTGGATACATAGCGCTCAAGAAATGATTTATTCCACCATAGGCGGGTACGTCTGTTGAGGAGATTCTTGTATTTTTTATATAAATCCTCATCTTCTTTTCCACACGTATTAAGAACAATATTTGGATCCTCACCAAACACTCCATTAAGCTGTGAGAGCCACGCTTTTTCGCGTGCCCGAAAATCCATAAGTTCAGGGCACTGAGCTGTGAAAACACAGAAAACTGTAAATATAAACAACATCTGAACAAACGGGGGAGATTTTTGGTGATCACCTCCGATCACCATAACCCCTATATAGGCTAACAAAGATAATGATAAATCCCTGGTAGAGACTCCATAAGTATCAAAAACCAGAAAAAAGAGAGTCACTGACACTACCTTAATGCAGAAATGTACAAGTTTATTGAACAATTGTATAAAAAACACATAGATTAAAAGAGGTTCAAAGATGGAGTGCTGGAGGGGATACAAAAAACGAGGAGCTGCATACCACTGCTGAAGATGTACAAAAGTGCATCAAATAGTGGCTGGGGGACCTGTGTCACCAGGTAATAATTCAGAAATCAGCTCAAAACCTGCAAACGATTGCCATATAAACCACAGTAAGGTGCTGCCTAGTGCATGAATACTGGGCACAAAAGATGGTATAATGAGTGCCCAGCACACAAGCACCATGCCTGACAAGAATAAAGCCGGGGAGAAAATAGACCCCTAGCACATGGCAGAATACATATAAATTTGCAGGTCAAAACAATAACAGTGAGCAGGGACACATACCCATAATAACCGAATCAGCAGACGGAAGTGCAGCTCCACAGACCCCAACGCGTTTCGCGAGGGCTTCTTCACTGGGGGTCGCAATGTATGGTGTGTTTCCCAGGGTATAAATACATACAGAGCAGCTGATCGGAATTCGCGCGATGGCGACATACGTAATAGCGCATGCGCAGTCGGCCCGAAAGAGTCGCCCGGAAACTGCGTCAGCACTCCAGTGACAAGGTCCGGGAGGGAAAACCCCTTCAGACGTCACATCCGGCCAGTCACTCGATGGAGGCATCAGCAGTCACCAGGCAACGCAGGTCGAGCGCGCATGCGCACTATGTCACCAACGTTTGAATGCACTTCCACAGATACCAACGTGGGACGGTCGCATCCAGAAGGGATGCCGACCAGGATCATATTGGAAAGGTCAATGATAGGAGACATAGACAACAACAGCCGCATCTTAATACAAAAAACACATATGTAAGTGCATGAAAATATACAAGCATCGGGTGTCGGGCTGAAGCTTCTCCATAGTCCCCTGACATACTGTTCATGATCCATAGTCAGGTACACAAGTAATATGTAACGTGGAAGGAAAAAATTCCAGTAACAGATGAACCACAGCGCTAAAAACAAAAAGAAAAAAAAAAAAAAAAATTCTCTGCTCTATATATCTTTCCATCCATGTCTCTAACACCTTGGCGTGCTGTACTATTGTGTCAATTGACAATAATATTTGTTCTTCTTTTCCATACTTTTTACTAATGTGTGTGTTTTTTCCTTTTTTCTTTTTGTTTTTAGCGCTGTGGTTCATCTGTTACTGGAATTTTTTCCTTCCACGTTACATATTACTTGTGTACCTGACTATGGATCATGAACAGTATGTCAGGGGACTATGGAGAAGCTTCAGCCCGACACCCGATGCTTGTATATTTTCATGCACTTACATATGTGTTTTTTGTATTAAGATGCGGCTGTTGTTGTCTATGTCTCCTATCATTGACCTTTCCAATATGATCCTGGTCGGCATCCCTTCTGGATGCGACCGTCCCACGTTGGTATCTGTGGAAGTGCATTCAAACGTTGGTGACATAGTGCGCATGCGCGCTCGACCTGCGTTGCCTGGTGACTGCTGATGCCTCCATCGAGTGACTGGCCGGATGTGACGTCTGAAGGGGTTTTCCCTCCCGGACCTTGTCACTGGAGTGCTGACGCAGTTTCCGGGCGACTCTTTCGGGCCGACTGCGCATGCGCTATTACGTATGTCGCCATCGCGCGAATTCCGATCAGCTGCTCTGTATGTATTTATACCCTGGGAAACACACCATACATTGCGACCCCCAGTGAAGAAGCCCTCGCGAAACGCGTTGGGGTCTGTGGAGCTGCACTTCCGTCTGCTGATTCGGTTATTATGGGTATGTGTCCCTGCTCACTGTTATTGTTTTGACCTGCAAATTTATATGTATTCTGCCATGTGCTAGGGGTCTATTTTCTCCCCGGCTTTATTCTTGTCAGGCATGGTGCTTGTGTGCTGGGCACTCATTATACCATCTTTTGTGCCCAGTATTCATGCACTAGGCAGCACCTTACTGTGGTTTATATGGCAATCGTTTGCAGGTTTTGAGCTGATTTCTGAATTATTACCTGGTGACACAGGTCCCCCAGCCACTATTTGATGCACTTTTGTACATCTTCAGCAGTGGTATGCAGCTCCTCGTTTTTTGTATCCCCTCCAGCACTCCATCTTTGAACCTCTTTTAATCTATGTGTTTTTTATACAATTGTTCAATAAACTTGTACATTTCTGCATTAAGGTAGTGTCAGTGACTCTCTTTTTTCTGGTTTTTGATACTTATGGAGTCTCTACCAGGGATTTATCATTATCTTTGTTAGCCTATATAGGGGTTATGGTGATCGGAGGTGATCACCAAAAATCTCCCCCGTTTGTTCAGATGTTGTTTATATTTACAGTTTTCTGTGTTTTCACAGCTCAGTGCCCTGAACTTATGGATTTTCGGGCACGCGAAAAAGCGTGGCTCTCACAGCTTAATGGAGTGTTTGGTGAGGATCCAAATATTGTTCTTAATACGTGTGGAAAAGAAGATGAGGATTTATATAAAAAATACAAGAATCTCCTCAACAGACGTACCCGCCTATGGTGGAATAAATCATTTCTTGAGCGCTATGTATCCAGAGATTTAATACCTAGAGGATTGAGGGTCCAGATCTTTCCCTCTTTTGAGATTGATGATTTTGAGTTTAGGAATGAATGGGAGAACCTAGCATCAACGTGCTCAAAAGGGTTTATGAAAATGTTGATACAATTAAATGAGAAAACTCTGAAGGAACTTGATACAGACATAGAAAGGATTTATGGTGAGATGAGCACTAGACTCACTCCTGAGCAAAGGACTAAAATGGAGGCTGATCTTGAGGCCGAATTTAAAAAGTGGGAGAAGGAGATTTTGGCTGTTAAACAGAAAAAGTATTTACGTGACTCTGGTGACTTCCAGAAAGGCATGGCATATAAGTGGAGGAGACCACGTCAACCCTCACGTAGGATATCTATGAGCCGCTCCGAGTCCCAGACGTCATTTTCATCCATAGAAGAGCCTATGGTAGTTAGATCCAAGACCCCTAAGGGCACTCTCTTTCGACGTGAACATGGTGGACATCCTTCTGCCTCCTTTTTTAAGGGACAACCGGGAAACAAGCGTAAGATCACACCTCCCCCACATGATTCAAAATCTAATCGATTGGAGGTAATTAACTTGTCCTCTTTTCCCCTTTCTAGTGAACAGCATGAGGTTCTTAGTCTGGGTCTAACTTTTGTGCCTAATGAAAACTTCGATTTCTTTACAGCCTTGAAGGACTTGCACCTTTTTGCGCGCAAGCTCGTATTGAGAAAGCTCCATTCCAGACCCTCTATGGATCTGGGTCTCAATACAGCCGAGGAACAGATTGCTTTACGCACCTTGGAGGAGCTTGAATACGAGTCTGGAGGCGATTTGAGAGGTAAATTTCCTTCAAGTGTTAGGCCTAGGTGTTCGACTTTTCCCCCCTTGTCCTTATGCCCACAAGTCGAGATTTTCACACGTCTTGTCACAAACGAATTTCGCAAATTGAAGAATACATGCAAATATGACAATTTAACACCTACTCAAAGACGTGCCCTTAATGAACTTAGAGCTCTTGACAATGTTGTGATAAAACCGGCGGACAAGGGGGGGAATGTCGTCATCTGGCCTATAGAGAAATACGAGAAGGAGGCATTTAAACAACTTAGACAGAAAGACACATACTCCTTGCTATCATCCTGCCCACTGAAGGGGTTCATGGAGGACTTGTTAACCATCCTTGAGAGGGCAGTAACAGAGGGTACCATAACCAAAAAAATCATGGATGGCCTTCTGACAAAATTTCCCACTGTTCCTACCTTCTACCTGTTGCCAAAGGTGCACAAGGATCGACTGAATCCCCCTGGCCGTCCAATTGTCTCTGGCATGGGAGGGCTTTGCGATCCGGTGTGTAAATTCATCGAATACTACTTAAGACCACTAGTTGAGACCTTGCCCTCCTATGTCAGAGACACTATGGACATTCTGAAACAGGTGGATGGATTACATCTTGATCCTTGTGCACTTTTGGTGACTGCCGACGTGGAGTCCCTGTACACATGTATTGATCATCGGGATGGAATGAGGGCAGTTGACTTTTTTCTGAGGATGAGTAATATGGACATGGCACTATGTGATCTGGTTTTGGAGCTGTTGTGGTTTATTCTAACCCATAACTTCTTTACCTTTAGGGACAAGTTCTATTTACAGCAGCGGGGGACCGCGATGGGGGCGGCGTGTGCGCCATCTTATGCATGCCTGTTCCTAGGTTTCTGGGAGCGGGAGGTATTCCGGGGTGGCGCCCACGCCCCCTCCCTCGTTTCGGGATGGTTCCGCTACATAGATGACCTACTCATTGTGTGGCATGGGACCATCCCGGAACTGCAGGAATTTATGTCCGACCTCAACCGCAACAGCCTCAATATCAGATTGACATATAAGTACAATCGATCATCCGTCGATTTCCTGGATATTCGACTCTTAGTCCAGGAGAATGGTAGGATTGAGACGGATGTCCATAGGAAGGAGACGTCCGTCAACTCACTCCTCCACGCATCTTCGGCACACTTAACCTCCACCATCAGGGCGGTCCCTAGGGGCCAATTTTTGCGGATGCGACGCATTTGTTCCACTGACCCGTTTTTTGAACAACAGGCATCGGATTTAAGAAAAAGGTTTTTGGAAAGGGGGTATAGTAAGCGTTCTATCAATGATGGTTATAAGCGGGCTAAGAAATGCCAACGCAGTGATCTTTTGAACCCCAATATTAAGGGAAGAGGGGAAGAAGAAGTAAACCCACCAGTCCGTTTCATTTCCACATTTAACCATCAGTGGAATAGAATGCGGACAATTTTATCACATCACTGGTCTATTCTTACTACTGAACCCTCATTGGCCCTGTCTTTGCCGTCTGAACCTCTAATGACGGCTCGTAGGGGTAAAAATCTTCGAGACCTACTTGTACGTAGTCACTACGTGGTAAAGCAGCCCAGTATTCCCGGGGTAGGTAAACCTCGGCTGGGCTGCTTTCCATGTGGTGACTGTATGGGATGTAAGAACATCATCCGTGCTACCACCTTCATGTCATCTGATGGCAAACGGGAGTTTAAGATCAAGAGATACATTTCTTGTAAATCAACACATGTTATCTACTATGCCACATGCGCTTGTGGATTAATCTATGTGGGTCTGACATCACGTGAGCTACGTGTTCGCACTCGCGAACATGTGAGGGACATCGTGGCAGCACGTGATGTGGAGGACATAACCACTTTGAAAACTCTTCCCCGACATTTTCTCAGGTTCCACGATTGCAATCCAAAATGTCTTAAGATCAGAGGCATTGACTGCATACACGTAGGTATCCGTGGAGGTGACCTACAACGGCGCCTTGCACAAATGGAATGTAGATGGATTGTGCTCGTGGGATCTGTTGCCCCTAATGGTCTCAATGAGAGGCTCTCCTTTGCCCCTTTCCTATAATGTGATGTCCTGCTCTGGTTACCACCGTCCTTTTATTTTATTTTATTTTCCCATTTTATTTTTCCATTTCTCATTTACTACATCTTATTAACTATTCATTATTCTCTGCTCTATATATCTTTCCATCCATGTCTCTAACACCTTGGCGTGCTGTACTATTGTGTCAATTGACAATAATATTTGTTCTTCTTTTCCATACTTTTTACTAATGTGTGTGTTTTTTCCTTTTTTCTTTTTGTTTTTAGCGCTGTGGTTCATCTGTTACTGGAATTTTTTCCTTCCACGTTACATATTACTTGTGTACCTGACTATGGATCATGAACAGTATGTCAGGGGACTATGGAGAAGCTTCAGCCCGACACCCGATGCTTGTATATTTTCATGCACTTACATATGTGTTTTTTGTATTAAGATGCGGCTGTTGTTGTCTATGTCTCCTATCATTGACCTTTCCAATATGATCCTGGTCGGCATCCCTTCTGGATGCGACCGTCCCACGTTGGTATCTGTGGAAGTGCATTCAAACGTTGGTGACATAGTGCGCATGCGCGCTCGACCTGCGTTGCCTGGTGACTGCTGATGCCTCCATCGAGTGACTGGCCGGATGTGACGTCTGAAGGGGTTTTCCCTCCCGGACCTTGTCACTGGAGTGCTGACGCAGTTTCCGGGCGACTCTTTCGGGCCGACTGCGCATGCGCTATTACGTATGTCGCCATCGCGCGAATTCCGATCAGCTGCTCTGTATGTATTTATACCCTGGGAAACACACCATACATTGCGACCCCCAGTGAAGAAGCCCTCGCGAAACGCGTTGGGGTCTGTGGAGCTGCACTTCCGTCTGCTGATTCGGTTATTATGGGTATGTGTCCCTGCTCACTGTTATTGTTTTGACCTGCAAATTTATATGTATTCTGCCATGTGCTAGGGGTCTATTTTCTCCCCGGCTTTATTCTTGTCAGGCATGGTGCTTGTGTGCTGGGCACTCATTATACCATCTTTTGTGCCCAGTATTCATGCACTAGGCAGCACCTTACTGTGGTTTATATGGCAATCGTTTTCAGGTTTTGAGCTGATTTCTGAATTATTACCTGGTGACACAGGTCCCCCAGCCACTATTTGATGCACTTTTGTACATCTTCAGCAGTGGTATGCAGCTCCTCGTTTTTTGTATCCCCTCCAGCACTCCATCTTTGAACCTCTTTTAATCTATGTGTTTTTTATACAATTGTTCAATAAACTTGTACATTTCTGCATTAAGGTAGTGTCAGTGACTCTCTTTTTTCTGGTTTTTAATTAATATTGTTGGAAGAAAATTATGATATAGTGGGGATATCAGAGACATGGCTGGATGAGAGCTATGACTGGGCTGTTAATTTACAGGGTTATAGCCTATTCAGGAATGACCGTACAAATAAGCGAGGGGGAGGTGTGTGTCTATATGTAAAATCATCCTTAAAACCCATCCTGCGTGACAACATATGTGAGGGTACTGAGAATGTAGAGTCCCTATGGGTGGAGATAAGGGGGGGAGAATGAATAATAAAATACTGATAGGGGTGTGTTATAAGACGCCGAATATTATGGAAGAGGTAGAGAATCTCCTCATAAAGCAAATTGATAAAGCAGCGAGTCTCGGAGAGGTAATTATTATGGGGGACTTTAACTATCCTGATATAAATTGGGGAACAGAAACTTGCAGTTCCAGCAAAGGAAATAGATTTTTGATAACAATGAAAGATAATTACCTTTCACAAATGGTACAGGACCCCACAAGAGGGGGAGCACTACTAGACCTTGTACTAACCAATAGGCCAGACCGCATATCAAATATACAAGTTGGGGGTTACTTGGAGAATAGTGATCACAAAATAATAAGTTTTCATGTATTCTTTAGTAAGATGTCTAGTAGAGGGGCTACAAGGACACTAAACTTCAGGAAAGCAAATTTTAAACGGTTGAGAGATGATCTTAGTGCAATAAACTGGGATGATGTACTAAGTAATAAAAGTACACAAAGCAAATGGGAGACTTTTATGAGCATCCTGAATAGGGCTTGTGCAGAAAATATACCCTATGGGAACAAACATGCTAGAAATAGGAGGAAACCCCTATGGCTAAATAGAGCTGTAAGGGAAGCAATAAAAGAAAAACAGAAAGCCTTAAAAGAATTAAAGAGGGTAGGTAGTGATGAGGCATTATATAATTATAGAAAATTAAATAAAATATGTAAAAAGCAAATTAAGTTAGCTAAGTTTGGGACAGAGAGACTCATTGCGAGAGAAAGTAAAAATAATCCTAAAATATTCTTTAACTACATAAACAGTAAAAAACTGAAAAGCGATAGTGTTGGCCCCCTTAAAAATAGTCTTGGTGAAATGGTGGAAGGGGATGAGGGTAAAGCCAACCTGCTGAATGACTTTTTTTCTACGGTTTTTATACAAGAAAATGCCATGGCAGATGACATGACCAGTGATACCATAAATTCACCCTTGAATATTACCTGCTTAACCCAGCAGGAAGTACGCCGCCGCCTCGAAATCACTAAGGTTGACAAATCTCCGGGCCCGGATGGCATACACCCCAGAGTACTACAGGAATTGAGTTCTGTGATAGACCATTATTTTTAATCTTCTCAGATTCCTTAATAACAGGGTCGGTACCGCAGGACTGGCGCATAGCAAATGTGGTGCCAATATTCAAAAAGGGGACAAAAACTGAGCCGGGAAATTATAGGCCGGTAAGTTTAACCTCTACGGATGGTAAAATCCTTGAGGGTTTCTTGAGAGATGCTATACTGGAGTATCTCAAGAAAAATAACCTTATGACAGAGTATCAACATGGGTTTATGAGGGATCGATCCTGTCAAACTAATTTGATCAGCTTCTATGAAGAGGTAAGTTCAAGCCTGAACCAGGGAAATGCAGTGGATGTTGTGTATATGGACTTTTCAAAAGCTTTTGATATGGTGCCACACAAAAGGTTGGTACATAAAATGAGAATAATGGGGATAGGGGAAAATATGTGTAACTGGGTTAAAAACTGGCTCAGTGATAGGAAACAAAGGGTGGTTATTAATGGCACGTACTCGGACTGGGTCTCAGTTCATAGTGGGGTACCACAGGGGTCAGTATTGGGCCCGCTTCTTTTCAACATATTTATAAATGACCTTGTTGGGGGCATGCGGAGTAGAATTTCAATATTTGCAGATGATACTAAACTCTGCAGGGTAATCAATACAGAGGAGGATAATTTTATATTACAGGGAGATTTATGTAAATTGGAGGAGTGGGCTGAGAAGTGGCAATTGAAGTTTAATGCAGATAAATGTAAGGTCATGCACTTGGGTAGAGGAAATAACATTTATGATTAGATTATGTACTTAATTGTAGAACACTGGGTAAAACAGACACAGAAAAAGACTTGGGTGTATGGGTGGATGGTAAACTTCACTTTAGTGGACAGTGTCAGGCAACTGCTGCCAGGGCTAATAAAATAATGGGATGTATTAAAAGAGGTATAAGTGTTCATGAAAAAAATATAGTTCTACCTCTATACAAGTCACTGGTGCGACCGCACTTAGAATACTGTGTACAATTCTGGTCACCGATATATAACAAGGACATAGCTGAACTGGAGAGGGTGCAGAGAAGAGCGACCAAGATTATTAGAGGAATGGGTGTGCTGCAATACTAAGACAGGTTATTAAACTTGGGGTTGTTTAGTTTGGAAAAACGAAGGCTTAGGGGGGATCTAATCACAATGTATAAATATATGAGGGGACAGTACGGTGACCTTTCCAGAGATCTTTTTACACCTAGGCCTGCGACTGGAACACGGGGGCATCCGCTACGTCTTGAGGAAAGAAGGTTTAATCATAATCACAGACGAGGATTCTTTACTGTACGAGCAGTGAGACTGTGGAACTCTCTGCCGCATGATGTTGTAATAAGTGATTCACTACTAACATTTAAGCAGAGCCTGGACGCCTTTCTTGAAAAATTTAATATTACCAGTTATGTATATTAGATTTTATGACAGGGTATTGATCCAGGGAACTAGTCTGATTGCCGGATGTGGAGTCAGGAAGGAAATTTTTTCCCCATTGGAACTTGTTCGCCACATTGGGTTTTTTTTGCCTTCCTCTGGATCAACATATTAGGCTACAGGTTGAACTAGATGGACTTAGAGTCTCCCTTCAACCTTAAAAACTATGATACTATGATACAGCTACATGCTGGCTCCTCACTCTCTCACTCTCTGAGGTAAACTGAATCTCTGACCTTCCTCTCTGCTGTACACTCGGCTGGCTCTTCCCACCCCCCGGTTGCTAAGCTACCACCCTATGGGAGCAGGGATGGGTCTTACGGCCCCTCTCAGCATGCAGCATGGGAGGGTTGCTGCCACTGTCCCTGGTCCCAGTGTGTGCCTAGCAATGGGTGTAGTGCAGTTTTACCTGTGAACTGGCATGTACCCCTTTCCTTACTCAGGATGGGACATCACACCCCTGACTGGGGTGCAATGTCTCTGTGGCGACGGAAGCCTCAGGGGCGCCACAAATGCACCGACACAACACCTGTGGGGCTTTACACTTAGTGCGAAAAGCCACTTTGCACAGGTACTTGCACTCCGTGCCGGCTCTAAGTCCTGTGTTGTGCCTAGACAGCATGCTGAAGCGGATAGTCTTTTTTTCGGAGACTGTATTTCATGCTACTGAGCATGCTCAGGCAGGGCCGGATTATAGGCGGGGCAGGCGGGGCTTCAGCCCCGGGGCCCCCACCAAAAGAGCTTCCAAGGGGGCCCCCACCACCAGGGCCATACTTGCCACCCGTCAGCAATTTTTTTTTTCTTTTCTTCACACCCGCTCCCCCTCCGTTAAGACAGTCTAAATCAGCTGTGTTTTCGGGGGGGGGGGGGGGGGGGGGGGGGGCACCTACATTTATTTGTATCTGCGTCTCTAAGACGCAAAAACAAGCTGCGGGCACAGGACGCTGATTGACCTCGGAAGTACCATCGTTTGTACTTCCGGGGTCAGAGGTGTGCCTGCTCCCTGCTCTGCTGCGGCGTCCAATGCTGCGGACGTCACAGCAGGACGCCGCGGACGTCACAGCAGGACGCCGCCGCGGAGAAGACCCACGCGCGTGGCCGGCTGGCCGGCCGCGGAGGAGAGGACCCACACGGGCGGCCGGCTGCCTGGCCGGCCGCGGAGGAGAGGACCCACGCGGGCGGCCGGCTGCCTGGCCGGCCGCGGAGGAGAGGACCCACGCGGGCGGCCGGCTGGCTGGCCGGCCGGCTGGCCGGCCGCGGAGGAGAGGACCCACGCGGGCGGCCGGCTGCCTGGCCGGCCGCGGAGGAGAGGACCCACGCGGGCGGCCGGCTGGCTGGCCGGCCGGCTGGCCGGCCGCGGAGGAGAGGACCCACGCGGGCGGCCGGCTGGCTGGCCGGCCGCGGAGGAGAGGACCCACGCGCGCGGCCGGCCGCGGAGAAGACCCACGCCGCGGCCAGGAGAGGAGACTAACCGGAGCAGGAGAATGGCCGCGGCACCGGAACAGCAGCAGGACGATGGCGGCCTATACCGGAGCAGCAGGAGGATGGCATCAGAGCAGGTAGGGACAGAGCTGAAGAAAGATGTGTGGTGTGATGCAGAGCTGTGTGGTGTGATGCAGAGCTGTGTGGTGTGATGCAGAGCTGTGTGTGTGAAGCAGAGCTGTGTGTGTGAGTGTGTGTGTGAAAGAGAGCTGTGTGTGTGTGAAGCAGAGCTGAAGAAATATGTGTGGTGTGAAGCAGAGCTGTGTGTGTGTGTGTGTGTGTCTGTGTGTGAAGCAGAGCTGTGTGTGTGAGTGTGTGTGTGAAAGAGAGCTGTGTGTGTGTGAAGCAGAGCTGTGTGTGAAGCAGAGCTGAAGAAATGTGTGGTGTGAAGCAGAGCTGTGTGTGTGTCTGTGTGTGAAGCAGAGCTGTGTGTGAGTGTGTGTGAAAGAGAGCTGTGTGTGTGTGAAGCAGAGCTGAAGAAATGTGTGGTGTGAAGCAGAGCTGTGTGTGTGTCTGTGTGTGAAGCAGAGCTGTGTGTGTGTCTGTGTGTGAAGCAGAGCTGTGTGTGTGTGAGAGAAGCAGAGCTGAAGAAAGATGTGTGGTGTGAAGCAGAGCTGTGTGTGTGTGAGAGAAGCAGAGCTGAAGAAAGATGTGTGGTGTGAAGCAGAGCTGTGTGTGTGTGTGTGTGTGTGTGAAGCAGAGCTGAAGAAAGATGTGTGGTGTGAAGCAGAGCTGTGTGTGAAGCAGAGCTGAAGAAAGATGTGTGGTGTGAAGCAGAGCTATGTGTGAAGCAGAGCTGAAGAAAGATTTGTGGTGTGAAGCAGAGCTGTGTGTGTGTGTGAAGCAGAGCTGAGTGTGTGTGTGAAGCAGAGCTGAAGAAAGATGTGTGGTGTGAAGCAGAGCTGTGTGTGAAGCAGAGCTGAAGAAAGATTTGTGGTGTGAAGCAGAGCTGTGTGTGTGTGTGAAGCAGAGCTGTGTGTGTGTGTGAAGCAGAGCTGAAGAAAGATGTGTGGTGTGAAGCAGAGCTGTGTGTGTGAAGCAGAGCTGTGTGTTTGAAGCAGAGCTGTGTGTGTGTATATATGAATCAGAGCAGTCTATGCGGCACCCCAGAACTATATGGGTCCCCCAGAGCGCTAAGCCACCCATCCCAGTAATGTGTACGCCACCAGAGCGGTTTGCCACTCCAGTAACGTCTATGCCCCCCCAGTAATGTCTATGCCCCCTGCCCCTCCTGTAATGTATTTATTGTAGGCCCCAGCCCCTCCTGTGATGTATATACATCAGTGCTGTGTCAGTGTGCATGGTGTGCAGTCATGTCTGTTATTGATGGCCATCATGCAACACAGCCATATGTCCTGGAGGAGCTGGAAACAAGCGGGAGAGGTGAGTGAGGCTGCTTGTGACTTCTCCATATTAACACCTGTAATGCGTCTGTGTCTGCATGTATGTCAGTGTATATGACTGTGCATATATTTGTCTGTTTAAATGTATTTTTGTGAATTTGTCTTCAAATATGTATATGTACGTATGCCTGTATGTGTATGTGCGTGTCTGTGTGTGGATGGGGCCCACTGAGACTCAACCGGGGACCACAAAAACCTGGAGCCGTCCCTGGCTGCCTTAACATTGGGATCAATTAAAAATATGTGAGTAAAGGCCTACATTTATTTGTATCTGCGTCTCTAAGACGCAAAAACAAGCTGCGGGCACAGGACGCTGATTGACCTCGGAAGTACCATCGTTTGTACTTCCGGGGTCAGAGGTGTGCCTGCTCCCTGCTCTGCTGCGGCGTCCAATGCTGCGGACGTCACAGCAGGACGCCGCGGACGTCACAGCAGGACGCCGCCGCGGAGAAGACCCACGCGCGTGGCCGGCTGGCCGGCCGCGGAGGAGAGGACCCACGCGGGCGGCCGGCTGCCTGGCCGGCCGCGGAGGAGAGGACCCACGCGGGCGGCCGGCTGCCTGGCCGGCCGCGGAGGAGAGGACCCACGCGGGCGGCCGGCTGGCTGGCCGGCCGGCTGGCCGGCCGCGGAGGAGAGGACCCACGCGGGCGGCCGGCTGCCTGGCCGGCCGCGGAGGAGAGGACCCACGCGGGCGGCCGGCTGGCTGGCCGGCCTGCTGGCCGGCCGCGGAGGAGAGGACCCACGCGCGCGGCCGGCCGCGGAGGAGAGGACCCACGCGCGCGGCCGGCCGCGGAGAAGACCCACGCCGCGGCCAGGAGAGGAGACTAACCGGAGCAGGAGAATGGCCGCGGCACCGGAACAGCAGCAGAACGATGGCGGCCTATACCGGAGCAGCAGGAGGATGGCATCAGAGCAGGTAGGGACAGAGCTGAAGAAAGATGTGTGGTGTGATGCAGAGCTGTGTGGTGTGATGCAGAGCTGTGTGGTGTGATGCAGAGCTGTGTGTGTGAAGCAGAGCTGTGTGTGTGAGTGTGTGTGTGAAAGAGAGCTGTGTGTGTGTGAAGCAGAGCTGAAGAAATATGTGTGGTGTGAAGCAGAGCTGTGTGTGTGTGTGTGTCTGTGTGTGAAGCAGAGCTGTGTGTGTGAGTGTGTGTGTGAAAGAGAGCTGTGTGTGTGTGAAGCAGAGCTGTGTGTGAAGCAGAGCTGAAGAAATGTGTGGTGTGAAGCAGAGCTGTGTGTGTGTCTGTGTGTGAAGCAGAGCTGTGTGTGAGTGTGTGTGAAAGAGAGCTGTGTGTGTGTGAAGCAGAGCTGAAGAAATGTGTGGTGTGAAGCAGAGCTGTGTGTGTGTCTGTGTGTGAAGCAGAGCTGTGTGTGTGTCTGTGTGTGAAGCAGAGCTGTGTGTGTGTGAGAGAAGCAGAGCTGAAGAAAGATGTGTGGTGTGAAGCAGAGCTGTGTGTGTGTGAGAGAAGCAGAGCTGAAGAAAGATGTGTGGTGTGAAGCAGAGCTGTGTGTGTGTGTGTGTGTGTGTGTGAAGCAGAGCTGAAGAAAGATGTGTGGTGTGAAGCAGAGCTGTGTGTGAAGCAGAGCTGAAGAAAGATGTGTGGTGTGAAGCAGAGCTATGTGTGAAGCAGAGCTGAAGAAAGATTTGTGGTGTGAAGCAGAGCTGTGTGTGTGTGTGAAGCAGAGCTGTGTGTGTGTGTGAAGCAGAGCTGAAGAAAGATGTGTGGTGTGAAGCAGAGCTGTGTGTGAAGCAGAGCTGAAGAAAGATTTGTGGTGTGAAGCAGAGCTGTGTGTGTGTGTGAAGCAGAGCTGTGTGTGTGTGTGAAGCAGAGCTGAAGAAAGATGTGTGGTGTGAAGCAGAGCTGTGTGTGTGAAGCAGAGCTGTGTGTTTGAAGCAGAGCTGTGTGTGTGTATATATGAATCAGAGCAGTCTATGCGGCACCCCAGAACTATATGGGTCCCCCAGAGCGCTAAGCCACCCATCCCAGTAATGTGTACGCCACCAGAGCGGTTTGCCACTCCAGTAACGTCTATGCCCCCCCCAGTAATGTCTATGCCCCCTGCCCCTCCTGTAATGTATTTATTGTAGGCCCCAGCCCCTCCTGTGATGTATATACATCAGTGCTGTGTCAGTGTGCATGGTGTGCAGTCATGTCTGTTATTGATGGCCATCATGCAACACAGCCATATGTCCTGGAGGAGCTGGAAACAAGCGGGAGAGGTGAGTGAGGCTGCTTGTGACTTCTCCATATTAACACCTGTAATGCGTCTGTGTCTGCATGTATGTCAGTGTATATGACTGTGCATATATTTGTCTGTTTAAATGTATTTTTGTGAATTTGTCTTCAAATATGTATATGTACGTATGCCTGTATGTGTATGTGCGTGTCTGTGTGTGGATGGGGCCCACAGAGACTCAACCGGGGACCACAAAAACCTGGAGCCGTCCCTGGCTGCCTTAACATTGGGATCAATTAAAAATATGTGAGTAAAGGCCGCTTTACACGCTGCGATATCGGTCCCGATATCGCTAGCGTGCGTACCCGCCCCCATCTGTTGCGCGACACGGGCAAATCGCTGCCCGTGCCGCACAACATCGCCCAGAGCCGTCACACATACTTACCTGTCCGGCGACGTCGCTGTGACCGGCGAACCGCCTCCTTTCTAAGGGGGCGGTCCATGCGGCGTCACAGCGACGCCACTGAAGCGTCACTTAACCGCCGCCCAATAGCAGCGGAGGGGTGGGGATGAGCGGGATGTAACATCCCGCCCACCTCCTTCCTTCTGCATAGCGGCCGGGAGGCAGGTAAGGGGAGCTTCCTCGTTCCTGCGGTGTCACACGGAGCGATGTGTGCTGCCACAGGAACGAGGAACAACTTCGTTACTACTGCAGCAACGATATTAGAGAATGGACCCCCATGTCGCCGATTAGCGATTTTGCACGTTATTGCAACGATGCAAAATCGCTTATCGGTGTCACACGAAACGGCATCACTAATGCGGCCGAATGTGCGTCACGAATTCCGTGACCCCAACGACTCCGCATTAGCGATGTCGCAGCGTGTAAAGCCCCCTTTACTCTACTTTCTTTGTATAAGTGACGACTGTGAGTGATCCTGGACTGTATCTGTATTGTACTGTGTGTATAAGTGACGGCTGTGAGTTATCCTGGACTGTATCTGTATTGTAGTCCTGTAAATCTGAATATGGCAGATCAGGGTAAAGGTCCAGTCACACTAAGCAACTTACCAGCGATCCCAACAACGATGGGGATCGCTGGTAAGTTGCTAGGAGGTTGCTGGTGAGATGTCACACTGCGACGCTCCAGCGATCCCACCAGCAACCTGACCTGGCAGGGATCGCTGGAGCGTCGCTACACAAGTTGCTGGTGAGCTCACCAGCAACCAGTGACAAGCCCCCAGCGCCGCGTGGAAGATGCTGCGCTTGGTAACTAAGGTAAATATCGGGTAACCAACCCGATATTTACCTTGGTTACCAGCGCACGCAGCTACACGTGCAGAGAGCAGGAAGCAGCGCACACTGAGCGCTGGCTCCCTGCTCTCCTAGTTACAGCACACATCGGGTTAATTACCCGATGTGTGCTGCAGCTAAATGTGCACAGAGCAGGGAGCAGCGCACAATGCTTAGCGCTGGCTCCTTGCTCTCCTAGTTACAGCACACATCGGGTTAATTAACCCGATGTGTGCTGCAGCTACATGTGCACAGAGCAGGGAGCAGCGCACAATGCTTAGCGCTGGCTCCTTGCTCTCCTAGTTACAGCACACATCTGGTTAATTAACCCGATGTGTGCTGCAGCTACATGTGCACAGAGCAGGAGCCGGCACTGATAGTGAGAGCAGCGGAGGCTGGTATCAAAGGTAAATATCGGGTAACCAAGGACAGGGCTTCTTGGTTACCCGATGTTTACATTGGTTACCAGCCTCCGCAGAAGCCGGCTCCTGCTGCCTGCACATTTAGTTGTTGCTGTCTTGCTGTCACACACAGCGATCTGTGCTTCACAGCGGGACAGCAACAACTAAAAAATGGCCCAGGACATTCAGCAACAACCAACGACCTCACAGCAGGGGCCATTTTGTTGCTGGATGTCACACACAGCAACATCGCTAGCAACGTCACAAAAGTTGTTCGTTAGCAGCGATGTTGCTAGCGATGTTGCTTAGTGTGACGGGGCCTTAAGATACATGTTTATTGGATTTATATCTAAATGCTACAGTTCGTGCTCTACTGTTATGGCTAAAAATGTTAACGTTTATGGGGCCCCCACCAGATTTTCTGCCCAGGGGCCCCCACCAACCTTAATCCGGCCCTGTGCTCAGGCACTTAATGCATCAGAGGCTAGGTCCGGTAATGAACTCTTTGGCCCTGCCCCTGATTTGGGGGGCCCATATAGACCACAGGGCATCATGTGTCCTGACGATGTGACCAGGCCAATCCCAACTGGCTTGCAGAGGCCCACCCCTATGACTTGTCACCTCATTATTGTTGGACAGACGATGACTGGTGAGGTGTTTGGGTCGTGGCAGCCATGAGGTCATCATTGAAGTGGCGGTTCCGAATAGGACGCTAGTTATGCCACTCATGACGTGTCACTCTGCTTTTGTCTGCAGGTGGTGCATTGTGGTCCACCCTGGTTTGTGGCGGACCCAGGTTATAAAAGGGGCTGGAGCCAACAAGGAGGTGTGCAGTCTTCTATTATGCTCCAAAAAAGCACACCTCCATGTGTTGAACCCTTTGCGTCTTTAGGCCAGAAGTAGGCAAGGATAGGGCGTCAATGCAGGTCACCACCATAGTTGATAACGCAGAATGGTTAAGACCAGCTCCTGTCCTACCAGTCCTGCTAGTGCAGCCCAGTGGTATTAACAGGCCTGCTGCTGCTGATGCGCCTGCTGTCCACAGGTGTGGCCCGTACGCACATGGACAG
Organism: Anomaloglossus baeobatrachus; assembly: GCF_048569485.1. NCBI lineage: Eukaryota > Metazoa > Chordata > Amphibia > Anura > Aromobatidae > Anomaloglossus > Anomaloglossus baeobatrachus. The sequence goes on along the minus strand of NC_134360.1, from coordinate 88,391,524 downwards.
CGTACCCAATGTCCCCTGTGTTGTTAACAGTGATTTCCTGGGCTGGGTGGGCGTGTGAACCCTGTGACGCTAACAGGTCTCCCAGTCTGCAGATCCGAGTGGCGTCTAACTCGGTTCAGGCTACTATTAGTGTCATAGCCACTCAGCTCTGTATCCTCCACCTAACCTTCCATTTGCCAGCCTCTCCTTTTCCATCTGGGAGAACGGTGGACACCGACTGGCGATGGGGATATATACCTTTCTCTTTCTTTTCTTCTTTATTTTTTTATATAGCGGTCACATAGTATATACCACCTTATCCAAATCTGCCATTCCCACCATAACAGATGTTGTTTCTTCAGAAAATGTTACTGTTGCTTAACCACCAAACCCATGGGCACAAACTTTTTTCCCCTTTCCAACACACCTGTTTCCCTTTCCACCAGCATCTGTCCTTTTTCAACTCATTTTGTTTATGACCAAAAGTGCAACTCGCCAGGGACACCGTACTCAAAGCCATCTCAGCACAGCAGCCAGCCCTCGGTCCCTCAGATGAGGACAAGAAGTAAAAGACCATTTCTTCCTATCCATGTCAAAGCGTTGAGATTCACTCTGTGCAGCACAGGTGTTTAGTGGAAAAGCAGATCTAAGATTGCGTACCCCCTTCTGCTGATACTCCTGTATACATGCGTCCCTTTCTATGGCAGGAATTATTTCGCCAAATTTTGTCTTGTATAGGGAATCTAACAGTGTGGCAACCAAATAGTCAGCATGACTTGGAATTCGTACAATCCGAGGGTCATGTTGTAGGTAGTGCAGCAAGAAGGCGCTCATGTGTCTTGTGCATCTAGGAGGACCAAGTCCTTGGTGTGTTGGTGGCGGAGAGGTGAGAATCGTGCCTCCTTCCTCTGCCCTCTCCCCCCAACCTCGCACAACCGAAATGTGAGCAAGCTCTCACTCATCTGCTGAGTCTTCCATGCCCATCACCAGTTCGTCCTCCATTTCTTCATGGGCTCCTGCACCTTCCTCAACAGTTTTGCTGATACTATGCGCCCTTGTTAATCCCTCTCCCCCACCATGACTGCCGCCTTGGTGCCGCTGACCGTCTGGACCTTGTAGATCTTGTTATCCCTTCCGCATATGACTCCTCCTGTACTTCCTCCCCTTCCTCTTGTCCCAACACCTGACTCCGAATAATGCTTACAGTGTGCTCCATCATGTAGATGACCAGAATTGTCACGCTGAGAATGGCATCACCAGTGCTAAACATTTTCGTCGAAATTTGTAAACTGTGTAGAAGGGTGCATAGGTCCTTGATCAGACACCACTCCAGCAGCGTGATCTGCACCACCTCAGGATCAAGTTAGCACAGGGTATACGTCATAACGTATTTCAGCAGGGCTCGGCAGTGCTGCCACAGACGCTGCAACATGTGCAGATTCAAATTCCTGCGTGTTGGCAAATCGCATTTCAGGCGTGTAACCGCCAGACCTAAAGTCTTCTGTAGCGATGAAAGTTGTTGAGCTGCTGGGTGCGAACCATGGAAGTGAGCACATAGCGAGCATGCCCGCTGCACAAGGCCATGTAGGCTGGGATGGTGTTTTAAAAATTGCTGGAGAATTAGATTCAACACGTGAGCCATACAAGGCACGTGTGTCACAATGCCGTGATGAAGGCCCACAGCCAGGTTTGCATCATTGCAGCACAATGCTGTTAAGTCAACACCGGAGTCCGCTCAATCAATTTGTACTCCGGTCGCCAGGTGACAACGTGTTCCTTTCGTGCATAGTGCTGATGATGGGAAAGAAGTCTATGCCAGCAGCGCAGGTGGACGCAGGTTGGGCTCAACCACTGGGCTGCGTTACCTTGACAGATGCAGAACCACAGGCTGAATGTAGGTGGTGGGTATCTCACAGATGAAGTACCATCATTCAGCTACAACCAATGGGAATACACCACAACCTTTTTTAGGCCCATCCTGTCTGCAGACCACTGCCAGAAAAAGCTGAATCAGATTCAACACGTGAGCCATACAAGGCACGTGTGTCACATTGCCCTGAAGAAGGGCCGCAGACTGGTTTGCATCATTGTCGCACCCGGCATTCCCTGGCTGCTGGTTGAGTGGAGACAACCATTGATGAAACTCGGTCTTACTCTCCAGAGCTTACCGTCCACAACTCCTCAGCAGTGTGACTCACATTTCCCAGACATTTCTAAGTAAAGAGTCGACCTCATTATGCTGTTGAGCTCTGCTGCCAGCATAGTAAGGAGGTGTGTGGGATTCCTTGGGCGCAGTTACAATGAAGGGTGGCCTGACCACACAGGGTTTGGGCCGAGGTGCAGGACCAGCACGAGGTTGAGGAGGTAGAAGCAGTGGAGGAACTTGTACATACAGAGGAAGGATTGACACACAACTCGTGGGGACAAAACGACTTGTACAGCAGACCCTTCTCCATCTCTCACCATAGTTACCCAGTGCCTAATCAGCAACATGTAACTCCCCTGTCCATGCTTACTGGTCCAAGTATCTGTTGTGAAATGCACCCTGTCACACACAGTTTATCAAGGAATTGGTGATGTTGTGTGCGACCTGCTGTGGTAGCGCGGGCACCCCTTTCTTGGAGAAGGAGTGGCGAATGGCCATCGGCTCTTGGGGCACTGCAATGGGCATAAGGTCTCGAAAATCCTCGGTCTCAAAAGGGTGTAAAGGCAGCCTTTCTGTAGCCAACAAGTTTGAGATGCTGAAACTAAACCTCTTAGGCATGTCATGCCCTTCAAAAATCATGTAAAACACAACTAGGCGAGGGGACTCCAACCACAGTCTCCCTCGTTGCCACTAATTGGGCCACCCCCCCACTTGACTGGCATCAGTTGACCCCCCTTTTCAAAATGAAAAAGATGCTTTGCATGAAGCACTCTCAAAAATACTTGTGCCTTTCCCCTCCCCTGGCTGACCCAGGGGAAGAAAAGTCTTCTGAGAGCCATGACTTGTTCATCTTGGTTCTTGGAGAAACACAGCAAGGGGACTACAACCACAGTCTCCCTCGTTGCCACTAATTGGGCCACCCCCCCACTTGACTGGCATCAGTTGACCCCCCTTTTCAAAATGAAAAAGATGCTTTGCATGAAGCACTCTCAAAAATACGTGTGCCTTTCGCCTCCCCTGCCTGACCCAGGGGAAGAAAAGTCCTCTGAGAGCCATGACTTGTTCATCTTGGTTCTTGGAGAAACACAGCGAGGGGACTCCAACCACAGTCTCCCTCATTGCCACTAATTGGGCCCCCCCCCCACTTGACTGGCATCAGTTGACCCCCCTTTTCAAAATGAAAAAGATGCTTTGCATGAAGCACTCTCAAAAATACGCGTGCCTTTCGCCTCCCCTGGCTGACCCAGGGGAAGAAAAGTCCTCTGAGAGCCATGACTTGTTCATCTTGGTTCTTGGAGAAACACAGCGAGGGGACTCCAACCACAGTCTCCCTCGTTGCCACTAATTGGGCCACCCCCCACCCTCACTTGACTGGCATCAATTGACCCCCCTTTTCAAAATGAAAAAGATGCTTTCCATGAAGCACTCTCAAAAATACACGTGCCTTTCCCCTCTCCTGGATGACCCAGGGGAAGAAAAGTCCTCTGAGAGCCATGTCCACATTGTCAGTGGACAGACGCGTGTGCTTATCTGTCAGCAGACCCCCAACAGCACTGAAGACAGGTTCCGAGAGAGCGCTGGCTGAAGGACACGACAAGATCCCCAAGGCGTATGTGGCGAGCTCAGGCAATTTATCCAGATTGGAAGCCTAAAATGAGCAACGCTCAAGTTGCACAGTAATGGCATCGATGTTCCCTTGCATATACTCATATATCTGTGTCGCCTCATCTTTTTCCTTGTCCAGCTCTTTTGTTTTCGCATGAGTATATGTCCTTGTCACTTTCCCATGTGTTTGTGTTGTGTTGTGAGTTGTTTGTCACCTTTTGGACACCTTTGAGGGTGTTTTCTAGGTGTTTTTATGTGTTTGTGATTGCCTCCTATTGTTTCCTTTGGGGTTCGAGTGGTTCGCCGAACCGAACTCGAACGCGACCTCCGTTCGGCGAACCAAGCTCGAGCCGAACCGCGACCGGTTCGCTCATCTCTAGTCGTGACTTTTACACAAGTGAGGTGCAGGAGAAAGGCAGAAACCACCAACCTGTTAAGGGGAAACTGCAGTCGGCTGCGGGCACCGTTCACCATCTTGTTTGGTTTACCAGAGACTCCAGCATGTTTATCATAGTGAGTACACCAGTGCCTTCGGGCTGTGCACCGCGCCGCACCGCACCGACACCCCAGCACGCATCCATTACCGCACCTCAGCACCTCCCTCGGGCCCTCCGGACCATCATCCCCCTACCCACGGAGGGGTCAACACCAAGCTGCGCAACACCGTCCCCGGGAGCCTAGTCAACAGCAGCGGTGGTGTCCATCCATTCACCACAACCCGTGGGTAGCATCACTAACTTAAATCCCCTACAAGCCACCGCGGCTCTGGCCGTGGATGTCCCCACCGAAGTCCCTACGTGTAGCGCCAACCCCCTTTCAGAGCGACGTGACCCCCGGGTCCATGGAGAGCTCGAGCCACCCACCGACGAGCACGGATCCGAGCGGCTCGGCAGCCGGCCGAGCCCCGGGGCGGTACACATCGACTCTTCTGGCGTCACGAACAGGATTGAACCCATCCACCTACCTGTGGAAGTGCGCCTTGAAGTTATCATCAGCGGAGTCCCCGTTGAAAAATCGCAGAATCCGCCATCTTGTCACCTTCCCGCCCAAGCCGTCTTCTCCAAGAAAAAAGGGCGCGAAAGTAAAGCCCCGCCCCCTGAGAGCAGAGCGGTACAGAAGGCAAGCAGAGTGCCCCAAAAAGACCAAGGGGGGACGGAGGGAAGATGTCCGTACCTACTGGAGATGGCGAAGGGGCATCAGCTGCGGATCCAGCGGTCGCCCAGGTACTGCCGATCTCCTTGCCCTACGTGCCCGGTGCTACCTGGCTACCCCAGTACGATGGGAAGCCTGATTCCTTGCAGGTGTTCCGGAGAAAGATAAACACGATCCTTGACTTATATGCCATGACTGGCAGACAGCGTGCGACAGTAGTGCTAGGGCAGCTGACCGGCGCGGCCGAGCAGGAGACGGAGACCTAGGCAGACGCGGACCGGGCCTTGGTGACCACTACTTCAAGAAACTCCAGACCGCCTTTGAAACCCGCACCGAGGCTGAGTTGCGGATGCAGTCTACCAATGTCGGCAACGGCCCGCAGACAGTATAAGAGACTATGCCTTGCGCCTGCAGACAGCCCTCCGGACGCTGAGGCGGGTGGACACCATCAGTGAGGCTGACAGCAACAAGATGCTAGTGGAGCAGTTCCTGCAGGGACAGGGGTCTGCCGAAGATCGCAAACAGCTGCGTTTATGGACTTTGGAGCACGCCGACCTAGACTTTACAGTACTAAAAGAGCCGGCGATTAAGGCCCTGCAAGCACCAACCATTGGCGCTCCTGATGCGACCCCTTGGCCGGTCGAAACCGCTCCTGTCTCAGTAGCGCCCCCTCCCTTGGCTCTACCGGCCCCTGCTGCACCCGTCGGGACGATGGAAGCGCTGGCCTCGCAGGTCCGACGCATGAACGAAGACCTCACCAGGATCCTTAGCCGCACTCCAGCTACCGACGGAAGCCAAGCCCCAGGAGAAGATCCAGCTCGCCGACAGTCCAGAGGATGTCCCTTGCATGCAGCGGAGGAAGAACAACGACCCGCTGTATGGGCCACCTGTTTAATACAGGTGCAACAAGCCTGGCCATTACTCTAGGCGATGCCCATTAAACGAGCAACCCCTAAGGCCAAGGGCCAATCCTCAGGAGTAGATCCTCACGGCCCAACTGATTGGCGAGACCGGTATGTTGGAGGTCGCCCTATCATCTCCCTGGCGGTGGATGGAGTCCCGACCATGGCCCTGTTGGACACCAGATCGCAAGTAATGACTATGCCTTATTCATTGTATCAGTGATACTGGGCCGATAGTGAACTTGCCCCTCCCGATGATAGCATGACCATTATTGCGGCCAATGGGCTCCCTATGACCCAGGTGGAGTTCAAAGAGGTGATCCTGACTGTAGGACGGACCCAGCTGAAGCGCCAAGGGATGATTGTGGTGCTGAATGAGCCCAGTGACCATAATCCGAAAGTGGTCCTAGGGACCAATGTGATTGACACTACTCTGTCCTCATCCTCCTGGACCTGTCCTCTGCCTTTGACACAGTGGATCACTCCCTTCTACTACAAATTCTCTCATCTCTGGGTATCACAGACTTGGCGCTATCTTGGATCTCCTCATACTTAACCAAACTTTCAGCGTCTCCCACTCTTACATCACTTCCTTATCTCGCCCCCTATCTGTCGGTGTCCCCCAAGGTTCAGTTCTTAGACCCCTGCTGTTCTCCATTTACACCTTCGGCCTGGGACAGCTCATAGAGTCCCACGGCTTTCAGTATCAACTCTACACTGATGATACACAGATCTACCTCTCTGGACCTGACATCACCTCCCTACTAACCAGAATCCCACAATGTCTGTCTGCTATTTCATCCTTTTTCTCTGCTTGTGTCGCGGGCGGCGGGGCGCTGCGCTCGCTAATGCTCGGGTCCAGCGCTGCTGCTGCCGCTCGGTGGCTCGAGCGGTGGGCCGGATCCGGGGACCCGAGCGGCGCTCCTCGCCCGTGAGTGAAAAGGGGGTGGTTTGTTTGGGGATTTAGTCCGTGACGCCACCCACGGGTTGTGGTGAAGATGGGCACCACCGCTGCTGGTGACGGGGATCCCGGAAGCGATGGTAGGGAGCAGCTGGGATGTTGTTTTCTCCCTCTGTGGGTAGGGGTTGGTGGTCCTGGGGCCCGGTGGTGTGACGGGGAGGCAGGGTCGGTGAGGGGCAGGGTTGCAGGGACAGCGCGGCGCGGTGCCGGATGGCACGGGTGTACTCACTCAGCAAAAGAGGCACAAAGTCTCCGGTAAACCAAACGGCTGGATGGACGGGTCCCGCAGCCGGCTGCTGTGTCTCTCCCCGGACAGGTGATGGTGGCTGTCTCTCCCTGCACCTTTGTGTACTGTGTTGACTCCAATGGCTTCCCAACGGTAGTCCGCTCCCCGGTGTATAGATACCGGAGGAGCCCGTTTTGCCCGCAGGCGCTGGCCCTTGGATTTACAGCCGTTGGTGGTGGCTGTGTATCCCCACGGTGGGAGCGGTTGCCTTCAATCGGGACTTGGTTGTTAGGGAACCCCGGGGGTTCCTGTCAAATTCGGATTTGACTATTGATGGCGGCTCCAAGCCTGGTCGGGTTCCGATGGCCCTGCCTGGGTGTGCTTATCTTCACTCCGTTCCCCGGGCCGGTACCGGTGGACCACCGCTGAGCCCCGGTCCTTACGGCTCTGCGGAGTTCCACCAACTCCTGCAGATGGCCACCACCGTCTGCCAACCTTGCTGTCAGTGCCTGGGCTCCGACCCAGACACCTCAAGTACGTGACCTCTCTCTTTCACCTCCAAGACTAATCTGTCACTTTTCCCGTCTCCAGGCCTGTGAACTCCTCGGTGGGTGGGGCCAACCACCTGGCCCCGCCCCACCTGGTGTTGACATCAGACCCTGGAGGGAGGCAACAAGGGTTTTGTGTCTGACTAATGTAACTGTCCAGGGGTGGGGGTGTGTGAGTGTTTTGTCTGTGGCTACCTGGCTAGTCCAGGGCACCACATTCCCCCTTGGTGAAATGCAGACCGTCCGCGGGCTGCCCGTCCATCACCGGTTTTATTTTTCAAACTGTAAAAATATAAATAACATGGTAAATGGTAAACATATCAACATAAGCATACTTTTGGTCACTTTAAACGTTGCACATATAAAACATTTTTAATACTGACGGACGGACGGATGTCTTCCGCTTTCCCACCCAAGCAACCTAGCCCTGATGCTGCCCCTAAGAAGTGGGCAGCACCCCTTGACCCCAGTCCAGGTTCAGGCTGCCCGAGCGGGAACGGGTACGGTAACTCGCACCTGACTGTCACTTCAGGGGACCCCATGTCCAAGGGGGACCCCTGACCCCCGGAGGATGGCCACTGGTCCAGGTGATGGCCGGGCCCCAGCCTCCTCTGCTGCGGGCCCTTCCTCCAATCTGCCTCTCCGGAGGCGGCAACGGTATCCATCCCACAACATTATTTACAGGCCTACAAGTTCGTGGGTGGCCTGCCAGTTCTCGGCCATGTCCATGAGGAGTTTCTCATGTGGGTATGTGGGGTGAACTTATCAACAGGGACAACTCCAGTCCCAACGGGGATGGTTCTCTTCTCGGACGGTAATCAGGTGATTTTTCGGTTTGATTACTTTTCATTCACTCACATATTTACACAATTAGAATACGACACCCCTAGATGGTAGTCACTGTGGCCCGGTCCGCGTCGGTCCAGGTCTCCGTCTCCTGCTCAGCCGCGCCGGTTAGCTGCCCTAGCACTACCGCTGCCCGTTGCCTATCCGTCAAGGGATATAAATCGAGGACCGGGCTAATCTTTTTCCGGAACACCTGCAAAGCATCAGGCTTCCCATCGTACTGCGGTAGCCAGGTAGCCCCGGGTACATAGGGCAGGGAGAACGGCATCACCTGGGCGACCGCTGGGCCCGTGGCCTCCCCCGCTCTTGCAGTCGGAGCATGGGCTATCCTGTTTCCATCTACGGGCGCTGCTGCGACCGCCACTCCTCCCACGGCTCCGTCGGGGGCAGACATCTTTTTCCCGTCCCCCGTGGTTCTCTTTAGCACTTCCGCTTGTTGGGGGTGGGGCTTCGCTTTCGCACCTTCCCTGCTCGGGGAAGACGCTCGAGCGGGAAATCTTCGCGCCAAAGATGGCGGCGCTTCAAATTTTTCGGCCGGACGCCGCCTGCGGGGACCACAAGGCGCACTTCTACTGGTAAGTAGATCGGTTCTATCCTGTTTGTGACGCCAAGTTGTCGCGGGCGGCGGGGCGCTGCGCTCGCTAACGCTCGGGTCCGGCGCTGCCGCTGCTGCTCGGTGGCTCGAGCGGTGGGCCGGATCCGGGGACCCAAGCGGCACTCCTCGCCCGTGAGTGAAAAGGGGGTGGTTTGTTTGGGGATTTAGTCCGTGACGCCACCCACGGGTTTTGGTAAAGATGGGCACCACCGCTGCTGGTGATGGGGATCCCGGGAGCGATGGTAGGGAGCAGCTGGGATGCTGTTTTCCCCCTCCGTGGGTAGGGGTTGGTGGTCCCGGGGCCCGGTGGTGTGACAGGGAGGCAGGGTCGGTGAGGTGCAGGGTTGCAGGGACGGCGCGGCGCGGTGCCGGATAGCACGGGTGTACTCACTCAGCAAAAGAAGCACAAAGTCTCCGGTAAACCAAACGGCTGGATGGACGGGTCTCGCAGCCGGCTGCTGTGTCTCTCCTCGGACAGGTGATGGTGGCTGTCTCTCCCTGCACCTTTGTGTACTGTGTTGACTCCAATGGCTTCCCAACGGTAGTCCGCTCCCCGGTGTATAGATACCGGAGGAGCCCGTTTTGCCTGCAGGCACTGGCCCTTGGATTTCCAGCCGTTGGCGGTGGCTGTGTATCCCCACGGTGTGAGCGGTTGCCTTCAATCGGGACTTGGTTGTTAGGGAACCCCGGGGGTTCCTGTCACATTCGGATTTGACTATTGACGGCAGCTCCAAGCCTGGTCGGGGTCCGATGGCCCTGCCTGGGTGTGCTTAGCTTCACTCCGTTCCCCGGTCCGGTACCGGTGGGCCACCGCCCAGCCCTGGTCCTTACGGCTCTGCGGAGTTCCACCAACTCCTGCAGATGGCCACCACCGTCTGCCAACCTTGCTGTCAGTGCCTGGGCTCCGACCCAGACACCTCAAGTACGTGACCTCTCTCTTTCACCTCCAAGACTAATCTGTCACTTTTCCCGCCTCCAGGCCTGTGAACTCCTCGGTGGGTGGGACCAACCGCCTGGCCCCGCCCCACCTGGTGTGGACATCAGACCCTGGAGGGAGGCAACAAGGGTTTTGTGTCTGACTAATGTAACTGTCCGGGGGTGGGGGTGTGTGAGTGTTTTGTCTGTGGCTACCTGGCTAGTCCAGGGCGCCACACTTGATCCCTAAAACTGAACATGGACAAAACAGAATTCATTGTCTTTCCACCTCCTCACTCAACCCCCCCCACCTGACATATCCAACAATGTCAATGGCTGCTCGTTGCCTGGGAGTAATCCTAGACTCTGATCTCTCTTTCAAGCCCCACATCCAAGCCCTCTTCACCTCCAACTCAAAAATATTTTCCGGATCCGTACATTCCTTTCCCAAGAAGCTGCAAAAACCCTAGTACATGCCCTTATTATTTCCCGCCTGGATTATTGCAACCTCCTGCTCTGTGGCCTCCCTTCTAACAGTCTCACACCCCTACAATCTATTCTAAACTATGCTGCCCGGCTCATCCACCTGTCTCCCCGCTACTCCCCGACCTCTCCTCTTTGCCAATCCCTTCACTGGCTTCCCATTGCCCAACGACTCCAGTTCAAAACACTAACCATGACATACAAAGCCATCCACAACTTGTCTCCTCCCTACATCTCTGACCTAGTCTCCCGGTACTTACCTGCACGTAACCTTCGATCCTCACAAGACCTCCTTCTCTACTCCCCTCTCATCTCCTCTTCCCACCATCGCATCCAAGATTTCTCCCGTGCCTCCCCCATACTCTGGAATGCTCTGCCTCAACACATCAGACTCTCGCCTACCTTGACAAGCTTCAAAAGGAACCTGAAGACCCACCTCTTCCGACAAGCCTACAACCTGCCGTAACCCTCAGTCTGATACAGCGCCGCACAATCAACTCTACCCTAACCTACTGTATCCTCACCGATCCCTTGTAGACTGTGAGCCCTCGCGGGCAGGGACCTCTATCCTCCTGTACCTGTCTGTGTCTTGTATTGTTTATAATTACTGTACTTGTCCCTAATATGTACACCCCTTTCACATGTAAAGCGCCATGGAATTGATGGCGCTATAATAATAAATAATAATAATAATAAATTGAGCACTGTATGGGAGAAGTGTTGAGCCTGTTGCAGCAGCTGTCGCCACTGCAGGAGGAGGTCGGCAGAGGGCACTACAGCGTGAGATACGAGCCCTCCTGCATCGGCAACAAGTGAACCTGATGGGTGGAGAGATTGGTGGAGTGCGAGTGATGGACGCAGCCCCTTTAGTGGTCCCGCCAAGGAGCGAGATGATGATTTGGTGCAGAGCAGCAGTAGGCCCCCAGGGACGAGATTACCCGGTGTTGGTGGAACTCTCGCCTTCAGAGCACTGGCCCACAGTAATGGCAGCCAGGAGGGTAATTGACATCAAGAAGCGGAGAGTGCCTGTGAGAGTGCTGAATTGTGGGGAGGAAGAAGTTAGGCTCCCCCGCTACGCCACCATAGCTAAGCTGTTCACCATAGACGCCCACTCCATCCATGAAACCACCCCCACTACCCTTGCACCCAACATGAGCAGTGACACCCCATCCATGCACATAGAGGAGTGGTGCCGGGAGTTACATGTCGGCACTGAGTCTACCCCGCTACACCACAAAGACAGGGTATACAGGGTGGTACAGGAATATGGGCAGGTTTTCAGCAAGCACCCGCTACATGACAGGAGGATTAAGGGGGTTCAACATCATATCCCCACAGGCACATATCCACCCATTAAAGAAAGGTACAGGCCGATCCCACCAGCCCACTATCAATGCGCCAAAGACATGTTGAGGAACATGAAGGAGGCAGGGGTCATCCGGGATAGTTGTATTCCCTGGGCAGCTCCATTGGTGCTGGTAAAGAAGAAGGATGGTACCATGAGAATGTGTGTGGATTACCGGAAGATCAATCAGATCATGCATAGAGATGCCTACCCTCTCCCCCGCATCGAAGAGTCGCTGGCTGCATTAAAAACTGCTAATTAGTTCTCTACCCTTGACCTTACCAGTGGATACTGGCAGGTGGAGGTTGCACAGGAAGATCGTGAGAAGACCGCATTTGCTACCCCCATGAGACTCTGCGAGTTCAACAGCATGCCGTTTGGGCTGTGCAATGCCCCCGGGACCTTCCAACGGCTTATGGAGTGCTGCTTGGGGCATCTCAACTTCGAGACTGTTCTACTGTATTTGGATGACGTGATCGTATATTCCAAGACGTACAAAGCCCACCTGGAGCACCTGGCAGAAGTGTTCGCGGCCCTCTCCAAGTACGGGATGAAGCTGAAGCCCTTCAAGTGCCATATGCTGAAACCCAAGGTGCAATACCTCGGACACGTAGTGAGCGCAGAAGGTGTAGCCCCAGATCCTGAAAAGGTTGCTGCTATCCAGAGCTGGCCACGACCGACCATGGTGAGGGAGGTGAGGCAGTTCCTGGGCCTGGTGGGCTACTACCGCCGTTTTATCAAGGGGTACATGAAGATGGCCGCGCCCATGCAAGACCTCCTCATGGGACAGACCAAGAACGGGAGAGCCCCTGGGCCCCCGTTTATCTGGGGCGAGAAGCACGAGGAGTCTTTTCACCAGATGAATTCAGCCCTGACAGGGGAAGAGATCTTGGCCTACCCCGATTACGGCCTCCCGTTCGTCCTCTACACCGATGCCAGCAATGTGGGCCTGGGTGCGGTTCTGTCCCACGTACAAGATGGGAAGGAGAAAGTGATCGCCTACGCTAGCAGAAAACTCCGGCCAACGGAAAGGAAACCCGAAAATTACAGCTCCTTCAAGTTTGAGTTCTTAGCCCTCGTGTGGGCAATAACCGAAAGGTTCAAGCACTACCTCACGGCGGCGAAGTTTACTGCCTACACGGACAACAATCTGTTGACCCATCTGGATACAGCTAAGCAGTGGATGGCTCGACTGTCCAACTACGATTTCACTATCAAGTACAGGGCTGGTGACAAAAACACCAATGTGGATGCGCTGTCGCGGATGACGCACCTACCCGATGAAGGGGTGGAGGGCGACGACCTTGAGGAAATTGAGCTACCTGCACTCCATCGCCCACGGGATGAGAAGCCCTGCGTTAACCAACAGCAGGTGAACCTTGATCCGCTGCCCAGCCAAGGGTGGCAAGAAGCTCAGGACCAAGAACCTGCAGTCCAACTGGTCAAAACCATGATTGCTCAGGGCTCTTCCAGGATGGACCCCGCAGCCCCCTCAGAAGCTCAGCGGTTGTGGAAGGAGAGAGACCGGCTGTACTTGCATCAAGGGAAGCTGTATAGGTAGCTGATCAACCCGAAAACCCATGAGAAGGTTCGCCAGCTTGAGGTCCCCCAGGCCAGCGTGCCCAAGGTCCTGCAGGCCTACCATGATGGCGCAGGGCATTTCAGTTGGAAAAATCTGGAAATGTTGCTGAGGGAGTGGTTTTACTGGAGTGGGATGCAGGAGTCTGTGGAGGCCTGGTGTCGAGAGTGCGGCCCCTGTACACTGAGAAGGCGGGACGAGGCCAGCCAGAAGGCCCTTCTGCAGCCGATCATCGCTCACCAGCTGCTGGAGTTGGTCGCCTTGGACCATGTCAAGCTCACGCCCAGCCGAGGCGGGTATACCTATGCCCTGACCATTGTGGACCACTACTCAAGGTTCATGGTGGTTGTTACCGTTAAGGACTTGATGGGCTGTACCGCGGCCAGACCCTTCCAGGCCTACTTTTGCCGACCGCATGGCTTCCCGTAAAAGGTGCTCACGGACCAGGGCCCGGCTTTCGAAGCAGAGGTGTTCCAGGAGTTTTGCCACTTGTACGGGTGCAAGAAGATCCAAACCACTCTATACCATGCCCAAACTAATGGGATGTGTGAGAAGATGAACCACCTGGTCCTGAATCTCCTCAAGACACTACCATTGGAGGAAAGGAACCTATGGCCAGAGAAGCTGCCTGACCTGGTGGACGTGTACAATAACATCCCCTGCGGTTCCACCAAGTGCACGCCTGCATACCTGATGAGAGCCCGACCGGGGCGGCTGCCAGTGGACCTAGAAATGGACATAGAAGCACCCGAAGCCCTTCCCTCCACTAACAACTGGGATGCCAAGCGACAGACGCAGTACCGATGGATCCAGGAGTATGTGGAGAGGAATCTGCGCCAGAGCCGAGAAAATCAAGAGCATCGCTTCAACAAGCGGGCTCCGGCTACCCCCTTTGAACCCAAGGATGTGGTGCTGAAACAAAAGAGAAGGATGCATAAGCTCGACGACCAGAGGGAATGGACCCCATACGTTATACAGCCTACTGAATGGGAAAATGAGAAGACCTACTTGATCAGTCACAACCAGGGGAAGACCACGGCTACTGTTTCCAGGGACCACCTGAAGAGATGCCCGGATCCCTTGAGACTGGTAGATGAGGCTCCGGTTCCCGTGCCGAGCGGGGAACATAGGAAAGAGGTGATCCATACCGTGATGGGTGACTTCCCAGCAGACTGGCCTATGCAGAATGGAGCGGTAATTGTTCCTGTGATAATGTTCTCACAATCTGTGGAGAAATAGAGACGGAGACGCCCGCCAGCGAGCCAACCGAACAAGCGCTCAGGGATGCACCTATACCACGCCCCGTAGATCTCTACCAGCTATACCTGACATACAGGAAGAGGGACCGGTTGTCCCCTCTATCCCATTGCCTCCCCCTGACAGCACTGGGCCCAGGAGGTCCACACGCCCCAACCTAGGTAGGCCCCCGCTTAGGTACAGGGAGACTGCCATCTAGGGGTGCAATATGTTGATTGTGTACATAGCTGAATGAATGAGCACCAATTATCTGAGACTTTCACCTGAATAACATGAAAGTTAAAAGGCAGCGGATCTCGTCTGCCAAGTTGAACACAGTCCGTTGGGACCATACTGCCCGTCCCCGTTGGGACTTTGTTTTGCCCCGGTATATAGAGACAAGGCCAAGAACTTGCAGGCCACCCAAAAACGTTTGGGTTTGTAAATAATCCCTTGACCGGCCTGTCCCGTTTCAGAACCTTTGGAGAGACAAACTGGAGGGTGGGCCTGCGGGAAGGTGATGGCCGAGGCCCCGTCACCACTGCAACTGGTGGCGATCCTCCGGGTCAGGGGTCCCCTGGACGTGGGGACTCTGAGAGACAAACAGGTGTGAAACCCTGCACCCGTTCCGTATAACAACACCTAGGCCCGTTCCTGTGTTGCGGGCGGGGAGGACGCCGTCGCTGCTGCGCTCTAGCTAACGCTCGGGTCCGGCGCTGCTGCGGATGCTGCTGCCGCTCGGTGGCTCGAGCGGTGGGCCGGATCCGGGGACTTGAGTGGCGCTCCTCGCCCGTGAGTGAAAGGGGTGGTTGTTTGGGGGATTTAGTCCGTGACGCCACCCACGGGTCGTGGTGAAGATGGGCACCACCGCTGCTGGTGACGGGGATCCCGGGAGCGATGGTAGGGAGCAGCTGGGATGTTGTTTTCCCCCTCCGTGGGTAGGGATCGGTGGTCCCGGGGCCCGATGATGTGACGGGGAGGCAGGGTTGGTGAGGTGCAGGGTTGCAGGGACAGCGCGATGCGGTGCCGGATGGCGCGGGTGTACTCACTCAGCAAGAAGGGTACAAAGTCCTCGGTAAACCAAACGGCTGCATGGACGGGTCCCACAGCCGGCTGCAGTGTCTCTCCCCGGACAGGTGATGGCGGCTGTCTTTCCCTGCACCTTGATGTTCTCCTTCTGACTACTATGGATTCCCAATGGTAGTCCACTCCCCGGTGTATGGGTATCGGAGGAGCCCGTTTGCCCGCAGGCGCTGGCCCTTGGGTCTCTAGCCTTAGGCGGTAGCTGTATACCCTCACGGTGTGGGCGGTTGCCTTCAATCGGGACTTTTGCTGTTATGAAACCCCTGGGGTTCCAGTCACATTCGGATCTGACTATTGTCGGCAGCTCCAAGCCTGGTCGGGGTCCGATGGCCCTGCCTGTGTGTGCTGGCTTCACTTCGCTCCCCGGTCGGTACCGGCGGGCCGTCGCCCGACCCCGGTCCTACGGTTCTGCGTTGCTCCACCACTCCTGCAGACGGCCACCACCGTCTGCCAACCTTGCTGTCAGTGCCTGGGCCACAAACCCAGACACCCAAGTGCTTGCTCCTCTCACTCCAAACTCCAAACTCTATCTGTCACTTTTCCCGCCTCCAGGCCTGTGAACTCCTCGGTGGGTGGGGCCAACCGCTTAGCTCCGCCCCACCTGGTGTGGACATCAGACACTGGAGGGAGGCATCAAGGGTTTTGTGTTTGGCTGGTGTCCCTGTCTAATGGGGGTGGGGTGTTTGTGTGTTATCTGTGACGACCTGGCTAGACCAGGGCGCCACACCTGGACTGGGGAAAAGGGGTGTTGCCCATTTCTTAGGGGCAGCATCAAGGCTAGGTTTGTTTGAGTGGGTGACTGAAGGACCCGGTCCCGTTCCCGCATTAATAAATTGATATGTTTGCATCGTTTAAGAATGTGCCTCCCGTAAGGGAAGAATTGAAAATATCCTTGAAGTTTATACAAAAGTTATTATACTTGTAACCTGTTTTAAATCTTTTTCCAGTTACAAAGCAACAAAATAAACCGGTGGTGGACGGGCAGCCCGCGGATGGTCTGCATTAAACCAAGGGGGAATGTGTCACCCTGGACTAGCCAGGTTGTCCCAGGTAGTCCCAGGTAGTCCCATACACACACAACCCCCTCCCCTTAGTAAGGTGACAGCAGCCAAACTACTAAACCCTTGTCACCTCCCTCTTTGTTTGATGTTCACACCAGGGGGCGGAGCCAGGCGGTTGGCTCCGCCCACTGACAAGTTCGCAGGCCCGGAGGCAGGAAAACAGTGAGGGAGAGTTGAGCATACGGACACCAGAGAGCCCGCCCCCATGGAGAATTTACAAGATTTTCATACCAAAAGGTATAACTTTATAAAATATTTTTGGTTTAAAAGGGGGCACAAAAAGTATAGAAACCTTACTAGAATGCAGCCCAGGAGCTGCAGAGGGGGAAACATTTAGGTTGAAAGCCAAATTTCTGATGACAGGTTCCCTTTAAGGCTGAAGATTTGTCACATAGTGTTGTGCCAGAGTTGAGGAACGAAAATCCAGTGAAGAGATGGTGGTAGGTGCTCTAGGAATTGATCTCAAACAGCTCATTTTGGAGGCTCAGGTTGCTGCCCCAGAGGGCTTGTCACCTGGCAAACTGTGCCGTCCTCGCTTTGTACTGACCTTAACAAAGTGCATGACTCTGTGTTGGCCAGGTTCTTGGTTCCTCTGCTACCTGGAGATCTGTTTCCAGGTCCTTTTCATGGCAGAGTGCTTAAAAAGAGATTGAGGAGTATGACTATAAGTGCAGAGGTTGCTCCAGGTTGAAAGAAAGCCATGGACCCCATAGGGGGGAGGGGCGACATGACCAGAGGGAAGGGAGGGAGTGAGGGGGTTAATAAAGTGAATTAAAAGGGCATTATGGGCCCTTATAGGGGATTGGTGGAATAGGGTCACTGTAGGGTGGGGAGGGGGCTAGTATATAAACTATAGGGGAGGGGTCTTACCTTCCTTGTGACTCCGGACAGAAATGGATTCCGACCTGTCCAACAGCATGGCGGACCTCCAGGAACGGGACAGGACGATCCGATCAGCGATGGCGGTGCACGGGGGCCCAGGCAGTGCAATCCCACTTCAGGGCTGCCTGGATTTCCCCGTCGGCACCTGCCCCTTGTCTCCCCCTCGGCCGCGGTCGGCGTTCCAGGCCCCCCCCAATCATCAGGTATTCTCCGGCCGCAGGGGGGGCAAGGAGGCCCAGTGAGAGCCCCCCTCGGGACCCTCCGCGGCGGGGCGGGCAGCGGCTGCTTCCAGCGTCTGCCCCGGCCGCAGGGAGGAATCTCCGGCGAGGCCGCGGCGGCCGCAAAGGGGGCGTGGCCAGCCCGGGGCCTTCTTCTGATGTCGGGCCTCGGGCTGGAGTGAGGAGCCCAGCGGCGTCTCCCGGCCGGGAGCGAGCCCGGCGACGATCTGAGGCCAGCGGCGGCCTGGACGGAGGCGGGCCCGGCCTGGGGCCTACTTCCGGTCCCAGGCCTCGGGCTACATTAAACAGGCCAGCGGCAGCCCGGGACCGGGGGGCGTGCCCAGCGGTGATCGGAGGCTTGAGAGGGGGCGTGCCCAGCCTGGGGCGCCTGCTCCTGGTGACGGGCACCCTGCGGAGTGACACGGCCCTGCGGCAGCTTCCAAATGGGAGCGGGCCCTGCAATTGAATGAGGCCAGCAGTACCCCCCGTGGGTGGCGGGGGGGGCTGGGCGCAGGCAGCCAGCGGGGGGGACCGGTGTGTGCAGGCGGCACCCGGATACCCGTGAGGCTGCGGGGAGCAGGGGGGACGGCAGGAGCCCTGCGGTTCCCGCCAGGTCCCTCAGGTCATCAGTACTGCGCCCGGCAGCAGCGGTCTCCCCCTCCCGGGGAGGACCCGGCGGGATGCCACGGTTGGGGCCCCTGGAGGGCTGGAGGCGACGGTGGGGAGCCCCCTGAGCTCAGGGAGAGGCTCCTCCAAGAAGAGGATTCGGTCAGCGGCGGCCCGGGGGATAGGACGGTCTCGCGGGCTGTCGCCACACAGGAAGAGACGGATGCCCACCGCCAGTGCCCACGCGGCGGCCCAGGAGGGCGGCCGTGGTGGAGGGGATGCATCGGCTGCGTCCTCTGGAGCTGGAATGGTGGAGGACGACTACAGCGAGGAAGAAGAGGGAGCCCTCAGGTCGGGGGACGAATCTGACGAGCAGATGGCGGAGGACGTCGCAGTACCAATTTCCATTTCTGCGCCACGGTCGGGTGAGCTAGCCGTGGATTCGGCATTGCTGGCGGCGCGGGGTGCTAGTTTTGGGGAGGTGGCTGCGGGCACGGCAGCGCCAGGGGGGGTCAGCTTTGCTTAGTCAGTTGCTGGGCTTGTTGCAGGGTTTAGCGCGCGCGCCGGCGGCAGCAGCGGCTTGGACGGGTCGGCGGTGGATGGCGCAGCGTCGGTCAGCAGCGAGGCGGCGCCGGTAGGGACGGGTGCGGTTGGTGGAGTAGTGGAGCCCGCGGGTTAAACAGCGGTAGAAAAGGAAAATGGGGATGAGGTGGTGCGTTTGGATGATAGGGCTAAGTTTACGTATGCTTTGAGGGACAGTTAGGGTCTCACCTCAAGAGGGAGGTGAGAGACAAGATTTGGAAGGGGGAGTATGTGAAGATATTTTCCCTGCTACCCCTGAACAAATTTAATCTGGACAAGGTGAAGCCGAACGACTCCAAGAAGGAAAGGGAAGGGGAAGAAAAACGCCGTTATAGGCTCATTCCTCGTCCCCTTTTCCAATTGGCTGCAGGAGTTCGCAATTTTGGCAAGTGTAATAGGGGAAAAGGAGCCGGAGCACTGCTCGGCTCTGTGTGGTTATCGGGATGCACTGGGGGAGGCGGATTGCACGGACAGGGGCTTGCCATGGCTGCGGTATGATGAGCATTTTAGGCAGCGGAAGGCGTTGCGGCCCGGCATGCGGTGGGACCATGTGGACATTTCCTTATGGATGCGTTTAATGGCGGCCCCGAGCCAGCCCTTTCATGGCGGCGCCGGGGGGAACGGGAGCTGGGCCCTCGGGTACCCCAATAAAAAAAAAAAAAAAAAAAGGGATTGTGCTGGCAAGTTAACGACGGCCGGTGCACATTTGGGGCAGCATGCAGGTTCGAGCATGAGTGCTCCGGCTGCGGGGGGACGGGTTTGGTAAAAGGGAGGACGCCAGTGAAAATAGGGGCGATGGGCCATTTTTCAATAGGTATCCGGACGGGGCAGCGGCGTCAATTTTGCGGTTTGGTTTTTATACGGTTTTCAGATTCCGTCGGCGGTTGAGGCATTGCCTCCGGTTTGTCGTACTTTTCGGTCGGCGAGGGACCACCCTATGGTTGGGGGTGGGAAGTTGGGGACAGAGGTTGAGTTGGGCAGGATGGGGGGGTCCATTTGAGAGCCCGCCGTGCAGTAATCTGGTGGTGTCCCTGTTGGGGGTGGTGCCAAAGGCGGAGCCGAATAAATTTCGGCTCATCCATCATCTTTCATTTCCGGGGGGGGTCGTCAGTGAATGATGGCATCGCGCCGGAATTGTCGGCAGTGTACTACGTCTCGTTTGACAAAGCGCTGGACTTGGTGCGGGCGGCGGGACGCGGTGCATTGATGGCAAAGGTGGATGTAGAATCGGCGTTTCGTTTCCTGCCGGTGCATCCGGAGAGCCAGCACCTTCTGGGTTGCTGGTGGGGTGATGAGTTTATGTTGATCGTTGTTTGCCTATGGGCTGTTTCAATTTCTTGTTTGTATTTTGAGGCGTGTAGTTCCTTTGCTGAGTGGGTGGTGCGGGACGTCTTGTCCTCCATTATCCACTGTCTAGATGATTTTCTTGGTGTCGGTCCGGCGGGATCCATGGTTTGCGCTGGCTCGTTGTTCGCCTTACACAGAGTGGCGGATAGCTTTGGGATCCCTTTGGCTCAGGATAAATCGGGGGGGCCGGCTCCGGTTATGCGTTTTGTTTTTTTTTTTTTGGGGATTGAGATTGACTCTTTGGCTATGGAATGCAGGCTGCCGGAGGGGAAGATGGTGGACTTGTGGTGAGTGGTAGCAGCAATGCTGGCAGCACGGAAAGGGCGGCTGAAGGTGGTGCAGTCTTGGCTCGGGGAGTTGAACTTTGCGTGCAGGATTATGCCAATGGGGCGGGTGTTCGCCAGGATTTTGGCGGCAGCTATGGCAGGCGTACGGTCCCCGGCGCACTTTGTGTGGGTCACGCGGGAGATCAAGGAGGATTTTCTGGTTGGGATGTTTTCTTGCAATGTTTTAACGGCCGAGCCTTGGGGTTGAAGAAGGTGGTGCCCAATGGTGTGCTAGAACTGGACAGGGACACGGCCGGGTCGGCGGGTTTCGTCACCCCTTTTTTCAGGGACATTGGGACGTTGGGAGGTGGCCTGAGGAATGGCGGCAGGTTGGTCTGGTAAGGCATCTGGCCTTGCTTTGGTTATGTCCGATCGTGGTGACGGTGGAATTGTGGGGGGTCGCAATTTTTCGGGACGTCAAGTGTGCTATCACTGCGATAATCAGGCGATGGTGCATGCGATAAACAGCTTGTCAGCAGAGTCCGGACCGGTAGTGGCTTATCTGCGGCATTTGGTGCTCAAGTGTTTACTGTGGCACGTTCATGTGGTTGCGAAACATGTGGTGGGGGTTGATAACGGGGTGGCGGACGCTTTATCTCATTTTCAGTCCACAGGTTGTGGGAGTTAATGCCGGGGGGCGGACGAGATCGGAGCAGTGTGTCCGGAGGACTTGTGGAGCCTGGTGAGGCATTGATTGCGGGTTTAATTAGGAATTCGGTGAAGGGCAGGAGATGCTGGGAGTTATGTTTGGTGACGGGCGAGCAAATTACTTGTTGGCGCTACTGGCACTGGTGAGCGAGGATTTCAGGACTGGGGAGTCAGCGTCAGCAATGATATTTAGGGTGGCGGCTGGGGCCTTTTGGTCGATGGTCAGGGGTGAGTGGGGCGTGCTGCGGAATTTTGGGGGCGGCAGGCCTCGAAGGGTTTTTTCGTAAAGGGGCGAAGGAGCGGGACGCTAGGCGGCCCATTTCTTTGGTTTTGTCCCGGCGATGGGTGGATGGTTTGCGAAAAATTTGTGTCTCAGTTTATGAGAGGGTGCTTTTGACACGGCTTTTGTGTTAGCCTTTTTTGGGGCGTTGGTGAGCCCTTCCAGGTTCAGGGGGGGTGGTCTGATGTCCGAGGTTGTGGCAGTGGTGGGACGGAGAGTAGAGTGTCAGCTTAAGCGGTCCAAAACAGACCAGATGGGTCGAGGCAGGTTGGTTGTGCTGGACGCGGTGCAAGGGGAGGCGTTGTGCCTGGTGCAGATGGTGAGGAAGTTTTGCGGCTTGGGGCGGTCTTCTGGGCCCGCTGTTACGGCACGTGGATGGGTCTTGGTTGTCTCGTTACCAGTTTGTGGCCGTACTGAGGAGTTGTTTGCGCTGTGCGGGGGAATGCCCGGGAGATTACGGGCCTCATTCCTTCAGGATCGGGGCGGCTGCGGAGGCTTCGCGTTGGGGCCTGGGTGATGACATGGTGAGACGAATCGGTTGGTGGGAGTATTATCGTTTTCGGGGTTATGTGCGCCCACAGTGGTTGTCCCAGTGAGGGCTTTGTAGAGTAGTTGGTTGTGGCTTTGTCGGGGTTCTTTGCTGCAAATTGGCGTTGGTGGGGTTTGTTTGTTAAAGTTTCTGTGGTTGTAGGAATCTGCCTGATATGGATTCTGGGGCACTCCTTCGTGTTCTGGGGGGGGCCCGTCGGGCCGACGCTCGCCCGAATGGTCGGCAGTTGGGTGTGGACAGATCGCTTGCATTGGTCAAGTGGTTCGGTGTGCGGGGCATGGAATGGAGCAGGGTCGTGACGGAGTTTGAATACTATTGCAGGGTGGATAGACCTCCGAACGTGTTGGTTTTTGCACGTGGGGGGGGAAATGACTTGGGAGCGCGGGCATCACGTGATTTGATCTGGGACATCAAGATGGATCTATTGCGTTTATGGACCAGGTATCCGGGTTTGATAGTGGTATGGTCGGATTGTGGCCACATTGGTGTGGAGGGGGGCACGGTCAGTGGAGAAGTTTAATCGCACCCGGGCTCATGTGAATCGGGTGGTTGCGCGTTTCGTGCGGAGATACGGCAGTATTGTCGTGCGACGTGCGGATCTGGAGTCGCCAAAGTGGCAGTTTCGAAGGGGTGATGGGGTTCACCTTACTGAGATTGGTTCTGATCTATGGGCCTTGGGTTTGCGTGATGGTGGAGCAAGCCTTGGGTGTGTGGCGGGTCCAGGCCACGTAAGGTGTCACGTGTCCTGTCCTGTGGCGGGGGTAGGTCTGGTCCAGAGGTGGTTGTAAGGGATTGGTGGCTGGACTGAGAGGCACTGTCTTGGTATGGTGTCTCCGGGTTCCGGTAAATTGCAGGCACAGGGTTCTGCAAGGTTTGGGGGGTATTAATCCACGGGGTGATTAATACCTCATCTCTGGGTCGGAGTGTTGCGGCCAGGGATATTGGTGGAGGAAGTGGTTTCTGGACCGGGCCTACATGGGGTTACGTGTACAGTTATTATTTATGTGTTACCTATTATTTGTTTGGGGTCGCCCGTTGGATGGCGCCCCCTTGTGTTAGAATGTTAATAATAGGTAATAAAGGCTGCTGTGGCCAATTTGTTTAACCAAGTCACATGCAGTCGGTGTGTTATTTATTAGGTTAAGTGGGTATACTAACCATCACGACCGGAGAATCCTTCCTCAGTGGTCAAGAAAGCCATGGACCCCATAGGGGGGAGGGGCGACATGACCAGAGGGAAGGGAGGGAGTGAGGGGGTTAATAAAGTGAATTAAAAGGGCATTATGGGCCCTTATAGGGGATTGGTGGAATAGGGTCACTGTAGGGTGGGGAGGGGGCTAGTATATAAACTATAGGGGAGGGGTCTTACCTTCCTTGTGACTCCGGACAGAAATGGATTCCCGCCCACCCGCCCTTGTGTTTTGCGAGTTCGTTTTGGCTATGTTTTGTTTTTTAAAAAAAAAAAAAAAATGAAAACAAAATGAGAAAATGGAATGATGCAGTTAAAAAAAAAAAAAAAAAAAGGAGGAATACAGGTTTCAAAGAGTCGTATGTTCTGTCGCAGCAGCGGGGGTAGGTCTGGTCCAGAGGCGGTTGTAAGGGATTGGTGGCTGGACTGAGAGGCACTGTCTTGGTATGGTGTCTCCGGGTTCCGGTAAATTGCAGGCACGGGGTTCTGCAAGGTTTGGGGGGTATTAATCCACGGGGTGATTAATACCTCATCTCTGGGTCGGAGTGTTGCAGCCAGGGATATTGGTGGAGGAAGTGGTTTCTGGACCGGGCCTACATGGGGTTACGTGTACAGTTATTATTTATGTGTTACCTATTATTTGTTTGGGGTCGCCCGTTGGACGGCGCCCCCTTGTGTTAGAATGTTAATAATAGGTAATAAAGGCTGCTGTGGCCAATTTGTTTAACCAAGTCACATGCAGTCGGTGTGTTATTTATTAGGTTAAGTGGGTATACTAACCATCACGACCGGAGAATCCTTCCTCAGTGGTCATGAATCTAGTCAGGCTTCAGCAGGTTTTCTTTTGCCTAACAAGATTCTGCCTCAACCCTGGACTCATTTTCCCCAAACTTTGTCATGGATTTAACTAATTCTGATGGTAATACTGCAGTATGGGTAGTGGTGGACCGTTCTGGCAAGATGGTTCACTTTGTTCCTCTATATCAAACCTCAGTCTTTACTACTTTTATATAAAATTTACTTTTATTATCAATATCAAAATTACATACATATACACAATACTTAAAAATAAAGAATAGGAGAGAAAAGGGGGGAGGGAAGGGTATTTTCCCTATCCTTTCCCTTCCTATACCACGGGGGTCGGTGTCCTACTCGCAGTGACACCCCCCGTTCCGCGACGACTCGATCCCTAAGCATAACACTCCCTGGTTCTAAATAGAGTGCACTAACTCAAAAGAGTGTGATAACTCAAAGTGGTTGTTACGTCACCGCCGGAGTCTGCTCCAGCGACTTCTGCTCCGATCGCCAGGCGATGCCGTGTTCCTGCCGTGGATGGTGCTGGTGATGGGAGAGAAGTCGATGGACGCAGGCTCCAATCATCCACTGGGCTGGGTTAGCTTGGGATCTGCAGTACCGCTGGCTGACTGTGGGTGGCATGTGTCTTCCAGCTAAAGTTGCCAGCGTTCAGCTACAGCCAATGGGAAGACACCACACCCTTCTTATTTCCCCTCCTGTCACATGATTACTGCCAGATATAGTTCTGATTTTCCTGGCTCCTGTTACGTCCTATTCTGTTGGTAATTCCTGTGTTGACTTCTGCGTGTTTTGACTACCCTTCTGCCTACTGTTTTTGTACCTTGCTGCCCGACCCGGATCTGACCTCTGCTACGTTTGCTGACTATGTCACTGCCTGCCGATTCTGTCCCTGTTCCGCAATTCCTGGTTTGACCCTGCCTGACTACTACTCTCATCGGACTGCAGCCTTCCACAGGTAGTGATCTCCAGTTCCCTGTGTAATTCCAAATCCCTGTATAGGGGTTAAAGGGTTTCAGGGTTCTGGGGGTCCTACTTGGTGAGTGGCTTCCCTCTAGCCTCCCCTTTACAGCCCATCTGAGTCTGTGGATCCAGGCAGGCGTTACAGCGGTAAAACCACAAAGAGAAAAAAAGGGATGCACAGTCCGAGGTGACTAATTTGTCTGTATCATCACCCAGAACTATCAGGGATTAGGGCTTATGGGTCGTCATATAAATCAGTCAGTCTGTGTGCTCAGTAGCAGATAGTAAATGAATAGTTAATAGAAACAAAGAATTGCTGCCCAAGAATCGTCCAACGCGTTTCGCCCTTTCTGGTAAAAAATAATCCCAGAGCTCATCAGGGGCATCTCAACTAGATTCTTGAAGAGTTCTTTCATTCATTACAATCAGCATCCATATTCCATAATTAAATGGCATGAGAGGATCCTTTATGTCCAATGTCTGGGCTGGTCAATGAATTACCATCACAAGGTGTTGTGCCACCTCAGTCCATATTGGCATTGAAGAAATTATTCCTCATTGATGTCCGGAAGATTCCCTTAATGGGTCTCTCTTGTGTTCATATATGAAACTGTGTCCAAAGGGACGATACTTCAGTTCACACACGATAATGATGACATAACAGGGTGATTGATTATGTCGTCTTGGGGGCAAGTGCTTAGCCGTCCGGGATCTTGCTAGCGCATAACGGGTTGTCAGCCAGCTCTCACTCCAGATTCTACGGAGTTCCCCTTCAGAGGTACTATCAGACAGACGCCAGACCCCGGGATCCACGCTCCCTGCCACATGGACTGAAACAATAGATACCTGGTTTGCTGTGGACAAAGTTGTGTATCTCATATATTGTTCCATTGGGAGGGACAGCAACCAGGAATTCCTGTGGTACAGTGTAAACTGCAGCATTGGAGTCTGTCTGATAGTACCTCTGAAAGGGAACTCCATAGAATCTGGAGTGCGAGCTGGCTGACAACCCATTATGCACTAGCAAGGTCCCGGATGGCTAAGCACTTGCCCCCATGACGACATAATCAATCACCCTGTTATGTCATCATTATCGTGTGTGAACTGAAGTATCGTCCCTTTGGACACAGTTTCATATATGAACACAAGAGAGACTCATTAAGGCAATCTTCCGGAAACCAATGAGGAATAATTTCTTGAATGCCGCTATGGACTGAGGTGGTACAACACCTTGTGATGGTAATTTATTAACCAGCCCAGACATTGGACATAAAGGATTCTCTGATGCCATTTAAAGGGGTGGTTCACCCATATTTTTTATTGTCTAGATCGATATTATATTGAGAAACAATGTTTCTCTCAAATACCTTATGTTGTCAATAGTGCCTGTGAGAGGCGCTATTGCAGACCGCTGCTCCCCGTCCAGTGACGTACCCGTCCAATGCTGCCACGTCACATCCGTGCGGCCGGCTACAGTCTTCCAGACTCTGAGCTGTGAGCGGTGTTTCACTGCTGTCACAGCCCATTTGCTCCCCCCTCCTCCTCCCTCCTAGCACAGCACGACGTGTCTCCTGCTCCCCCCTCCCTCCTCCCTCCTCGCAGAACGCTGCAAGCAAGAGACGTGCTGTGAGGGAGGAGGGAGGAGGAGCAGGGAGAAGATGGGCTCAGAACGCAGCCGGCCGCACGGATGTGACGTGGCAGCATTGGATGGGTACGTCACTGGACGGGGAGCAGCGGTCTGCAATAGCGCCTCTCACAGGCACTATTGACAACATAAGGTATTTGAGAGAAACATTGTTTCTCAATATAATATCGATCTAGACAATAAAAAATATGGGTGAACCACCCCTTTAATTATGGAATATGGATGTATCCAATGCTGTTTGGAATGAATGAAAGAACTCTTCAAGAATCTAGTTGAGACGCCCCTGATGAGCCCTGGGAGTATTTTTCCTAGAAAGGGCGAAACGCGTTGGGAGATTCTTGGGCAGCAATTCTTTGTTTCTATTAACTATTCATTTACTATCTGTTACTGAGCACACAGACTGACTGATTTATACGACGACCCATAAGCCCTAATCCCTGAAAGTTCTGGATGATAATACAGACAAATTAGTTACCTCGGACTCTGCACCCCCTTTTTTCTCTCTGTGGTTTTACCGCTTTGAGTTTTCACACTCTTTTGAGTTAGTGCACTCTATTTAGAACCAGGGAGTTAGTGCACTCTATTTAGAACCAGGGAGGATTTTGCTTAGGGGTCGAGTTGTCGCGGAACGGGGGCGTCACTGCGAGTAGGACGCTGACCCCGTGGTATAGGAAGGAAAAGGATAGGGAAAATACTCTTCCCTCCCCCATTTTCTCTCCTATTCCTTATTTTTTAAGTATTGTGTATATGTATGTATGTAATTTTGATATTGATAATAAAAGTACATTTTATATAAAAGTAGTAAAGACTGAGGTTTGATGCTAATATCTACTTTAAGTATCCTAGATTGGTATACAATCACTTGGTTCCTCTACCAAGATTGCTTACAGCTAAGAGTTTAGCTACATTGTTTATCTCTCACATCATTAAGCTATATTGTGTTCCTAAAAATATTTAGGGGTTCACTGTATGGCTAGCTTTTGGCTTAGCTTTTGCTATAGACTAGGAATTAAGCTTTCATTTTCTTCAGGTTATCATCCTGAGACTAATGGTAAGACGGATAGAATGAACTAAGAATTAGAACAATATCTAAGATGTTTTGCTTTCTGTAATCAAGAGGAGTGGGTGGATTTTCTTAATGTGGCTGAGTTTGCTCTCAATAACTGCACCTCTACAGCTACTGGTACCTCACCATTTTCTTGTTTTGGAGGCTCTCATCCAGTTTTTGATCATTTTTCTTGTTTGCAGTTGGCGGTCCCAGAGAAGGAATATTCTTTTCATTTGATTAAGGTCTAATGCGCCAATCCTGGTGCTTACCCAGCTCATCCCGATTGTCCTGGATTAGTGGCAATCGAGGTAAGATAAGGGCTTAGTGACAGCTGTGATTTGTCAAAAATTATTAAAAAATTATTGGAATAGTAATTGGTAGGGGTCTATCGGAGCCCCCTCATTACTAATTGTGTATGTGAAAAGAAATAAATACAAAACATAGAAAAAAATGTATTTGAAAAAAAAACCCTCTTTCTCCAATTTATTAACCCTCAAAACATTCTTACAGGTCCAACGTTATCAACACCATGACAACCCAGTCATCATCCTGATGACTACATCCTGAGGTCACAGTGCATTGTCAAATTAGAAAATGTGACCAATCACTGCGGCCTGCAGGACACACTGACGGAGCTGCAGCTGTGAGAGCGGTGATGTCAGTGAGTTCACCTGAGGTCACAGCTGTCAGTTCTGATAGTACCCCCGCTGTAACCTCGGGTGAACGCACCTAAGTTGAACTCAGTGAATTTTCCTCAGATTGACTCATTGAACTCAAATCCAGATTACCGGGTTAGGTTATGTGCGCATGTTGAGTATTTGGTTGCAGAAATTTCTGCACCAAATCTGCATCTTCTGGCAGAAAAATGCTCCAAAAACACGGTCACTAAGGGGTTAAGTTTTCAAAGATCATGTCACCAAAATAACTAAAGCTATCAATAGAGCTTCAGTAATTTCAGTTTTTAGTAAATTTTATCTACTTTCTACCTGCCTACCTAGTCATATTAACATCACTGCATAAAAATAAGGTATTGTAAAAAATGTATGCATGCACATAAATATCTTTATGCTGTTTATGCTTGGTCTTGACTCCCGCATACAGTGACGTTTTTTCAAAAAGATTTCGACGTGAGATCATCTTCAATCAAGGGGTCCCTCTTCCTTTCTGTTTTTCATGTTTATGGTTTCCCCCCTTCCCTCGCCATTTATATTTATATATTTCCGTCACCCTCCTCCCAACCCCTACCCCACACTACCCTCCATTTGACCAATTTTTGTATTCGGTATCTTGTCTTGATCTTTTATAAATCTAATACTATTCTTACTATAAATGTTATTAATTCACATTTTTTTATTGTTTTTCTTTACACTGACACCTCATTAAAAGTACTGTTGTGGTTTCCATATCACTTTTCTTTATTTTTTTTATTTCTGTTCTATATTTTTTTTTTATTTCTTTCACGTTTTCTTTAAATACTTCACTTTCATCACCAATTCTAGGTTTATACTGTTTGCAAGTTTTCCAGTTTATCAATGAGAAAATGTTTTTGATTAAAGTATCCTTTACATAGGTCTTTTACAGTATCTAGAACTAATTCACTTCAGTACTTACACCCTTTTCTTCACTAAATGATCACAGCAATATATTGTCAATAATTTGTTTACTCCTCCTTTTTGAGTTAGATTGAGTTTTATTAATTGATCCAATACTGATTTACACACCAAAATGTGTATTTTTATATAATTATATTTATCATATTTATACATATAGGCGTCACTGTATTCATATTAAACGTTTAGTAATAATGTTATGTAATAATTTGTATCTATAATGAATTATTAGTTATGTCTATTTATTATCTATTAATGGCTTTGGGTCTCATTGATTGAAGTCGCTATATGTGTCCCGTTCCTGGCCATATAAATGTATTTGCAATTCCAACTACTGGCATCTAGATTAAGTGCCCCAATTTAAAATGGCCAGTGTTGTCTCCCCATACAGGTGCGCATGCGCTTGTGACCGCCTTGATAGAACTTCCACTGCGCATCCATTAGCCTCACGTAACTCCCATCACTATGGTGATTGACTAGTCGCTTGACGTGGGAACGCTCGATATGGAAGCCTCTTTTACAAACGATAACGCTGCTGATCTCATGAGCCAAATGGCTGTGTGGGGAGTCACACTGGTTGTAATACATTTTAATAAGTAACCAAGTATTGGCATAACTCTCTTAATCAAAATGACCAATGGTGCCTCTATGTGCAGGTGCGCATGTGTCTGCAAGCTACTCCTTGTGTCTCCTGCTGCCTCATGTAACCTTAGTCCCAGTATGTATGGGAGTTTTTGGTCAGGTGATGCTGGAGAGCCCTGAGCGGAAGTCACTTGTTATAGGAGGTATCCCGCGATTCCATGCGCCACACAGCTGCACTGTTAGTGACCGTGGTTCATTGGTCACTTCTCCTATTACAACGGACGTGCCCTCCACCCTGGACATGCCACCTGATGAAGCAAGGGAGAAACACGTGTTGGGGTGAAATGTGGGCAGTCCAGTCAAGCACATTTAAACCAAGGTAATATGAGTTATTCATATAGTTTTACTCTATCAACTACTACTGCTTACAACATTTATTTTGTTATAAGCGCTTTAATGCATCATCTCTGGATGCGTCCTATTATTTTAGTATTAAAATGATGCATGGTATTGGGGATTAAGACATGCACTATATATAAAGTTGTTACATGCTCCATCCTCAACATTCTTTTGTATGGTTATTAGGAGTTCACTGCATCTGGTTGGATGAGTCCCTTCCCTCAGTATAGAATGGTGTATGAGAATGGTGATGTAGATATGCTCTCCTTTTTTTTTTAACTTCGTTTTATTAACAATTTCAAACATGGTACAACTGACATTTGCCATATAAAGATAGCTCAGTATATAGATAGTAGTATTTAAATATAACAATGAACAGTCATATAAAGTCCATAATATCTTTAGCACTTAAGATAGAACAATGTTATTATCCATACTTCTTATCATTTGCATAAATATCTAATTTTATATTGAGCATAAGAACAGCTGTAACTATCAGCATGACCATATTTTGAAAACAAGATAGAAAGAGGAATAGAAAAAGAAAGAAAGAACAACAACAGCCACATTGCATTATTATATCTCAATATACCATTGGACAGTGTTTCATATCCCAACATCTAACGGGAACCCCCATTATCCGCATAATCTCCCTCAAACCTCCGCAAGTGTGTCTGGAGAAGAATTCCACAAACCCCAGATTTTGTTACATTTTCCCGGGCACCCCCTATTATAATATACCACCCGCTCATAGACTATGGTTGCATTGACTAGTTTAACCCAGGACCGCACAGTTGGATTCGAATCTCCCATCCACCTCAGAGCTATTAATTTCCTAGCCAGAAACAATGCCTCTCTGAGGAATATTGTCATGTAATGATCCCAGGACTCTTCCTCCACCACCCCAAACAGGCATATCAAAGGGTCACACAAAACAGGAATCGACACAATCGATGTCAGCAGAGATGTCACTCCCCGCCAGTACGAAGATATATTGGGACTGCTCCAAATGATATGTATGAAATTTGCCCCTGAGAGATGACACCTCGGGCACTCCGATGTACGAGAACGGCCCATACTAAATAATCGAGTTGGAGTAAGGTATGCCTGGTGGACAATGTAGCATTGAATCAACTTATTATTAACCGAAGGGGATACCGCAGTCGGAGATTCCAATATTTCTTCCCATTCCTCTCCCTCTAGAGAGGGAATTAGAGATTTCCATCTATCCTGGGCTGGCAAGGGGTCCGACTCCACCTCCACTGACAACAGGTAAGTATATATACTGTAACTAAGATGAGGCCTCGAGGTCCTTGTGATTTTAAAATACCTATCCTAGGAAGTGATGATATCAATTTCCTCACTCCAATTTTCTGTATGTGGGATTGAATCGCTGTGCAAATCTGCAGGTATCTAAAAAACTGTGATCTTGGAACATTACAGTCAGGGCCAGAAATATTTGGACAGTGACACCAGTTTTGTTATTTTAGCTGTTTACAAAAACATGTTCAGAAATACAATTATATATATAATATGGGCTGAAAGTGCACACTCCCAGCTGCAATATGAGAGTTTTCACATCCAAATCGGAGAAAGGGTTTAGGAATCATAGCTCTGTAATGCATAGCCTCCTCTTTTTCAAGGGACCAAAAGTAATTGGACAAGGGACTCTAAGGGCTGCAATTAACTCTGAAGGCGTCTCCCTCGTTAACCTGTAATCAATGAAGTAGTTAAAAGGTCTGGGGTTGATTACAGGTGTGTGGTTTTGCATTTGGAAGCTGTTGCTGTGACCAGACAACATGCGGTCTAAGGAACTCTCAATTGAGGTGAAGCAGAACATCCTGAGGCTGAAAAAAAAGAAAAAATCCATCAGAGAGATAGCAGACATGCTTGGAGTAGCAAAATCAACAGTCGGGTACATTCTGAGAAAAAAGGAATTGACTGGTGAGCTTGGGAACTCAAAAAGGCCTGGGCGTCCACGGATGACAACAGTGGTGGATGATCGCCGCATACTTTCTTTGGTGAAGAAGAACCCGTTCACAACATCAACTGAAGTCCAGAACACTCTCAGTGAAGTAGGTGTATCTGTCTCTAAGTCAACAGTAAAGAGAAGACTCCATGAAAGTAATACAAAGGGTTCACATCTAGATGCAAACCATTCATCAATTCCAAAAATAGACAGGCCAGAGTTAAATTTGCTGAAAAACACCTCATGAAGCCAGCTCAGTTCTGGAAAAGTATTCTATGGACAGATGAGACCAAGATCAACCTGTACCATAATGATGGGAAGAAAAATGTTTGGAGAAGAAAGGGAACGGCACATGATCCAAGGCACACCACATCCTCTGTAAAACATGGTGGAGGCAACGTGATGGCATGGCCATGCATGGCCTTCAATGGCACTGGGTCACTTGTGTTTATTGATGACATAACAGCAGACAAGAGTAGCCGGATGAATTCTGAAGTGTACCGGGATATACTTTCAGCCCAGATTCAGCCAAATGCCGCAAAGTTGATCGGACGGCGCTTCATAGTACAGATGGACAATGACCCCAAGCATACAGCCAAAGCTACCCAGGAGTTCATGAGTGCTAAAACGTGGAACATTCTGCAATGGCCAAGTCAATCACCAGATCTTAACCCAATTGAGCATGCATTTCACTTGCTCAAATCCAGACTTAAGACGGAAAGACCCACAAACAAGCAAGACCTGAAGGCTGCGGCTGTAAAGGCCTGGCAAAGCATTAAGAAGGAGGAAACCCAGCGTTTGGTGATGTCCATGGGTTCCAGACTTAAGGCAGTTATTGCCTCCAAAGGATTCGCAACAAAATATTGAAAATAAAAATATTTTGTTTGGGTTTGGTTTATTTGTGCAATTACTTTTGACCTCCTAAAATGTGGAGTGTTTGTAAAGAAATGTGTACAATTCCTACAATTTCTATCAGATATTTTTGTTCAAACCTTCAAATTAAACGTTACAATCTGCACTTGAATTCTGTTGTAGAGGTTTCATTTCAAATCCAATGTGGTGGCATGCAGAGCCCAACTCGCGAAAATTGTGTCACTGTCCAAATATTTCTGGACCTAACTGTATATTCAATCTGGACTTGTTCAAAGGACTTGAAGGTTGTGGTTCCTGGGACAAAAAGATCACCTAATGCACTGACGCTGTGAGTGGCCCAGAATTGCGCCGAGGGGTGATCTCTTAGAGTATGGAAGTGGCTATTCCCCCATAATGGGAATTCCGCCACCACCCCTTCGAAGTGTACTACCCTCTTGGCTTGTCGCCAGACTAATCTTGCCAACCTGAGGAGGGGTAATTGCCGTGGTGTTCTCAGTCCTTCTGATTCCAGAAAACCAACTAAACAGTCAGCCCCAGCCGTGTGTGCCAAGTGACTATCAGAGTTTGGCAGCTGACATCAAGGCATCCAAGTCTCTAGTGCCCTAAGCTGTCCCGCGAGGTAGTAGAGGAAGAACTCCGGTAAAGCCATCCCTCCCAGTCTTTTGGATCTCTGTAAAATAGATAACCGAAGTTTGGGTCTTGATTTCCCCCATATGAAAGAGGTAGTAAGCGAGTTCAACATTGAGAAGGATTTGGGTACTGATACTGCACTATGTTGTAGTGTATAACTAAGCTTTGGAAGTAATATCATTTTGATTAAATTTATTCTGCCAACCACTGACAGGGGTAGCTTGCTCCACAAGTTATATTTAAGTTTAACGTGCTCCAGAAGTGGTGTTATACTCGTCTGCAGGTCTAGTGTATGGTATTTCTGTATGTGTATTCCCAGGTATTTAAAGCTAGTTACCACTTGCAAAGGTGACCTACCCTCCATTGAAATTCCAGACCCATGCATTAATGGCATCAAAGCCGACTTATCCCAGTTGATGCGTAGTCCCGAAAACTCCCCAAATTTATCTATAGTGTCTATAACCACCGGTAGAGTCTCTTGCACTCGATCTAAGAAGACAACCATGTCATCCGCATACAATCCTATTTGATCTGTGCGGTCGGCTATAGTGATTCCAGTGATCTATGGATGAGAGCGGATTCTAATTGCCAAAGCTTCAATAACTAGTGCAAACAATGCTGGAGACAGTGGGCATCCCTGTCTTGTGCCCCGATTCAATGAGAAGGGTGTAGACATAGCACCATTGACTAGTATCCTGGCTGTCGGGGACCTATACAACATATGAATCCAATTACTGAATTTAGACCCAAAAGCGAATCTCTGGAGGCAGGCAAATAAAAATGGCCATTCTACCGAGTCAAATGCCTTGGCCGCGTCCAGCGAGGCCAAGGCCCACTCGTTCTCCTGGACCAGTGCGCTATATTGCACTATGGACTGGACCCGTCTTATATTTATAGAGGTGTTTTTCCCAGGCATAAATCCAGTTTGATCTGGGTGAACTATACTCAATATGACTGAATTAAGCCTAGACGCCAGTATTTTGGTAAAGATCTTGTAATCCACGTTAACTAGGGATATAGGACGGTATGAACCGCAGTCTAGTGGGTCTTTACCCTCCTTCCTCAGCACGACTATATGTGCTTCGTATAAGGAGGCAGGTAGAGAGTCGCTGGCTGAAAAAATGTGAGAAAACCTCTAAAAGAATCGGGGCCAATACGTCACAATATTTACTATAGAATTCTAATGGAAGGCCATCTGGACCCGGAGATTTCCCCCTAGCCATATCCGAGATAGCAGTAATCACTTCATCCAGTGTGATGCCGCCTCCAGAGACTCCCGTTGTGATCCACTCAAAGTGGGAAACTCCAAATCCGACAAATATGTCACGCAACTTTGAACTCCATGAGGATTTCTAGAAGTGTATAGGGTTTTATAGTATTCACAAAAGCACTCTAAAATATCTTCAGGGGATGTAGCTATTGAGCCATCCATCCTCCGTATACCCAATATTGTATTTGAAGTGTTGTGTTGCCTAACCATATATGCCAATAATTTACTGGATTGATTTCCAAGCTCAAAATATGATTGTCGGGTAAAGAACAATTTGCGTTTGGACTTGGTCTCAGAGTGCTGCATATACAGTATAACCTATATGATTGCATCCAGGCCGCCCTATTTCCATCGGTTGGGGCCGATATATATATTGCCTCTGAGTCCCTAAGTCTCCCCTCTACTATATCATCCTCAGTTTTAGTCACTCTTTTAAGATATGTTATGGTTGAAGACAAACACCCTCTAAGGTAGGCTTTAGGAGTGTCCCACACCAAGTTAATATTCCAGGGTTTAGGGTGGGCTTCCAGGAAATCCTCTATTTGGGTCAGAGTTCTATCACTTTGATCTATTAGTTTCAGCCAAAAGGGGTTTAACCTCCAAAAGGGTTTACCAACACCTTGGTTAGTCTTCATAGTAAGAATCACTGGGCTGTGATCTGATATGCCCCTGACCCCGTGTACCACGTCATCCACCCAGGTTGCGATATTGCTCGACCCAAAAATATAATCTAGTCGGGACAGCGTGTGTCTAGTAGAAGAATGACATGTATATTCTCGAGTGTTAGGATGCCGGAGTCGCCAAAGGTCAATCCACCCACCTCCCTCCGCATTGCTGCAAATCAGTCAAGTGTGTGGCCGAATGTTGTCCCCCTCCATCCATCCGAAACCTGTCCTGCTCCTCATTCATCACAAGATTAAAATTCCCCATACATAACACATACGCATCTGGATAATTGAGGGCAAAGCTCAGTGCTTGTTTAAGAATGGAGATGCGAGCTGGCGGGGGGTTGTAAATACATAACAGCACATAATCTCTAGAGTTTATAGACGCATATATAAACACAAATCGCCCCTCCGGGTCACGCTTCACCACCTTCACTTCCCAAGGGATAGGTCTATGGACCAATAGAGAGACACCCCTGGAGTAGCTGGTGTGGAACGCATGTGCCAACCATTGTACCCACGGTTTGTTT
Source organism: Anomaloglossus baeobatrachus (assembly GCF_048569485.1). NCBI lineage: Eukaryota > Metazoa > Chordata > Amphibia > Anura > Aromobatidae > Anomaloglossus > Anomaloglossus baeobatrachus. The sequence continues at coordinate 88,355,237 of NC_134360.1, read as the reverse complement.
ACTAGTCTGGCTGTGTCCCGTGTGAGGTGAGTCTCTACCAGTACCTCTAGTTGGGCCTTGACTTGCTTAATTTGGGAGAATACCTTAATACGTTTTTTGGGTGATTTAAGGCCTCTGACATTCCAGGTCATAAATATCAGCTCTGACCCCATATCACATAGATCTTTTTATAGAACCAGGATCCCAGGTATACGACGCTTTCTGCCCTGCAATTAAGTGTGGTTAACCCTCCAACAGTAATAAGCCTGTCCCTGCAAAGAAATAAAGTTAATGCAATTGCAGCTGTAAACATATAGAACCAATATCGAACTTCAGGACCTTTCCGATAAGTCCTGTAAAACATTTCAAACATCAATGGGGATACCACCACTGAATACAGTGTCCTGGTATAGGTGGTATAAGGGTGCACAAGATAGGGCTCCCATTTCACAAGAACCAATTCCTGGCCAATTCCTCCATCACTCGAGGCACGGGGAAGTCCCATCTGTCTCCAAAGGGGGCTTCAAGCAACCATGGAAGAAGAGGGTCGCCAGGGGGCACAGAAAATGTCACCTAGGAAAGTAATCTCATGGCTTCTGCCCCTTAGGTTTCGGGTGTACCTGCAGCCAGTCCTCAGCCTCAGCAGGTGTAGTAAAAAACAGAGGCGACCCTTCATGCACTATGCGGAGCCGGGCAGGGTACAGCATAGAGTAGATGATGTTCCGCTCCCTTAATTTCTTCTTCACCTCCATGAAGTGGGCCCTCTGTTTCTGGAGGTCCACCGAAAAGTCCGGAAAGATCAAGAGCGCAACATTATTAAACTTGAGTGGGCTCTTCTGTCGGGCCAGACGGAGTGCTGTGTCTCTATCTCTGTAGTTGAGCATCCTTGCTAAAAAGGGACGTGGTGGCGCGCCTGGAATAGGAGGCCACGTTGGAACTCTGTGCGCCCTCTCCACCGCAAATGTCGAGGAGAACTCATCTCCGAGATTACATTTCAGCCACTCCTCCAGGAATTGTTCCGGATGCTGACCTTACCAGCGCTCTGGCAGTCCTATGATTCGTATATTGTTTTGACGCATGCGGTTCTCCAGATCGTCTGCTTTCTGGCGACATGCATTTGCCGATCCGGCCATTGTGGTCATTTTTGTTTCGAGTGTTACAGTTTGATCCTCCAGTTCAGACACTCGCGTCTCGACTTCCGCTGTTCGGGCCCTCAGGGATTGCATGTCCTGACGCAGGAGGCCCACCTCTGAATGTACCTGCTCAATCTTCCCTGTGAGGGAGCTGTTGCTTGTAGAAATTGCTTGTAGAACCTGTTCACACACCTGCCTCAGGGTTAAATCATCTTAATCCTCTGACCCGTCATCCAATAGTGCCTGACCTTTTGGGGTGGCATTTCTCTTGGCTTTAGGGTCATCTGCCTGACCACCCCTTGCGAACTCATTAAGTTTGTCAATAGCTCCACTTTGTTTAGGTGGACTCATATTGATACACTGGGGATTTGCTGATTCTGCACCCCTCTCTTATCGTGCCCCCGTGCGTCTGAATCTGTGCCTTTATAATGTATATTTAGTAATATGTCTGTCTCCACTTCCTCACCATGTCCAGAGAGCCAGAAAACAGCCACTTATATGGTGGATAATAAGAATGAAGGGAGTCCCAGGGCAGCACAGCACTCAGGGAGTATTTATCAGGATGATGCAGGCCTGCGCAGCGTGGGGACTTCAATATGTGTCACTTATTTGTTTTTATGTGTCAGGAAAAATCTGCAGGGCCTGTTTTTCAAGGCACACACTCCAGACCCTCCAGCACTCTATGGGTTAAAGTCTCCCACACTGCAGCCGGCCCCTTAATGTGCTGTACACTGACTGCCAGTTGCACAGTTAAGGGAGAATTAACTTCCCTGTGCTCACCACTCCTGGTCTTCACCTCTGGCCACAAATCTGTCACTCTTCACTGCTCTCCGGAGTCATGCTCTGCTGCTCACTGTGGAAATGCATGCTGTAGGGAAGATGGCTGCTGCTCCACACTCTCCAGCCTCCGGAGATCCAGCAACACCGTGCAAGAGTCAGGGAATAGCTCCAGTGGGAATTGCCAGCCTCCAGATGGTGTCTCCTGTCACAGCAGCAGGTCAGTGAGTAAATAGGTCAGGTAACTGGGTGTAAATGGCCAGGATAAGATCAGGATTATAGGAGCTCTCTTCCCATGCGTCCTCTCTGGTCGGCTACATCGCCTCGCCCCCGATATGCTCTTTATATACATTTATTTACTCTCTACCTTGTTCCAACAATATTAATTACGGTTGTAATAACTTTATGATCTGCTCTTGTGTTTTTTGGTTTCTGCCCCTTTTGAGATATTTTCAATCAGTTGAAGCACTGTCTGCTTTTTTATTATATGTACAGTAAATTTTTTTAAATGGTGTTTGTAAATAAAATTTGTTTTTTTAATTACGGTATGTCTTTGTAATTTCTAAGTGTCAATCAGTATTTTGATTGAATGTCGGGTTTCTGTATTGCTTTGAAGTGCTGTATAACTCACTATTGGTTTGACCTTTTTTGGTATGTATTGTAAAAAACGTGTTAAAAACTAGACCTTCTTTAGGGCTTGTGTGCATGTTGCGTAATTGCATGCATTTACGCTGCGTATAGCACTGCAGTGTAAATGCATGCATCCTACATCCCCTGCACAATCTATGAAGATTATGCATGATACGTGCGCACGTTGCTTTTATGAATGCAGCGATTTGGGTGCTAAAATTCTGACCCAAATCCATGCGTTCTAACAAGCAGCATGTTAATTCTTTTGTGCGTTCTGGATGCAGCTCCCACTCTGTCTACAGTGGGGACAGCATCCAGAGCGCATGAAATCGGCATTTATTCTGCTGAAACACTGCATCCATTATGTGTTTCTGCAGCGATTTGAAGCACACATGTGCTGTCAAATCGCTGTAGAATATTCAGCAGTTACGTGCGCATGAGCCCTTACTAGTGCTGTGTAACCATCTAGACAGTGCACACTTAAGCCCTTATTAGACGGGGCAAATAGCGTACGTAAAATCTCAATATCATTTTAAAAACAGATATGCGCAATGTGTAATAGCTCCTATAGCAATCGTAATACTGTTTGATTGTTGCGAAAGCAGATCTTTCAACTTGCTTAAAGGGAATCTGTCAGGTCAAAAAAATGTTATAACCTACAAGCAGGAGCATGTGTGAGCTAGTAACCCCTTCCTACCCATCACTGTGTTGTAATAATGTGTAATATGAAAGTAATAAATTATGTTTTATTACTTATATATTCCCTATGTAAATGAACAGGGGCTCTAGCCCCATAGGTGTCGCATCGCCCCGTGGGCATATGCATGATTTCCATGGTATCACGCCCCTGTGTATCATTGTTTTTGAGTGTATTCAAAGCTTTTTTTTCTTTACGTGAACAATTATGTGGCGCCCTGGACAAGCCAGGTCGTCACAGAACTACACCAACACACCCCACACCCCGGCTAGGCACACCGAAGCCAAACACAAAATTCTTGTTGCCTTCCTCCAGGGGCTGAGGTCCACACCAGGGGGTGGGCCAGGCGGTTGGTCCCGCCCACCGAGGAGTACACAGTCCTGGAGGCGGGAAAAGGAGGGAGTTGAGAGATAGAGTTTGAAGTGGAAGGGAGGAAGTAAAGTGGTAGAGGAGCAGTCTGAAGGCGGTCCGGGTGTGTGGCCCGGACGGAACAGCAAGGTTGGCAGACGGTGGTGACCGTCTGCAGGAGAGGCTAATTGGAGCAAACCGTATGGACCGTGGACGGGCGGTGGCCCGGCGGTACCGGATCGGAGAGTAAAGAGAAGCCAGCACCATCCGGCAGGGCTTACGGACCCCGACAAGGCAAGGAGTCGCCGTTAAATTTGTCAAATCCGTTAGCGAAGGGAACCTCCGGGGTTTCCCAGCAGTCAAGACCCGATTGAAAATAAGGAATAACGTTTGGAACTCCATTCTATGTCCGAACTGGGTGCAAAAACCCAAAAAACATCACTATGGGGAGATAAGGTATGCACACCAGTGACTATGCAAGGGGAATACATGTAATAGCAGAAACTGCTGTGTGAACACTGACATGAAAAATTCAATAGCTACATGTAAGAATGAAATGTGAAAAATGGAACCTGCATTACTGCCATGAATATATGAATAAAGAGAAATTTAGCTACTGAATTGATCAATGCAATAGAGCCCCAACACTACGCCAAAGCATTTCTCTACGTTGGGGTCCCCAGCTTGTGTGCGTGCTGGGGACCCCAACGTAGAGAAATGCTTTGGCGTAGTGTTGGGGCTCTATTGCATTGATCAATTCAGTAGCTAAATTTCTCTTTATTCATATATTCATGGCAGTAATGCAGGTTCCATTTTTCACATTTCATTCTTACATGTAGCTATTGAATTTTTCATGTCAGTGTTCACACAGCAGTTTCTGCTATTACATGTATTCCCCTTGCATAGTCACTGGTGTGCATACCTTATCTCCCCATAGTGATGTTTTTTGGGTTTTTGCACCCAGTTCGGACATAGAATGGAGTTCCAAACGTTATTCCTTATTGTTAGTAGTTTTTCGTTTGTGAACCCTTCCCATACACACCTATTGCCAATCCACATCGTATATATAGCCTGGGTCTCAGCTTCCCATGCACGGTAAGTTTTTTAACTGCATGGGAGGACGCACACAAGCTGGGGACCCCAACGTAGAGAAATGCTTTGGCGTAGTGTTGGGGCTCTATTGCATTGATCAATTCAGTAGCTAAATTTCTCTTTATTCATATATTCATGGAAGTAATGCAGGTTCCATTTTTCACATTTCATTCTTACATGTAGCTATTGAATTTTTCATGTCAGTGTTCACACAGCAGTTTCTGCTATTACATGTATTCCCCTTGCATAGTCACTGGTGTGCATACCTTATCTCCCCATAAAGACCCGATTGAAGGCAACCGCTCAAACCGTAGAGGGAAACACAGTCACCGCCAAGGCTACAGTTCCCAGGGCCAGAGCCTGCGGGCAAAAGGGGCTCCCTCAGCCTCCATCCAAGCTGGGGAGCGGGTTACCGGTGGGAAGCCATTGGAACCGTAACACAACACAGGTGCAGGAAAATGCAGTCACCATCAACCTGCCGGGAGGAGAAACACCGCAGCTGTCTGTGGGACCTGTCCATCCAGCCGTTTGTTTTACCGGAGACTTTGCATTGATCATTGGCTGAGTGAGTACCACCGTGCCGTGCGGCACAGCGCTGCCCCCCGCGACCCTGCACCTCACCAGGCCCCGTAACCCGCCTGCCATACATCCCTACCTCCCTCACCGGGCCCCGGGACAACCAACCCCCTGCCCACGGAGGGGAGAACCAACATCCAAGCTGCTCCTCGTCATCGCTCCCGGGATCCCCGTCCAGAGCAGCAGTGGTGTCACCAATCTCACCACAACCGTGGGTGGCGTCACGGAAAATATCCCTAAACCCTCGAGCCACCACCGAGCAGCAGCCGGACCCGAGCAGTGGGTGAGCGCAGCGTCCCCTCCTCCGCCCGCGGCAATTACGACTTTCCATAGATCACAATAGCGATCTTTCGAGCGAACATTTGCTTTTGTAATAATGAGATTGTGTGCACAATAGCGATGAGATAACTATTCGTTCATCAATCTCTATTGTTAAAAAAATCATACTCTCTAATAATACCTTTAGACCAAACAGTCTTAAAATGCACCCAATTTATCAAAGTGTCTCATGCTGGTTGATAAATCTGACACTTCTTTAGACTTTACTAATTGTTAACTGACTTACAATTAAATAAAATAAAGAAATAAAGTTTTTTATTATTATTATTATTATTATTATTATTATTAACTGAACAAAGTTAATAATAATAATAATAAAAAACTTTATTTCTATAGCGCCAAAATATTCCGCAGCGCTTTACAATTCAGGAGGATCATATACAAACAAGTAACAGTTATAGAAAATACAATAATTAGAGGGAAAAAAAAACAACCCTGCTTGTGAGAGCTTACAATCTACAATGAGATTGGGGGGGGGGGGACAAGGTGCAAGTGCTTATTTACAATGACAATCCAGCCATCTAAGGAAATGGGGGATAGTTGACAAAGTTGACAATATTCACACAGGATCACAATTTAGGCCACTCCTTTTCTCTACCTACTTTTGATAGGTGAGATCTATCGTCAAACATGTTGAAAATGTGTGTAAAACACATTATAAATGAGGCACTTGGACATTGGGATATTTGAAAATTGGGAGATTTATCAAACTAAATGAGGCAGAATTCTGCTGCAAATGAGTCCCTAACACTTGTTCTTCCTGACTTTGTGCTTTTGACACTTTCAGTGCATTGTCAATCAGTGTTGCTTTGTTGAAAAGGATGGTCATTTAGCTGAATGTGGTGGGTCTCAACATGTGATACTGTTTGCCAAATATTCAACAATTTTTTTCTGAAAAATTCTGGTCCAAAAAAAGCATAGGAGTAGTGATGGGCAGACCCGGACTGTAAAAGTCTGGACCCTCGCAGAGTCAAAGTTCGCTGAGTGCCAGGCCCTGAATTCTCAGTGAATTCCAAATATTGATCTGAATCCGGCACTTGGGTAATATGAAATAAAGGAAAAATAAAGAAAAAAATAATAAAGGAAGCGGGCTAAACTTACTGATTCATCGGCACAGCTGTAATTGCTTCTGTGGCAATTCATTCACTTCCAGGGCCGCTCATTACCTTTATTGCATATACACTACTTTCACCTCCTACCAGTATCTGTGATTGGTTGCAGTCAGATGTCCCCTCAGTGCATTTGCAGTGAAGCGACCCCGGAAGTGAATGAGTGGCCTGGAAGCAGTGTACAGCTGCACCAAAGAGTCGGTAAGTATAGTCCACATGCTCCTATCCTTTCTAGCTAACAGCAAAACACCTTACAAATTAGCAGGAACAGGGAATATGCCAAAAAAGTCTTATCAAGTATGTACCATATCACAAAAGACTAAAATTTAACTCTTAACATATCAATCTAAAATCCGTCAACAGACATGACAAAATGCAGTGCTCCAAAAAACAAAGTGCAAAAAGTAAAATACAGATTGTCATAGATTTCACCCAGTCTTTCGCCACGAGTGGACCAGTCACAAATTATCCGTAGAAATGAAGGGCTGTGTGAAGCCCCACAAGTGTTGTGTTGGTTCTTTACCTTCAGGGACTCCACATTGAGGAACAGTCTGGTCAAAGGTAGAGAACATTCTTTTAGGATTTTCGTGACGCCACTCTCTGTATTGCGGTCGGGGTGACCGCCACTGCAGACTAAGGGGTGCCTGGGGTTGCTGGTGGGTGCAGTCAGTTGTAGTGGCCTCCCGAGAGTGAGGCAAGCCCCAGGGCCCTGTGTAAGTGTGTGGCACCACAAGTCGCAGGATGACTCACACGCACAAGTAGAATGTCTTTCAGGGGTTTTACTCACATTAGGTGGCAGGGTGAGTAACCCGGGCGTAGCTGGGATGAACCAGGCTGGAACCAGGAATCCTTCTGGCTGGCTGATGAGGGTGACTATCAACTCGCCTTCCTTAGCCCTTTTATGTTTTTGTGGTGACCCCGACTTGAAGTCCCTACGGGGGTCACCCAGGGAAGTTGCTGCTGCCTGTTCTCCCCTCGTTTCGGCCGTTTGCTTGTAGCCTGGACCAGGTCACTCCGGCTGCTTGCCTCCTGTGAACTATGAACCCTCTCTTTGCTACATGGCTCCGGACTCTGTGGTGTTGTCTTGAGGGTCTGAAGTGCCCCCTCAGGCAGGTTTGGCAGAAGAAAGGTGAATCTATCTCTGCACTGGGGCCTGTTACCCTTGCGGGCCTGGTACCTCCCTGGCAGTTCCCTTACTCTGCCACCTCTTTGCTCTCTCTAGCCTTAGGTGGATTTCAGGCGGCACTACCAGGTGACCAATCTCCCCCCTCGGTAGTCACTGCGCGGACGCTGTTAGACTGCAACAGCTCCAGGGTCTGCTCCTCACGTCTGCTCTCCCTGAGCTGCACACTAAACTGGCTCACTGCTCCTCCTTTCCTGTTCTTGCCTATGCCACCTAGCAACCAGTCTCTCTACCACACCCCCTGAGTGGACATGGAGGCTTCGCCCCCTCCTGGAATCTCTCAGTAGTCCCTTCAAAGGTCAATGTGTGAGACCTGATTACTATGCGCCTGTGTAGTCACACCTCGGTCAGCCTTCTGGATTACCTGTATTGTACTGCTCCCAGCATGGGTGGAGTACTCAGTGGTGCCTGACCAGGTCAGGGGCGCCACATTCCCCCTTAGTTATCACCAGCATGTCCTCGGGCTGCAAGACAACATTTTAAAATGCATAAAACAGTAAAAATTTTAAAACCACCAGGTACCATACATCACCACCCTCCACCCACAAGTCCATTAACCCACCCAAAACCCTCTCAGGAGGTAGGTCACCGGTCCTTTTTAGCAACCAGGTCTGGGCCATCCGCTTCCCCAGACCTTTCCTCCAATCTTCCTCTCCCGTTGAGCCGCGCCTTCAGCCACTTCTGGCAGGATGTAGAGGCGGCTTTCTTGTTCTTGGTGGTTTCAGGGTATACCTGGCCTGGTGGAGCCGCGCTTTCAGCATCTTCTGGCAGGATGTAGAGGCGGCCTCCACAGTTGGTGCTGACCAGGTACCCTCTTTGTGGTGGAGAGCCAGGCCCCATAAACAGGCGTGCTCCCTGGTCACAGGCGAGCCAGGTCCCTAAACAGGCTGGCTCTGGTGGTGGTACCTCTGGGGTAACTATTCACACTGCAAGAGTTTGTGGCTATAGCCAGTTCATAGCCTATGCTCCATAGATAAAGTGCACAAAACCTGGTGCAAAGTGGCAATTTCTCCCATTCGTTCATGTGGGCGCATGCTTAAACTTGTGAACGTTGCAAAACTGTAAACTGTAACTCTCTTCACTTGACTGTACTTGCTTTATTTCTTTACTCTTCTGCACCAGGGCTTTGGCCTGTAAGGCTGCAGCACCTGTCATTTTCTACATTTCTGTCGTCATCATCTGTGGTATCTTCTGTTGGTTCTTTGTCTTTGTTGGTGTCTATTTCTAGTTCTTTATCTTCTTCTTCTGTTTCTGTTTCCTTTTCTCGGTCTTGTTCTATTGCTTTAGTTGTTGTTGTTTCTTTTGACTTTAGGGTTGGTTGAGTGGAAACTGCTGGGCTACAATATGGATTTTTGGGGCATGGCGTTACATCTAATGCATACCATCCACGTTCTCCTTGATGCTTAGTGAATTCCACTAGATCTCCCATCTGCAAGTTTCTTCCTGGATGTCCTCTTGGCAAGTAGGCTCTCACATCTCTGCGGCAGACAAAAATTCCTTCTCTGACACCAGGTGCGACTATGAAGCCATATCCACTCTTCAAGCTGAACTCCTCTACAACTACACGGCAAAGAGGGCCTCTGACTTGAGATTTAGCTCTCCTCAATAACTGCTTCTCCTCCAAGTCTCTGGCTGTTACTTCATACCGGTCTGGAGACTGCTGTGGGGCGGCTGATCTTGCGCGAGCGTGGCGCTGAGCTCTGGTTGTGGGGCTCTTCTGTACTGCAGGCTCCCAGGTTACATACATGCTTGGGGCCAGTACTGTCAGCTCTTCATCAGCAGAGGGTGTTGGGCTCTCTTCATCCCAGCGGGAGTACGGCAGCATCTCTGGCTCTGGGCCTCTCCTCCCCCTTAGTGCTCTTGAGCACTCCCCTCATTGTAGCGCTGGGGATAGGTCCTCATCAGCAGGCCAGGGCGGTAGGCTTTTTATCGTGGATGTTACTGGAGTCTTCTTGTGGGAATGCGGAGGGAGCAGATACTGGTCCACCATCTCCTTTGGGAAATGAGCCTCCAGATCAGCCTTAAGCCTCCAGTATTCGGGGTCCTCTCCCAGTGGGGACGGAAGGTCCAATTCCTTGGGCTGGGGAGCGGTGTCTGCTCTGGCCTTACAGGCCGGGGTAGATAACTGTACGGTCTTGTCTTGGCAAGCCGGGCCTAGCATGGCGGCGGCCTGGATTGGAGTCGCTGCTGCGATCGGTTCTTGGCGGGCCAGGCCTAGCATGGCGGCGGCCTTGGTCAGCGTCCCTCCTGCGGCGTGGATTAGCGTCGCTGCTGCGGCGGGATCTTGTCTGGCCGTGCAGGGCATCGCTGCGGCGGCCTGAGCTTGACGGGCTGGGCGTCGCTGCTGCGGCGGGATTTTGGCGGGCTGAGCAGGGCATCGCTACGGCGGCCTGATCTGTGCGGGCCGAGCCTGGCGGGGCTGCAGCCTGGTTCCGCGTCGCCGCACCGGGCGTCTCTCCAGGGACCACGGGCATAGCAGCGGCGATCGGGGGCACTCACGCAGGCAGGGGCATCAGCTGACTCACCCCTCGGTGGCATCTCCTGTGTCCGGGCAGTCGCAGCTCCGCATGTCGCTTGCCTCGCCGTCCATTTCTCATGGCCTAGGCAACTCCAGCCATCTTGCTGAGCTCTGCGCGTGCTTCCCGGATCTGCTGCATCATCTTCGCCTCCAGCCTTTCACACCACTGGTCCAGCTCCCAGTTCCACCAGGCAGCGGAGCCCAGCTCTAGATCGCTGCATGTGAACGCCATCCTCTCTGCATGATCTGCTTTCAGCAGCAGGCTTAAGTGTCAGTCTCTTCACTTCTCCAGAGCATTCCCAGCGTTCAGGGTCAGAACCTTCCTCCTTCCCTCTCACAAGGTCAGGACGCTGCAGGGGATCTCCCTCTGTCACTAGCCACACCTCTTCGTGGGCGGTAACTTCTTCTAGCGCGGGCTCCTGTTGTTTTTCAGCGCGCTTTTCATGGTGGCAATATAGCGGCGCTTCAAACTTTCTAAGCGGACCGCCCAGGCACATGGTCACCTGTCTTAACAGGTCTAGTTCTTATCCTGATCGTGACGCCAGATGTGAAGCCCCACAGGTGTTGTGTCGGTGCATTACCTTCAGAGACTCCACATGGAGGAACAGTCTGGTCACAGGTAGGGAACCTTCTTTTAGGATTTTTGTGATGCCACTCTCGGTATTGCGGTCAGGGTGACCACCGCTGCAGATTAAGGGGTGCCTGGGGGCTGCTGGGGGGTGCAGTCAGTTGTAGTGGCCTCCCGAGAGTGAGGCAAGCCCCAGGGCCCTGTGTAAGTGTGTGGCACCACAAGTCGCAGAATGACTCACACGCACAAGTAGAATGTCTTTCAGGGGTTTTTACTCACATTAGGTGGCAGGGTGAGTAACCCGGGCGTAGCTGGGATGAACCAGGCTGGAACCAGGAATCCTTCTGGTTGGCTGAGGGTAACTACCAACTCGCCTTCCTTAGCCCTTTTATGTTTTTGTGATGACCCCGACATGAAGTCCCTACGGGGGTCACCCAGGGAAGTTGTTGCTGCCTGTTCTCCCCCTCGTTTCGGCCCGTTTGCTTGTAGCCTGGACCAGGTCACTCCGGCTGCTTGCCTCCTGTGAACTATGGCCCTCTCTTTGCTACATGGCTGCGGACTCTGTGGTGTTGTCTTGAGGGTCTGAAGTGCCCCCTCAGGCAGGTTTGGCAGAAGAAAGGTGAATCTATCTCTGCACTGGGACCTGTTACCCTTGCGGGCCTGGTACCTTCCCTGGCAGTTCCCTTACTCTGCCACCTCTTTGCTCTCTCTAGCCTTAGGTGGATTTCGGGCGGCACTACCAGGTGACCGATCTCCCCCGTCGGTAGTCCACTACGCGGACACTGGTAGACTGCAACAGCTCCAGGGTCTGCTCCTCATGTCTGCTCTCCCTGAGCTGCACACTAAACTGGCTCACTGCTCCTCCTCTCCTGTTCTTGCCTACGCCACCTAGCAATCAGGCTCTCTACCACACCCCCTGAGTGGACATGGAGGCTTCGCCCCCTCCTGGAAACTCTCAGGAGTCCCCTTCAAAGGTCAATGTGTGAGACCTGATTACTATTAGCCTGTGTAGTCACTAGAGTTGAGCGCGGTTCGCGGTTCGAGGTTCTCCAGTTCGCGGCTCGAGTGATTTTAGGGCTGTTCTAGATTGAACTAGAACTCGAGCTTTTTGCTAAAGCTCGATAGTTCTAGATACGTTTGAGAATGGTTCTAGCAGCAAAAAGCAGGGCTTTTTACAGCTACAGTGTGCAGGAGCCATCGCTGGCAGCCTGCCAGAAGCTGGTAACCAAGATAAACATCGGGTATCCAAGCAAAGCGCTTTGGTTAGTAACCCGATGTTTATCCTAGTTAGTGCAGGAAGCCCACACTTCCCCCGCTCAGCTCACTCCGCCCCCTCCTGCACGCGGCATGTACACACACACACACACACACACACACTCACACTCACACTCACCTGTCCACAGCCAAGCAGTCCACGACACTGACGTCCTCAGCGCCACCCACTTCGCACTCCGCCGCCAGCACACATGGCTCCGCCCACCTGCACTCTGCACACATGGTCCCGCTCGGCTTACCTGCGGTGATGAAGTCCCGACCTCAGCGCTGTCACTGTCCTCCATGGCCGCCGCTTGTCACATCACCTTCTCTCGCTTCCGACCGGAGACTGACTAGCGGTGACGTCACGGGCCGCTCGCGATACTTGGCTGTGAAGGCGGCGGCCATTGAACTCAGTGACAGGTGCTGTCAGCAGTGCAGTAGATCAGCGCAGGTAATGTACCTCGCTGACAGCAGCACTTGTCATCCCCTGCAGTGACCTGGGCTGACCCATTGATGTTAGCTCAGGTCACTGCACTGCTCTCCCAGCCAATGGGGAACATCCTGCTCTTCATTGACTGGGACAGTGTGGATCGTCATGGCAACCCCTTGGATTACACCAGACCTGGATTTGTTTTTCTTTCTAATAAATTGGTTGAAGAGGGAATGTATTGGGGAGTGTTTTTTCAAATAAAAATGTGTTTGTCGTCTATTTTTTTTTATTACTGACTGGGTTGGTGATGTCGGGTATCTGATAGACGCCTGACCTCACCAACCCCAGGGCTTGATGCCAGGTGACATTACACATCTGGTATTAACCCCATATATTACCCCGTTTGCCACCGCACCAGGGCGCGGGATGAGCTGGGGCGAAGCACCAGGATTGGCACATCTAATGGATGCGCCACTTTTGGGGCGGCTGCGGCCTGCTATTTTTAGGCTGGGGAGAGTCCAATAACCATGGACCTCCCTAGTCTGAGAATATCAGACCCCAGCTGTCTGCTTTACCTTGGCTGGTGATCCAATTTTGGGGGGACCCCTACGTGTTTTTTTTTTTTAATTATTTTTTTAATTTAAAATAACAGCGTGGGGTGCCCTCAGTTTTGGGATTACCAGCCAAGGTGAGGTTGCCAGCTGTGGTCTGCAGGCTGCAGCCGTCTGCTTTACCCTAGCTGGCTACAAAAATAGGGGGAACCCTACGTCATTTTTTTTTTCCATTTTTTTTGGCTAAATACAAAGCTAAGCACCCCTTAGTGCCACATGAAAGGCACCAAAGGGTGCAAAATTACAAAATGCAGGAGAGTGGGACATTATGTGTCTTTCTGTCATTATAATGACAGAAAAGACTGATATGAAGTGCACAAGCACAAGAAAATCACCAGAGCGCTCTACGCTGTGAAAAGCAGTAGAAAATGGCACTGGAGTGAACATGTGACCGCCTCATGTAGGATGAAGCTATGGATCCTGGGTAAATTTATGTATTTACCCTCCTTCAGTTTTTTTGCAGTACACAAAAAAAACGGAAGGCACACGGATGACAAACAGATGACATACGGACCGTATGCCACACGGATGCACCCGTGAAAAAAAACTGACTGTTTTTTGCAGACTGCAAAAATGGATCGGTCGTGTTAATGTAGCCTTATTCTGATCTGCCGTTTATAAACAGCAAGCAGAAATAAGTGAATAACGCCCCCCAGCGTCAGAAAATCTCTGGGGTTTCAGGGCTAGCTGAGACCCTGGAGATCATGATTCAGGACGGTTTTTCCGGTCCCCGCTCACGTGATCACAGGTATACACCGTACACCGATGATCACGTTACAGTAAATGACAGCGCCGGTAAAAAATTATTTATCTCCCATCTGGCATGAACAAACATGATAAATCTCCTCCCCGGTCCCCTCTGGTCCCCCGGTGTCGCCAAAGTGCCCCCCCTGATGCCCTCCCAGAAATCCAAGATGGCCGCGCGCACAGCAGCGCGCCGGCCGCATTCACCCTACTCCTCTGATTTCTGTCGCATGTGCCATGACACATGCGACAGAAAACTCCTCCCCAGGCCCTGCCAGGTCACCCCCTATAACCCCACCGGTGTTTCCCGGTGTCCCACGGTACCTGGGCAGCGTTGATCCCCCCACGGCCCTCTCCTTCACAATAGACGCTGCCGCATGCACAGAGCGGCTGTCAGCTCAGCTTCCTGTGTTCAGACACAGTGAGTGGTGGTTATGCATCTGTAAGCTAAATGGGCAGCACGGTGGCTCAGTGGTTAGCACTGCAGTCTTGCAGCGCTGAGGTCCTGGGTTCAATTCTCACCAAGGACACCATCTGCAAGGAGTATGTGTGTTCTCCCCGTGTTTGCGTGGGTTTCCTCCGGATACTCTGGTTTCCTCCCACACTCCAAAGACATACAGCGCTATGGAATTAATAACGCTATATAAATGAATAAATTATTATTATTACTGCAATGCCCTGCTCATGAGGTAAGGAACATAATTGATCAGGAGAGCTATATACTACATTTCCAAATGGAGGGATTTCCTTTTATAGTTTCCCTGCTGAATGACTACCAAAATGAGAGTCCGTTATACGCCACAAGAAAACACATCTAAATAGCGAGCTCTGTTGTTAAGTATTCATTCAGCTGGATAACTGGACTTAAAGGGGTATTCCATCTCCAAGATCCTATCCCCAATATATAGTAGGTGGAATAGCAATAATATAAGCAAATACCAATATTTGGAAATGTAGAATAGTTCTCCTGATTAGGCATGCCCTTACCTCATGAGCAGGGCATTGCAGCTTTGGTAGCAACCATTACGACATGGACTCTGCTGCTGTGGACCCGGGGAGAGTGAGTGCAGATTCATTGCACCCACACTCCTCACATGAAGGGTCTGCACTCCTAGAAAATGGGGGATATGTCCCCTGAGTGTCCCCCCCCCCCATATTCTAGACGGTCCAGAGTCGTCGCGGGACCCCTTTATTTTTTTTCTTACAATAAATTGGTGAAAGAGGAAATGTTTTGGGGACTGTATTTTCAAATAAATTTCTTTTGTCGATTTTTTTTTTGTTAGTACTGACAGTTTATGATGTTGGGTATCTAATAGACGCCATGACATCACAAACTGCTGGGCTTGATGTCAGGTGACCTTACAGCTAGTATCAACCCGATTTATTACCCCGTTTGCCACTGCACCAGGGCACGGGATGAGCTGGGGTGAAGCTAGTGGATGCGCCACGTCTGGGGTGCCTGCGGCCTGCTATTTTTAGGCTGTGAAGGCCCAATAACTATGGACCTTCCCACCCTGAGAATACCAGACCACAGTTGTCCGCTTTACCTTGGCTGGTGATCCAATTTGGGGGGGACCCTACTTTTTTTGTGTAATTATTAATATTTATAAAATAATTATAAAAAAAGAGCCTGGGGGGACCTCCACATTGGATCCCCAACCACGGTAAAGCTGCCAGCTGTGGTTTTCAGGCTACAGCCGTCTGCTTTCCCCTAGCTGGCTATCAAAAATGGGGGGACGCAACGTCATTTTTTTTAACTATTTTTTAAATAGAAAAAATTAATGGGCTTCCCTGTATTTTGATTGCCAACTAAGGTAACGGCAGGCAGATGGGGGTGGCAACCCATAGCAACCTGTGCTGCGGATTGTAATCCGCAGCACAGGTTAGCCCGAGGTTTCTGGGCGCCTCTGCTGCGAATTGCAGTCCGCAGCCGCCCCAGAAAATGGCGCTTTCATAGAAGCGCCATCATCTGGCGCTGTATCCAACTCTTCCAACAGCCCTGAAGCCGGGTGGCTTGTTGGGTAATAATGAGTTAATACTAGCTTTGTTTTACTAGCTAGTATTAAGCCAGAGATTCTTAATGTCAGGCTCGTTTGACCCGGCCATTAAGAATCTCCAATAAAGGGTTAAAAGAAAGACACCACACAGAGAAAAAATACTTTAATAGAAATAAATACACAGACACATTAGAGACTCCATCTTTATTACCCCCTGTCAGCCCTCCACGATCCATGGTCTTCTGTCTTTCTCATTCAACAAATGCAGCTCTGCTCCATCACTGCTGCATGGGGGAAGACGCTGCTGCACGGGAAGCAGCGTGCAGTCTTCACTCTGTGAGTGATCAGTGCTGCTGGCTGTCAGCGGTAACAGCGGTAACGCTGACAGACGCGTTATCATAGCAACGGTGCTCCCGGAGCCTCGGTTAGCGGTGACGTCACCGCTAACTGCGTTGCTATGGCAACGGTGATCTCCGTTAATGACCGGCTGTGTCAGCCGGTCCCTAACGGAACGGGGAGTCGACCGTGTGCTAGAGCATGTCGCCGGTACACGACGATACACAAATGTGCACCGTGTACCGGAGAGTGCAATGACAGGTCCTACATGACGCGTCATAGTCATGTGACCAGTCTGTAGCCAATGAGATAATAGCCACGTGACTGGTCACATGGCTATTTTGACGTCACAATAGGTCCTTCATCACTGCTGGCAGTGCTGGTCACCGGGAGGATTCAGCGATCATCGGATGGAATAGCGGCAGGAAACAGAGTGCAGGAGGGATCTCGGGGACCGGTAAGTGTTATGGCAATGTTTATTAACTGTATGTGTACATTTATAATGCGTTTTTATGTGCTTGTGATTGCCTCCCATTATATCCTATTGGTTCGAGTTCGGTTCGTCGAACGTTCGCCGAACTGAACTCGTACGAGACCTCCGTTCGACGAACCGAACTCGAGCCGAACCACGGCTGGTTCGCTCATCTCTAGTAGTCACACCTCGGTCAGCCTTCTGGATTACCTGTATTGTACTGCCCCCAGCATGGGTGCAGTACTCAGTGGTGCCTGACCAGGTCAGGGGCGCCACAGCTGGAAGATAGATGGCAACAGGGGGGAAGGTCTAATAATTAAGCCTTGTCGTGCTCCATGTAATACTTCTGCCCTAACAAGGGCAGCACCCAAGTGTAGAGGCTGTCCCCCAGCTAGATATTATTAATAATAATATTATTATTATTATTATTTTATTAATAATATTATTATTTATTATTATTCCATGATGCTTTACATGTGGAAGGGGGTACACATAATAGGGACAAGTACAATTATCATAAACAATACAAGGCACAGACTGGTATAGGAGAGAGGACCCTGCTCAAGAGGGCTCACAGTCTACAAGGGATGGGTGAGGATACAGTAGGTGAGGGTGGAGATGGTCATGCGGCGCTATATTAGACTGAGGGTTACTGCAGGTTGTAGGCTAGATATGAGCCCTAGATATGGGAGGGCTCATGTCTAGCTGGGGGATAGCCAGTACATTTTGGTGTTGACCATGTTAGGGAACATATTAGTATTACAAGGGGCATGACAAGGGTTAGTTATTAGATCTTCCCTCCTGTTATCATCTATCTTCCGGCCCTTTATTTCTATGGATAATTTGTGACTTTTCCACTCGTGGAGAAAGACTGGGTGAGATCTATGACAATCTGGATTGTACTTTTTGCACTTTGTTTTTTGGAGCACTGCACTTTATGTCATGTCTGTTGACGGCTAAGAGATTAATATATTAAAAGTTAAATCTTAGCCTTTTGCTATATGGTAGTCTCCTACCACCATTTTTAATTGCTGGATTCTGGTCCCCATCGACTTATATGGTGACTGGCGTCCGGCCAGATAACTGGGACTAATACTGGGCCGGAATTGGGTTGTTTTTTTTTAACCCGGTTGAACCCATTGGTCCTGGTTATCTGTGAGTCCGCCCACCACTACATAGGAGGCATACATTTTGACTAGACAGTTTAAAGATGCATTAGCATTATCAAACAACATACACAAATATGATAAACTGATGCTGCTCAAGTTTATATTGTCTATGAATTAATAAATATGCTAATCAAAGTCTTAGAAAATCATATTATTGAGGTATACAAAATCTGCTACTTGGAAGCTTAAAAGTTTCTTACAATGGTCGGTAGCTATAATTTCAGCAACATTTGGCATTGCATCTACAAGTTTTCCCAGGAAGTTAAGTATCGGTAGGCATAATCTCATGCTCGTTACCTCTGATAACTAAATAAAGAAATAAACAGGAATTGTTAGTGGTTTAAAGTACACATTTCAAAAACTTAGCTTTTTTATAGACTTTCTTATACAGAAAACTAAGCCTATATATTTTTACACAAACGTATGTGTCTCAGAAGAAAAACAAAAAGATGCCATATTTAGGTCCCGATTAGTGATGGGCGGACCCAGACTGAACTGTACATTTTCCAATCTGCACGGTTTCAAAGTTACCCATTGTTAGGGAACTCCAGGTATCAATCAGGATCTGGCAACTCGGGTAATTAAAAAAATAAAGCAGAAAAAAAAAGAAAATAAGGGCAAAGCAGGCATCTTACACTTACCAATGTGCCGCATGGCTGTAACACTATTTCCAGGTCCGCTCTTACTATTTCTGGGGTCGCTTATTATCCTCATACATATGCACTGCTTCCCACGCCCACAGACAGTCCTGGCATCTCTGATTTGGTTGCAGCCAGACTGCGCCCTCACCCTGTGTGACAGCGTGTCTGACTGCTTGCCATCACAGGTGCTCTGTGCGTGTTTATATTGGTATAAAAGTAAATAAAACAATTGGGGTAGGGTTCCCCCATATTGTGATACCCAGCACAGATAAATGATAAATAAAAATCAACAAAAAAGCTCATTGCATGGTTATTGGTGGATAATGGTATAATCATGCATAATATCAAAGGAAATCAACATGCAACCAACTGGGACTACTGTAGGGACAATCGTTGTAACATAAGAGAAAAGAAAAGTAAAAATGGCAATCAGACTCCAAATTAACCAAGCAGTAAAGTTCTTTACTAATAATGGTGCAGGTAAAGGTATTTTATACAGACAAACATTAATGGGGCACACATTCCAGCATAAGAAGATTTAAATGGCTGCTAGTTTACAGTAAAAAGTTATACATTATATTTATGCCAATGAGCAACAACTGACCAAAGTACAAAAACCACATAAGGTGAACCCACATTGGAGGAGTTAGAAGATGGTGAACAAAGCTCTCTGTGGAATAAAGACAGGTACCAACAAGAATGAACCATAGGCTCATCTATGTGACGTCCAGGAGGTGGATGGCTCGTGCAGGAATTGCGACCATCCCAAAGTACGTTTCAGCTGATGAAGGCATTCAGCCTTCAAAACGTACTTGGGGCGGTCGCCATTCCTGCATGAGTCATACACGTCAATGTGGATGTGTACTTCTTCCTCCTTTATAAGTTGTCTAGTTATAACCAGTTAGCAATACAGCAGAAAAACCACACATCCCCTGTAATTTAAGTTTTCAGTGTGTGAGATGTAATGATTAGAGATGGGATAATCTGAACTTTAAAGTTTAGTGTTCAAATCGAACACAGACTTCACAAAAAAAAAAATCAGTGTTTGAGTTCAGCATTCAGGTGCTTTATGTATGTGTGATGCCCTGGACTATTTGGGTCGTCACAGGGTCCTGCACAATCTGCCCTCCGAGTGCAGGGCTCGAATCCCCATGGTTCTGGGAATCTAACCTGCAGTACTGCCTCCACCAGCATTGCCAAATCCTAGATACATCTTGCACCACACCTGTCAGGCACATCAGTGGGCTTCTTAAGCAGGAATAGGGCCGCCCACCTAGGGGTCAGGCAGGGATCCTCGAGCTGAGAGGAGCTCTGAGGGAGCTGGGAGTTGTAGCTCCCAGGAGCGAAGCAGACTAGGTCGCAGACAGTGGTCTGGACCTAGAGAACTCGGACCCCCGGTTGCAGGGGATTGAGGCTAGGTGCCTGGAACCCGTCAAGGAGGTTGGTCAGCAGCCTGGTCCTATCATCGGTCCGGTACCGAAGGCACGTTGGGATACACGGACCCTAGGTTGGGTAGAAGCGTCAGGCGACCCGGCAATTAACCTGCGGACAGGGCCTTTATAGACTGTTCCCACGAAGCTCAGAGATCAGGGGCACTAGCGCAACGAGGGGCATAGGGCTTTCCTAGCAAGCGGCCCACTGAAATCCCAAGTGTGAGCTCCTGAGAGCAGGTTACTTCACTTAGCCACAGTGAGGAGTGAGGCCCGGACAGCTCCAAGCTACCGGGCCATAACGGGCAATCTAAATTTTGTGCCAGGAGGCAGCAGGGGATGAGACCTGGATGAGCTCCCCTCAGGAAACAGCGGCAGTCAGAAACTTGGTTTACCCTGTCATCAGCGTCTGCTTTATTGCTGAGTGAGTACCCGACTGACCCGTGCAACCAGCGAGCCTGCGCTCCCCCTGCACCCCGTATCACCATCCAGAGTCCCGGGGCCTTCCCCTACCTGTGGAGGGTATCGTCATCTGGCTGCCCCTGTGACGCCCTGGGCAAGCCAGGGGTCACAGGTCACAACACCACCACACCCTACACCCCAGTTAGGAACAACTAGGCTAACCAAAAATCCTTGTTGCCTTCCTCCAGGGGCTGATGTCCACACCAGGGGGTGGGCCAGTCGGTTGGCTCCGCCCACCGAGGAGTACACAGCCCTGGAGGCGGGAGAACACAGGCAGTCAAGTTAGGGAAGTGAAAGAAGAAGGAAGTGAAGTGGTAGAGGAGCTAAGGAGAAAAGCTGAAGTGGTAGAGAAGTGAGAGTAGTAAAGCCTGAAGTTGGTCCGGGTGTGTGCCCCGGACTGTGACAGCAAGGTCAGCAGACGGCGGTGATAGTCCGCAGGGGTGACTGCTTGGAGGTTGCTGGAAGGACCGCGGACGGGTGGTGGCCCAGCGGTTTGGAGCGGTATACGAAGAGCAGTCAGCACCAGGGCAGGGGCCTTTCGGATCTCGGCAAGGCTAGGAGTCGCCGTGAATTTGCCAAATCCGTCAATGAAGGGGACCTCTGGGTCTCCCAACAACCAAGTCCCGATTGAAGGCAACAGTCCAACCGTAACAGAGAGACACCGCCACCGCCAGGGCACCAGTTTCTCAGGGCCAGCGCCTGCGGGCAAAGTAGGGCTCCTCCGGCCCATAACCAAGTCGGGGAGCGGGTTACCGGTGGGAACCCATCGCAACCATCATCATCTTAGGTGCAGGAAAAGGGACCGTCACCGTCAACTACTGGGGAAAAGCAAGTGCAGCCGTCCGTGGGAACCGTCTTTCCAGCCGTGTGTTTTACCGAGAACTGTGTCTCTGTCTCAGGCTGAGTGAGTACCACAGTGCCGCAAGGCACAGTGTTGCCCCCGCGTCCCTGCACCCCACCAAGCCCTGCACTGGCCCCGCCATCCCTCATCACCCACCTCATCACTGGGCCCCGGGACCACCACCCCCTACCCACGGAGGGGAGAACTAACAACTTTGCTGCTCCCTGTCACCGCTCCCAGGATCCCCATACAGAGCAGCGGTGGTGTCCATACAATCACCACAACCGTGGGTGGCGTTACGGACAATAAACTATCCCAAAAACCAATCCCCTTTCACTCACGGGCGAGGAGCGCCGCTCGAGTCTCCGGGATCCGGCCCATCGCTCGAGCCACCGAGCAGCGGCAGGCTGCAGCAGCAGCGGCAGCCGGACCCGAGCAGCAGTGGGAGAGCGCGGCGTCCCCTCCTCCGCCCGCGACACCCCACTCAATCACCCCGGGTACTCCCAACGGCAGTGACGGTACTCCCAATTACCGTACACCACAGGTGGCGTCACGAACTATATCTCCTCTGCAAATCTGTAAATACCCCCTTCTTCATTTGAGTGTGGCCCCTAGCCCTCGGGTCCAGAGACCCTCGAGCCACGAGTAATCACCACCCCTGGATCCGAGCGGTTCGATCCGCTGCAGAGGCTGCACATATGCAAACCACTCAAGCGAGCATCACTGTGCTTGGTGAAAGTCGGTGCTTGGCCCAGTGTAAGCTACTTGCAGTGTTTGAATGGCTCGCACTAGGGACAAAATCAGCATTATCGGATGTATGGTGTATAAAAAATTTAAAAAAATGTCGCCCTTCATCCCCCGTAAGTTTTCTTTTTATGGCTCTGTTGTAGCATCTTATTTATTGTAGTTAATAATGGAATCTGTTATTTACAATCAGTCGCAGTTTTCCTTAAGCTTGGTTTACACCTTACGATCCAGCATACGATATCGTATGCGATCGTAACCACCCCCATCGTATGTACGGCACGTTCAATTTGTTGAATGTGCCGCACAAACGATTAACTCGCTGTAGGCGGCGAACGTCCACTTCCTGGAGTGGGAGGGACGTTCGGCGTCACAGCTACGTCACGCGGCAGCCGGCCAATAGAAACGGAGGGGCGGAGCTGAGCGGGACGTAAACATCCCGCCCACCTCGTTCCTTCCGCATTGCTGGCCGGGAGCCACAGGACGCAGGTAAGATCTGTTCATCGTTCCCGGGGTGTCACACACTGCGATGTGTGCTACCCCGGGTACGATGAACAATCTGACGTTCAATTCTAGAGAAATGAATGATGTGCGTGCGATGAACGTTTTACTGTTCAATCGCAATCGCACGTACCTGTCACACAGGGCAATGTACCTTACGATGCCGGATGTGCGTCACTTACGATGTGACCCCGCCAACACATTGTAAGATACATTGCATGTACAGCAGGCTTTTTACACGGACATTCCTTGTCCTAGGAAAACCACCATGTCCAGCAGCCAAACAATATTAAAAGAGAAGCAAAACGGTATCCAGCATCTTCATATGGGAAAGTTTACTAAAATTAATCCATTTCTGCCATCATCTATCTGGAAAATCCCCCATTAGGCCCTGTGCACACACTGATTTTTGCTGCAGATTTTGCTGCAGAAAAGCTGCAGAATTTGTTCATAACCTTTCTGCAGTCCTTCTCCAGCAAAATCTATGAGAAAATCAAAATAGTGTGCTCCCACTGCATTTTTTTTCTCTCCAAATATTGCTGCAGAATTTCTGCAGCAAAAAGAAGTAGCATGTCACTTAATTTCTGCAGGTACCTGCGTTTTTGCCATTAAATAATGGTTAAAAATCGCAGGGACCAACCCACGGAAAAACCACGGCAAATGCCTCCAAAAACACAAAAAAAGTGGCAAATCCGCATGCGGTTTTTGGTGCGTTGTTTTTGCCACGGGTGCGGAATTCTGCCAGAGGGTGCAGAATTTTCTTTAAAAAATGCCATTTTCCAGTGCGCACAGGGCCTAAGAGTCAATATGTTGTGGTGTAAAGCATTACCACTCCAATACACTTTTCCTGTTGGAGATTCTTGTGAATATTTGTCTTCTCTTTCCCCCTTCACACATTACATAATTATCAGGTAATGATCGGCCCCCAGTGTCTGTACTGGATGTGAACAGTCATTCTGTGCAGACAGAGGCCTATAAAAGCATGTTACATGTGGGATAAACCCTTTACTAGTCCTGTTATTCTGACAACACTGCTCTATAGGCAGATCAGCCTTTTTTTTTTCTTTTTTTTTTTTTTACATGTATTTATATTGAGGCCCCTCCTGAACTATCATCACATATACAGGCCCCCTGAAAAGTAATTACATATAGCCTAAGATAATCACACTGACACTGGGGGTACAGGATAATGACACTGACACTGGGGGTACAGGATAATAACACTGACACTGGGGGTACAGGATACTGACACTGGGGGTACAGGATACTGACACTGGGGGTACAGGATAATGACACTGGGGGTACAGAATAATGACGCTGACACTGGGGGTATAGGATAATGACACTGACAATGGGGGTACAGGATAATGACACTGACACTGGGGGTACATGATACTGACACTGACACTGGGGTGCAAGATACTAACACTGACACTGGGGTGCAAGATACTAACACTGACACTGGGGTGCAGGATAATAACACTGACAGTGGGGGTACAGGATAATGATCCTGGCACTGGGGGTATGGGATAATGACACTGACACTCGGAGTATAGGATAATGACACTGGGGGTACAGGATAATGACACTGACACTGGGGGTACAGGATAATGACACTGACACTCGTGGTACATGATAATGACACTGGGGGTCCAGGAAAATGACACTAACACTGGGGGCAGGGCCGGCGTCAGCACCCGGCACACCCGGGCAAATTCCGGGGCCCTGGAGAGCCAGGGGGGCCCACTTAGCCTCATCAGTTCTGCTGCCCCCGGGCCGAGTTCCGGGGACCGCAGTCCTCGTCAGGAATCTGCGCCTGCCGTCCCTTTAGGCTATGTGCGCACGTGTGTGCTCTGCACCGCACCTAAAAGGTGCGCTTCAGAGCGCAGCTGAAAAGCTCCGTTCTGAAGCGCATGGTGCCGGCAGAGAACGTGCGCTCTGCATGCTGACTCTCCCTATAGACAGCATGCAAACCGCACGAAAGAAGTGACATGTCACTTCTTAGAACGCAGCGATTCAGGCAGCAGTCAAATCGCTGCGTTCTAATAGGCCACGTGCGCACGGCTCCTGCACAATCTCCATAGATTGTGCCTTGAACGCAGGACGCATGCAGTTACGCTGCGGTGCAGAACGCAGCGTAACTGCATGCAATACGCACACGTGCGCACATCCCCTTAAGGCGCGCAGACCACAGCGCGAATGGTCTGGTTTGAACTTCATCTGTGGGCGGAGCTACCGCATGGCGTCTTGCTCAGTCCCACAGATGAAGGAAGCGCAGTGCCAGCCAGTGACTCCCAGCACAGTACTTCCCTCCAGCACTGTGTGGGCCCTCTCTCCACTGTGACCTGAGCGGTATGTGCTACACCCCCCCCTCGATCTGTATGTGCCCTCCTCGCCCCCTGATTTTTTGGCCCCGGTGAGCTGTCTGGGCTTCTCCCCCCTGAGATGTATGCCCTGCCCCCCCAGAGCCGTGTGTGTGGGCCCCGCAGAACCACGTGTGTGTCTGTCTGTATGTATGCAGCAGGGCAGTGTGTCTGTATGTATGTATGTATGTATGTATGCAGCAGAGCAGTGTGTGTGTCTGTCTGTATGTATGTATGCAGCAGAGCACTGTGTCTGTCTGTATGTATGCAGCAGAGCAGTGTGTCTGTCTGTATGTATGTATGCAGCAGAGCAGTGTGTCTGCATGTATGTATGTATGCAGCAGAGCAGTATGCCTCTATGTATGCAGCAGAGCAGTGTGTCTGTCTGTATGTATGCAGCAGAGCAGTCT
Organism: Anomaloglossus baeobatrachus; assembly: GCF_048569485.1. Taxonomy (NCBI): domain Eukaryota; kingdom Metazoa; phylum Chordata; class Amphibia; order Anura; family Aromobatidae; genus Anomaloglossus; species Anomaloglossus baeobatrachus. The sequence continues at coordinate 88,329,880 of NC_134360.1, read as the reverse complement.
GTCTGTATGTATGCAGCAGAGCAGTGTGTCTGTCTGTCTGCATGTATGTATGTATGCAGCAGAGCAGTATGTATGTATGCATGCAGCAGAGCTGTGTGTCTGTATGTATGTATGCATGCAGCAGAGCAGTGTGTCTGTATGTATGCATACAGCAGAGCAGTGTGTCTGTATGTATGCATGCAGCAGAGCAGTGTGTCTGTCTGTATGTATGCAGCAGAGCTGTCTGTCTGTATGTATGCAGCAGAGCAGTCTGTCTGTCTGTATGTATGCAGCAGAGCAGTCTGTCTGTCTGTATGTATGCAGCAGAGCTGTCTGTCTGTATGTATGCAGCAGAGCAGTCTGTCTGTCTGTATGTATGCAGCAGAGCAGTCTGTCTGTCTGTATGTATGCAGCAGAGCAGTCTGTATGTATGCATGCAGCAGAGCTGTGTGTCTGTATGTATGTATGCATGCAGCAGAGCAGTGTGTCTGTATGTATGCATACAGCAGAGCAGTGTGTCTGTATGTATGCATGCAGCAGAGCAGTGTGTCTGTCTGTATGTATGCAGCAGAGCTGTCTGTCTGTATGTATGCAGCAGAGCAGTCTGTCTGTCTGTATGTATGCAGCAGAGCAGTCTGTCTGTCTGTATGTATGCAGCAGAGCAGTCTGTCTGTCTGTATGTATGCAGCAGAGCAGTCTGTCTGTCTGTCTGTCTGTATGTATGCAGCAGAGCAGTCTGTCTGTATGTATGCAGCAGAGCAGTCTGTCTGTCTGTATGTATGCAGCAGAGCAGTCTGTCTGTTTGTATGCAGCAGAGCAGTCTGTTTGTATGTATGCAGCAGAGCAGTCTGTCTGTATGTATGCAGCAGAGCAGTCTGTCTGTATGTATGCAGCAGAGCAGTGTGTGTCTGTCTGTATGCATGCAACAGAGTTGTGTATATGTATGTAGCAGAGCTGTGTATGTATGCAGCAGAGCAGTGTGCGTCTGTATGTATACATGCAGCAGAGCAGTGTGTGTCTGTCTGTATAAATGCAGCAGAGTTGTGTGTGTCTGTATTTATGTAGCAGAGCTGTGTGTGTATGTATACAGCAGAGCAGTGTGTCTGTCTGTATGTATGCAGCAGAGCAGTGTGTGTCTATCTGTATGCATGCAGCAGAGCAGTATGTGTTTGTCTGTATGCAGCAGAGCAGTGTGTCTGTATGTATGCATGCAGCAGAGCAGTGTGTCTGTCTGTATGTATGCAGCAGAGCTGTCTGTCTGTATGTATGCAGCAGAGCTGTCTGTCTGTATGTATGGAGCAGAGCTGTCTGTCTGTATGTATGCAGCAGAGCAGTCTGTCTGTATGTATGCAGCAGAGCAGTCTGTCTGTATGTATGCAGCAGAGCAGTCTGTCTGTATGTATGCAGCAGAGAAGTCTGTCTGTATGTATGCAGCAGAGCAGTCTGTCTGTCTGTATGTATGCAGCAGAGCAGTCTGTCTGTCTGTATGTATGCAGCAGAGCAGTCTGTCTGTATGTATGCAGCAGAGCAGTCTGTCTGTATGTATGCAGCAGAGCAGTCTGTCTGTATGCAGCAGAGCAGTCTGTCTGTATGTATGCAGCAGAGCAGTCTGTCTGTATGTATGCAGCAGAGCAGTCTGTCTGTATGTATGCAGCAGAGCAGTCTGTCTGTCTGTTTGTATGCAGCAGAGCTGTCTGTCTGTATGTATGCAGCAGAGCAGTCTGTCTGTATGTATGCAGCAGAGCAGTCTGTCTGTATGTATGCAGCAGAGCAGTCTGTCTGTATGTATGCAGCAGAGCAGTCTGTCTGTCTGTATTTATGCAGCAGAGCAGTCTGTCTGTCTGTATGTATGCAGCAGAGCAGTCTGCCTGTCTGTATGCAGCAGAGCAGTCTGTCTGTCTGTATGCAGCAGAGCAGTCTGTCTGTATGTATGCAGCAGAGCAGTCTGTCTGTATGTATGCAGCAGAGCAGTCTGTCTGTATGTATGCAGCAGAGCAGTCTGTCTGTATGCAGCAGAGCAGTCTGTCTGTATGTATGCAGCAGAGCAGTCTGTCTGTCTGTTTGTATGCAGCAGAGCTGTCTGTCTGTATGTATGCAGCAGAGCAGTCTGTCTGTATGTATGCAGCAGAGCAGTCTGTCTGTATGTATGCAGCAGAGCAGTCTGTCTGTCTGTATTTATGCAGCAGAGCAGTCTGTCTGTCTGTATGTATGCAGCAGAGCAGTCTGCCTGTCTGTATGCAGCAGAGCAGTCTGTCTGTCTGTATGCAGCAGAGCAGTCTGTCTGTATGTATGCAGCAGAGCAGTCTGTCTGTATGTATGCAGCAGAGCAGTCTGTCTGTCTGTATTTATGCAGCAGAGCAGTCTGTCTGTCTGTATGTATGCAGCAGAGCAGTCTGCCTGTCTGTATGCAGCAGAGCAGTCTGTCTGTCTGTATGCAGCAGAGTAGTCTGTCTGTAAGTATGCAGCAGAGCAGTCTGTCTGTATGTATGCAGCAGAGCAGTCTGCCTGTCTGTATGCAGCAGAGCAGTCTGTCTGTATGTATGCAGCAGAGCAGTCTGCCTGTCTGTATGCAGCAGAGCAGTCTGTCTGTCTGTATGCAGCAGAGTAGTCTGTCTGTAAGTATGCAGAAGAGCAGTCTGTCTGTCTGTATGTATGCAGCAGAGCAGTCTGCCTGTCTGTATGCAGCAGAGCAGTCTGTCTGTATGCAGCAGAGCAGTCTGTCTGTATGTATGCAGCAGAGCAGTCTGTCTGTCTGTATTTATGCAGCAGAGCAGTCTGTCTGTCTGTATGTATGCAGCAGAGCAGTCTGTCTGTATGTATGCAGCAGAGCAGTCTGCCTGTCTGTATGCAGCAGAGCAGTCTGTCTGTATGTATGCAGCAGAGCAGTCTGCCTGTCTGTATGCAGCAGAGCAGTCTGTCTGTATGTATGTATGTAGCAGAGCAGTGTGTGTGTCTGTATGTATGCATGCAACAGAGTTGTGTGTATGCATGTAGCAGAGCTGTGTATGTATGCAGCAGAGCAGTGTGCGTCTGTATGTATGCATGCAGCAGAGCAGTGTGTGTGTCTGTCTGTATGTATGCAGCAGAGCAGTGTTTCTGTCTGTATGTATGCAGCAGAGCTGTGTGTGTCTGTCTGCATGTATGCAGCATAGCTGTCTGTGTATATAAATCCAGCAGAGCAGTGTGTGTGTCTGTCTGTATGCATGCAGCAGAGTTGTGTATATATGTATGTAGCAGAGCTGTGTATGTATGCAGCAGAGCAGTGTGCGTCTGTATGTATACATGCAGCAGAGCAGTGTGTGTCTGTCTGTATGCATGCAGCAGAGTTGTGTGTGTCTGTATTTATGTAGCAGAGCTGTGTGTGTATGTATACAGCAGAGCAGTGTGTCTGTCTGTATGTATGCAGCAGAGCAGTGTGTGTCTATCTGTATGCATGCAGCAGAGCAGTATGTGTTTGTCTGTATGCAGCAGAGCAGTGTGTCTGTATGTATGCATGCAGCAGGGCAGTGTGTCTGTCTGTATGTATGCAGCAGAGCTGTCTGTCTGTATGTATGCAGCAGAGCTGTCTGTTTGTATGTATGCAGCAGAGCAGTCTGTATGTATGCAGCAGAGCAGTCTGTCTGTATGTATGCAGCAGAGCAGTCTGTCTGTATGTATGCAGCAGAGCAGTCTTTCTGTATGTATGCAGCAGAGCAGTCTGTCTGTATGTATGCAGCAGAGCAGTCTGTCTGTATGTCTGCAGCAGAGCAGTCTGTCTGTATGTATGCAGCAGAGCAGTCTGTCTGTATGTATGCAGCAGAGCAGTCTGTCTGTATGTATGCAGCAGAGCAGTCTGTCTGTATGCAGCAGAGCAGTCTGTCTGTATGTATGCAGCAGAGCAGTCTGTCTGTCTATATGTATGCAGAAGAGCTGTCTGTCTGTCTATATGTATGCAGAAGAGCAGTCTGTCTGTATGTATGCAGCAGAGCAGTCTGTCTGTCTGTATGTATGCAGCAGAGCAGTCTGTCTGTCTGTATGTATGCAGCAGAGCAGTCTGTCTGTATGTATGCAGCAGAGCAGTCTGTCTGTCTGTATGCAGCAGAGCAGTCTGTCTGTATGCAGCAGAGCAGTCTGTCTGTATGTATGCAGCAGAGCAGTCTGTCTGTCTGTATGTATGCAGCAGAGCAGTCTGTCTGTATGTATGCAGCAGAGCAGTCTGTCTGTCTGTATGTATGCAGCAGAGCAGTCTGTCTGTATGTATGCAGCAGAGCAGTCTGTCTGTCTGTATGCAGCAGAGCAGTCTGTCTGTATGTATGCAGCAGAGCAGTCTGTCTGTATGTATGCAGCAGAGCAGTCTGTCTGTCTATATGTATGCAGAAGAGCTGTCTGTCTGTCTATATGTATGCAGAAGAGCAGTCTGTCTGTATGTATGCAGCAGAGCAGTCTGTCTGTCTGTATGTATGCAGCAGAGCAGTCTGTCTGTCTGTATGTATGCAGCAGAGCAGTCTGTCTGTATGTATGCAGCAGAGCAGTCTGTCTGTCTGTATGCAGCAGAGCAGTCTGTCTGTATGTATGCAGCAGAGCAGTCTGTCTGTATGTATGCAGCAGAGCAGTCTGTCTGTCTGTATGTATGCAGCAGAGCAGTCTGTCTGTCTGTATGTATGCAGCAGAGCAGTCTGTCTGTATGTATGCAGCAGAGCAGTCTGTCTGTCTGTATGTATGCAGCAGAGCAGTCTGTCTGTATGTATGCAGCAGAGCAGTCTGTCTTTCTGTATGTATGCAGCAGAGCAGTCTGTCTGTCTGTATGTATGCAGCAGAGCAGTCTGTCTGTCTGTATGTATGCAGCAGAGCAGTCTGTCTGTATGTATGCAGCAGAGCAGTCTGTCTATATGTATGCAGCAGAGCAGTCTGTCTGTATGTATGCAGCAGAGCAGTCTGTCTGTATGTATGCAGCAGAGCAGTCTGTCTGTCTGTATGTATGCAGCAGAGCAGTCTGTCTGTATGTATGCAGCAGAGCAGTCTGTCTGTGTGTATGCAGCAGAGCAGTCTGTCTGTCTGTATGTATGCAGCAGAGCAGTCTGTCTGTCTGTATGCAGCATAGCAGTCTGTCTGTCTGTATGCAGCAGAGCAGTCTGTCTGTATGTATGTTTGTAGCAGAGCAGTGTGTGTCTGTCTGTATGCATGCAACAGAGTTGTGTGTGTATGCATGTAGCAGAGCTGTGTATGTATGCAGCAGAGCAGTGTGCGTCTGTATGTATGCATGCAGCAGAGCAGTGTGTCTGTCTGTCTGTATGTATGCAGCAGAGCTGTGTGTGTCTGTCTGCATGTATGCAGCATAGCTGTCTCTGTGTATATAAATCCAGCAGAGCAGTGTGTGTCTGTCTGTATGAATGCAGCAGAGTTGTGTGTGTATATGTATGTAGCAGAGCTGTGTATGTATGCAGCAGAGCAGTGTGCGTCTGTATGTATACATGCAGCAGAGCAGTGTGTGTCTGTCTGTATGCATGCAGCAGAGTTGTGTGTGTGTGTCTGTATTTATGTAGCAGAGCTGTGTGTGTATGTATACAGCAGAGCAGTGTCTGTCTGTATGTATGCAGCAGAGCAGTGGGTGTCTGTCTGTATGCATGCAGCAGAGCAGTATGTGTTGTCTGTATGTATGCAGCAGAGCTGTGTGTCTGTATGTATGCAGCAAAGCTGTGTGTGTCTGTCTGTATGTATGCAGCAGAACTGTGTGTGTCTGTCTGCATGTATGCAGCATAGCTGTGTGTGTCTCTGTGTATATAAATCCAGCAGAGCTGTGTGTGTGTGTGTGTGTGTCTGTATGCAGCAGAGCTGTGTGTGTCTGTCTGTATGCATGTATGATGTGTATCTATGTATGTCAGTGTATATGACTGTATAGATTTGTCTGTTTATATGTATTTTTGTGAGTTTGTCTTTAACCCCTTAACGACCGCCGATACGCCTTTTAACGGCGGTAAATAAGGGTACTTTTTCCGATCCGCCGCTTTTTAACGGCGGTCGGAAAAAAGGGTCTAGCGCCCCCCAGAGTCAGAAAATTTCCGGGGTCTCAGCTGCCGGGGGTAGCTGAGACCCTGGAGATCATGATTCGGGCCGGTTTTTCCGGTCCCCAGTCACGTGATGACCGGTATACACCGTATACCGATCATCAAGTTATAGCAAATGACCGCGCCGGTAAAAAATGATTTATCTCCCATCTGGCATGATCAAACATGCCAGATGGGAGATAAATCTTTTTCCCGGTTCCCTCCGGTCCCCCGGTGTCCCCAAAGTGCCCCCCCCCGACCCCCAACCCCCTCCCGAAAATCCAAGATGGCCGCGCGCACCGGCGATCACAGCAGCGCGCCGGCCGCAATCACACTCTTCCTATGGTTTCTGTCGTATGTGCCATAACACATGCGACAGAAACCTGCTCCCCAGGCCCTGCCGGGTCCCCCCCTATCCCCCCCGGTGTCCCCCGGTGTCATACATACCTGTCGGAGTGCTGATCCCCCGCGGCCCCCTCCTCCGGCTCCTTCTCAGCAGACGCCGGTCACATGTGCAGTGCAGCTGTCAGCTTCCTGTGTCTGTGACTCAGACGCTGGCTGCTGCTCGGCACTGTGCAGCTGTGACCCAGGGAGGGTGGGTGCAGATTCTTTGCACCCACTCTCCTCAAATGGAGGGTCTGCAATACTAGAAAATGGGGGATACGTTCCCTGAACGTGTCCCCATATTCTAGAAGGTCCAGAGTCGACGTGGGACGTCCAAATGGATTATTGTGGATTTTTTTTTTTCTTTTCAATAAATTGGTCAATCAGGGAATGTTTTGGGGAGTGTTTTTTCAAATAAAATTTTTTTTGTTGTCAATTTTTTTTTTATTACTGTCAATTAGTTATGTCGGGTATCTGATAGACGCCGTGACATAACTAATTGCTGGGCTTGATGCCAGGTGACATTACACACCTGGTATCAACCCCATTTATTACCCCGTTAGCCAACGCACCAGGGCGCGGGATGAGCTGGGGCGAAGCGCCAGAATTGGCGAATCTAATGGATGCGCCACTTCTGGGGCGGCTGCGGCCTGCTATTTTTAGGCTGGGAAGAGTCCAATAACCGTGGCTCTTCCCATCCTGAGAATACCAGACCCCAGCTGTCAGCTTCACCTTGGCTGGTGATCTAATTTGGGGGGACCCCACGTTTGTTTTTTTTTTTTAATTATTTATTTATAAATAATTAAAAAAAAAACAGCTTGGGTAGCCCTCCAAATTGATCACCAGACAAGATGAAGCTGTCAGCTGTGGTTTGCAGGCTACAGCTGTCTGCTTTACCCTAGCTGGCTAGCAAAAATAGGGGGGACCCCACGTCATTTATTTTAATTCTTTTTTTTTTTTTTGGGCTAAATACAAGGCTAGGCATCCTTTAGTGTCACATGAAAGGCACTAAAGGGCGCCAGCTTAGAATATGCAGGGGGGTGGGACGTTATATATGTTTGACATTATCCATTCATCCATTGTAGCATTTTACGCTGTGTGCCCACAATCAGGGTTTGCAACGTTTTGGGCGCAGAGTGTTTTCCCTGCGTCCATAACGCTGCGTTGTGCAGTAGAAGCACAGTGGAATGATTTTTAGAAATCCCGTGCCCACTGTGTTTCTTTTCTCCGCAGCATAAATCGACCTGTGGCGCAGCTTCCCGAGCCTCAGGATGTCAATTTATGCTGCGGAGATGAGTGTTCTTTGCAGGTAGAATAGAACTAAAGTCCACAGCAGCCTGAACCCAAATCGTGGGCATGGGCAGCTGCGTTCTCCCGTGGACAACACTCACATTTCTGCAGGAGGCTGACACTGGGTACTAGACGCCGTGTCGCTGGATCATGGCCACATAGCCTAAAGGCTACTTTACACGCTGCGATATCGGTCCCGATATCGCTAGCGTGGGTACCCGCCCCCATCTGTTGTGCGACACGGGCAAATCGCTGCCCGTGCCGCACAACATCGCGCAGATGCGTCACATACCTGCCCGGCGACGTCGCTGTGACCGGCGAACCGCCTCCTTTCTAAGGGGGCGGTCCGTGTGGCGTCACAGTGACGTCACTGAGCGGCCGCCCAATAGAAGCGGAGGGCCGGAGATGAGTGGCCGGAACATCCCGCCCACCTCCTTCCTTCCTCATAGCGGCCGGGAGGCAGGTAAGGAGAGGTTCCTCGTTCCTGCGGCGTCACACATAGCGATGTGTGCTGCCGCAGGAGCGACGAACTACATCGTTACTGCTGCAGTAACGATAATCGAGAATGGACCCCCATGTCACCGATGAGCGATTTTGCACGTTTTTGCAACGATGCAAAATCGCTCATCGGTGTCACACGCAACAACATCGCTAATGCGGCCGGATGTGCGTCACCAATTCCATGACCCCAACGACTCCGCATTAGCGATGTCGCAGCATGTAAAGCCCCCTTAACAGTGAGAAATTTGTTGCTACAGCAACAGTTTTGTGAAGTACCTGTGGATTCAAAATGTTTACTATACTCCTGAATAAAATCCTTGAGGGGTCCAGTTTCCAAAATGAGGTCACTTGTGGGGGGTTTCTGATGTATAGGTGCCCAAGGGGCCCTGCAAATGTGACATGGTGCCCGCAATTTACTTCAACTTTTCCAAAATTCAAATGGTGCTCCTTCCATTCCAAGCCCTCCCATTTATCCAAACAAAGGTTTTTGGCCACATGTGGGGTATCCCTGCGCTCACAAGAAATTAGATAACAACCTGTGGGGTACACGTTTTGTTGTTGCCTCTTGAAAAAGTGAAAAATGTGTCGCTAAATCAACATTTTTGTGAAAAAAATGAAAATTTCAATATGGCAACCTAAGCTTATCAAATTCTGTGAAGTATTCGTGGATTCAAAATGCTCAATATACACCTAGATTAAAGCCTTGAGGGGTCTTATTTCCAGAATGGGGTCACTTGTGGTGGACCTCCACTGCTTAGGCACCTCAGGGGTTCTCCTAATGCAACATGGCGTCCGCTATTGATTCCAGCCAATTTTGCAGTCAAATTGCACTCCTTCTCTTCTGAGCCCTGTAGTGTGCCCAAACAGTTGATTTCCACCACTTACAAGATATCAACAAACTCAGGAGAAATTGCGCAATAAATTTCATGGTGTTTTTTTCCTGTTACCCTTGTGAAAAAAAAAGCTACCTGGTTGAAGTAACAATTTTGTGGTAAAATTTTATTTTTTTATTTTCATGGCTCAACGTTATAAACGTCTGTAAAGCACCTGGGGGTTCAGGGTACTCGCCAAACATCAAGATAAATTCCTTGAGGGGCCTAGTTTCCAATATGGGGTCACTTGTGGTGTTTTTTTGCTGTTTACGTACCTTAGGGGTCCTCCAAATGCGACATGGTGCCCGCAATCTTTTTCAGCCAAATTTCCTTTCCAAAATTCAAATATTGCTCCTTCCGTTCCAAGCCCTCCCATTTCTCCAAACAAAGGTTTCAGACCACAAGTGAGGTATCACCGCGCTCATAAAAAAGTGGGTAACAAACATTGGGGTCAAATTTTTGGAATTACCTCTTGAAAAAGTGAAAAAATTGATGCTAAAGCAACATTTTTGAGAAAAAAATGAAAATTTTCAATGTGACAACGTAACGTTATCAAAATCTGTGAAGTACCTGTGGATCCAAAATGCTCACTATACCCCTAGATAGAAGCCTTAAGGGGTCTAGTTTCCAAAATGGTGTCACTTGTGAGGGGTTTCTGCTGTTTAGGTACCTTAGCGGACATGTAAATGCAACATGGTGCCCGCAATCTATTTCAGCCAAATTTGCTTTCCAAAATTCAAATATTGCTCCTTCTGTTCCGAGCCCTCCCATTTGTCCAAACAAAGGTTTCTGACCACATGTGGGGTATTGGCGCGTTCATAAGAAAGTGGGTAACAAGTTTTGGGGTTCATTTTGTTGTGTTATTTCTTCTAAAAGTGAATAAATTTGGGGTAGAGCAACATTTTAGGTAAAATTTTATTTTTTGCTTTTCTTCATTCCACTTTGCTTTAGTTCCTGTGAAGCACCTGAAGGGTTAATAAACTTCTTGGATGTGGTTTTGAGTACTTTGAGGGGTGCAGTTTTGAGAATGGTGTCACTTTTAGGTATTTTCTGACACTTAGGCCTCTCAAAGTCACTTCAAATGGGATGTGGTCCCTAAAAAAATGGTTTTGTGAATTTTGTTGAAAAAATGGGAAATTGCTGATGAACTTTGACCTTTTCTAACTTCCTAACCCCGAAAAATTTTGTTTCAGAAATTGCGCTAATGTAAAGTAGACATGTGGGAAATGTTATTTATTAACTGTTTTGTGTGACATTACTCTCTGGGTTAAGGGCATAAAAATTAAAAGTTTGAAAATTGCAAAATTTTCAAAATTTTCATCAAATTTCCGATTTTTTCACAAATAAAAGCAAAAAATATCGTTCTAAATTTATAACTATCATGAAGTACAATATGTCACGAAAAAACAATGTCAGAATCACCGGGATCCGTTGAAGCGTTCCAGAGTTATAACCTCATAAAGTGACACTGGTCAGAATTGCAAAAAATGGCCTGGTCATTAAGTACAAAACTGGCTTCGTCCTTAAGGGGTTAAATATGTATATGTACGTATCTGTTTGTTATGATCCGGAACCATGGAAGACAACCATAAATCATTGGTAAAAGGTGACAAGAGCATTGGCAACTAATCTGGCCGCCATCCCCTTACTAACCATCACAACTAGAAGTAGCCGGGGGGTGAACTAACATCCTGTGCACCGCGAACCCAGCCGGAGAACTAGCTATCCTAAAGGAAGGAAAGATGAATAACTCTCTGCCTCAGAAAATAGATAAAGAATAGCAAGCCCCCCACATTCAAAGACTGCGGTGATATAGGAAAACACAATACACAGATAGATGATAGGATTAGCAAAAGGTAAGGCCGTACTGACTAAATAGGACAGGACAGGAAAGGGACTGATGGTGGCCAGAGAAAAACCCTGCAAAAATCCAACAACCTGATAGTACAAAAAAGCCCTCAGATCGCTAGATCTGAACTCCGTCCTATACCAGGAGCTCTTGTCATACCAATGAACAGAAAGCAGGAACCATTACAAATTCAAGAAGCAACAAACACATGGACTTATAGGAGCAATAGTCCAAACATAGCTGCAGGGAGCTTTCCAGCTAAGCAACTGAGAGGGAAGATCCCTGCATGCAAATAAACTGAAAACAACCACAGCAAATGACAAACTCAGATAAGAACAAAAAGAACCAAACAAAAATAAAGAGCCAAGCACTTATCTGGGGTAGATGTGGTCTGGAGCAGGATGAAGGAGGCTGGTGAACAAAGAACAACTGACATCCGGCATAGCCTGCTATCAGACCAGGGTTTAAATAAGCAGAGAGTTAGCAATGGAAACGCCCATTGCTCAACACACCTGGTCTCTGTCCAAACCATTCCTGGCCACAAGAGGGAGCCTCACAGCAGCCAAAGCATAACTGACATTCACAACATCTGTGTATGTGTGTGTCTGCATGTGGATGGGGCCCACTGAGACTCTTCTGCCCGGGGCCCACAAAAACCTGGAGCTGGCCCTGACTGGGGGTACAGGATAATGACACTGATACTCGGGATACAGGATAAGGACACTGACACTAGGGGTACAGGATAATGACACTGACACTGGGGTATAGGATAATGATACTGTTCTCGACACTGGGGGTTCAGGATAATGACCCTGACACTGGGGTACAGGATACTGACACTGAGGGGTACAGAACACTGATACTGGGGGTATAGGATAATGACACTGACACTGGGGGTACGGGATAATGACACTGACACTTGGCTCTTTTCCTCAGCACCCAGCTTTTCTATGTCTCAGTACCCAGCTTTCCCATGATCAAATCAAATCTTTATTTTTATATAGCACTAACATATTCTGGAGCGCTTCAGAGAATGGGAAAGCTGGGAGCTGAGGACAAGACTGATATCAGAACATAGGAAAGCTGGGTGATGAGAAAGAAAGCGTCTTGCCCTAAGCTCAGCATCCAGCTTTCTCAATCCCATCCCATGCTCTGACTGCTGCTATCCCTCTTTCCCTAATTCCTACTGATATATGGTTACTGTGTTCACTCATGTCACGCAACAGGGACTAATGCACACAGCCTGCACCCCCAATTCACACACACCCAGCACCCTCATGCCCTGCATATCTCACACAGCCTGGCTGTACCCCAAATTAAAACCTCTGTCAAATACACTGAAACCCCATATTCCACACACCCTGTATCACTTAACACCCCTCTGTCATAGTCTGGCCCCTCATATGCCACTCACCCTGCACACTTCCCCCCCAAGCACCCCTCATCTCTTATTACCGGAGGGCACATCTCCTTCAGCAGATCCTGCCCGGCTCCTCCCACACGGTCACATGGGTATGAGTCATCGCAGGTCCTGGCTGCTAAACCCCTGAATGCAGTTTCTTCTTCTCGGAAGGAGCTTTCTGTTCTGCCCCTGCCGCGCTCAGAGCTCATAAGCTCTCCAAGTCAGGACCACCCCTCCTGCCCCCCCTGTAGTTCCCCCTGGAGCTCCGGCAGCCTGCAGGGGCCCCCGCCGGGTGTATTAAAATGACCATCGGGACGTGTATGTAGCAGTCAGATTATGGCATAATCTGACTGCTACATGCAGTATCATCACCTGCGGCGGCATCACGATGGTCAAAGGTGCTGCGACCGCAGGTCATTTTAATACACCCAGTGGGGGCCCCTGCAGGCTGCTGTGGACAGCTTAGATTACCACGGCACGCCAGACTGATGCTGAGGGTGACACATCTCCAAACAGGCTTTTTACAAGGAGATGCAGTGCAGCATTGATGCCATAGGTATGAGAGAAGAGCTGCCTGATAAAAAGCTTTGTAATATGGCACAACTAAACTCAGCTGCGCTTTCTGATCATGCAGCAGGTTAGACCAAGAGATCCGAGCTGTATCCTTACATCTGACACTGAAAATTGTAAACTATGGTGGATGCATGTTATTTTCTTTTTACTGCCTGCTTATCAGCATTATACAGGGAGACATCAACAATACTTGTCATATATATATGGAGAAGTACACACCCCCAGTGTAAAATATCTAATAACAACCACTTGGTCTTAACAAAAGTTAACTAATTAGGCCCAAATACTTTGACTGCTAATATCTCAGCAACAGATATAATTTAAAAATACTATTATATTGTGTGTCCAGTTCAACAAGATAAATGAAAAAAGGTCCTCTAACTTGATTCAATAGGGTCTCCTTTTGGTTTCAGTAAGACTGACCTTGTATGAATTGACCTTTGTTTATTGCATAGGAAACCACTGCTACAAACAGTACAGGCATTTTTCATTTGTGCCTCTAAATTCTCTAGCCTTTTGTTAATCTTGTCCTAACGATTTTGAGATGTGTTGCTGCCATCAATTTCTAAATCAGTAATTTTTTTTACTGAAATGGAAAAATGTCTCACTTTAGGTTTTTGATATGTGTTCTGCGTTCTATTGTGAATAAAATATGGCGGTCAGAGATTTCCAAATCATTGCATTTTTGTTTTCTTTACATTGCACACAGCGTTCCAAATGTTTGGAAATTAGGATTGCAAAATATGCTTAGGTTTTCTAATTTTAATTATAATTACCTCTTTTAAGCATCCATCCAAAACACAATGAATGAACTGTTCCACTTTGAAGCCTAAAATTAGCTGCACTAAAACTGAACAGAGAAAATAAAATAAACATACTTAAAAATGACATATCAAAAGTAACAAGATGTTGACTCCATTAATTGCATACTGACAAAAGGCACATGTAAATAAATACATTTTATATTGTTGTGTAGTGGCCCAGTCCAGATTGTGTCTGTCCCTTTAAGTACATGCACTTATATTTAATGTATTTCTCATTTGTTGTTTTCTAGAACCACCTACTGGTGAAACTAAGAATCTGAAGTGTACATTAAGGGGTACTTTGCACGCTGCAACATTGCAGGCCGATGCTGCGATGCTGAGCGCGATAGTACCCGCCCTCGTCGCAGCAGCGATTTCCTTGTGATAGCTGCCGTAGCGAACATTATCGCTACGGCAGCTTCACATGGACTCACCTGTCCTGCGACCGTCGCTCTGGCCGGCGACCCGCCTCCTTGTTAAGGGGGCGGGTCGTGCGGCGTCATAGCGTCGTCACACGCCAGGCGGCCAATCGGAGCGGAGGGGCGGAGATGAGTGGGATGTAAACATCCCGCCCATCTCCTTCCTTCCGCATATCCTACAGAAGCCGCAGTGACGCCGGTAGGAGATGTTCCTCACTCCTGCGGCTTCACACACAGCGATGTGTGCTGCCGCAGGAGCGAGGAACAACATCGGACTGTCGCGTCAGCGTAATCATGGATTATGCCGACGCTGCACCGATGATACGATTATGACGCTTTTGCGCTCGTTAATCGTATCATCGAGCCTTTACACACTACAATGTTGCATGCGATGCTGGAAGTGCGTCATTTTCAATTTGACCCCACCGACATCGCACCTGCGATGTCGTAGTGTGCAAAGCCCGCCTAAGTGTTATCCTATGTACCAGTGACTTGGTCACTCACATTGCTCAATAGGTGCAGTTTCTTCCAGCCTCTGTCTGGCTGGACAGAACTGGGGAGCAGACATCATGTAGAGAGTCTCTTCACCACAAGATTCCTGCCAGGCCCAAGAACTAGAGTTTCATCATGTCCTGACCATTACAGCCAATATACTGAAGGCATGCTAACCTGAATCCTCGCTGTCCGGATCAATACGTGCAGCTGTTTCAGACGCATGCCGCCCCAGCAGCGGTCGAACCGCTCGGATCCGGCTGTTGCTACTCGTGGCTCGAGGGTCTCCAGACCCGGGGGCTCGGGGTCACTCCAAAACGTGATGGGGGGTTATTTTCAGGGGAGTTAGGTAGTTTGTGACGCCACCCGTGGTGTGCAGTAATAGGGAGTACCACCGCTGCCGTTGGGAGTACCCGGGGTGATGGAGTTGGGCAGCCAGATGACGATACCCTCCATGGGTTGGGGAAAGGCCCCGGGGCCCCGAATGGTGGGATGGATTGCAGGGGGAGCGCAGGCTCGCTGGTAGCAGGGGTTAATCAGGTACTCACTCAGAAGGAAAGCAGACACTGACAACGTAGTAAACCAAGTCTCTGGGTGCCGCTGCCCTCTTGGGGAACTCATCCGGGTTCCGTCCCTTGCAGCACTGCCTAGTGGTCTGTAGCCTGCCTCCGTGCACAGAATTTGAAAGTGTTCAGGTAGCTCGTAAGCTTGGAACTGTCCGGGCCCCGCTCCCTACTATGGGTAGCAGAGGAGCTTGCTCTCAGGAGCTCATGCTTGGGATTTCAGTGGGCTGCTTTGCTTGGAAAGCCCTATCCCCCTCATTGTGCTAGTGCCCCTGATCTCTGAGCTTGATGGGAACAGTCCATAATGGCCCTGTCCTCCGCAGGTTAATTGCCGGGTCGCCTGAAGCTTCTCCCCGACCTAGGGTCCAGTACCCCGACGTGCTTTCGGCCCCAGACCGGCTATTAAACCGCAGCTGACGACCATCCTCCTTGACTAAGCCAGCACCCAGTCCCAATCTCCCGTGACCGGGTCTCTGACTCCTCCGGGTCCAGACCACCGCCTGCAACCCAATCTACGTTTTCCTCTGCAAGCTCCAACTCCCAGCTTCCTCCTAGCGCCTCACTGCTCAAGGGCTACCGCTCGACTCACTTGTCACCTTCCACCTCCCTGCCTGACCCCTAGGTGGGCGGCCCTATTCCAGCTTAGAACCCCACTGGTGTGCCTGACAGGATGTGGTGCAAGGTGTGATTAGGATTTTTAGATGCTGGTGGAGGCAGCGCTGCAAGTTGGGAACCCAGAACCATGGGGGGTTGAATACTGCACAGGGAGATAAAGAGCGTGCAGTACCCTGTGATGACCTGACTAGTCCAGGGGCGTCACATTCCCCCTTGGTTAAACGTAGCTCATCCCCGAGCTACAGGACATCCAGAGGTTTATTTTGTTAATTAGAAAAAGAGAAAAATAACAAGTTTAATCAACAATTTCACTTCCCTCACAGGGGAGGCACATTACTTAAATATTGCATTATAAAACTCTTAGGGGTACTTTGCACACGACGACATCGCAGCTGCGATGTCGGTGGGGTCAAATCGAAAGTGACGCACATCCGGCGTCGCTGACGATGTCGTAGCGTGTAAATCTTTTTACATATGATTAACAAGTGCAAAAACATCATTATCGTATGATCGGTGTAGGGTCCGACATTTCCATAATTTAGCAGCAGCGAGGGTACAATGTTGTTCCTCGTTCCAGCAGGCAGCACACATCACTGTGTGTGAAGCCTTAGGAGCGAGGAACATCTCCTTACCTGTGTCCCGGCTTCAATGCGGAAGGAAGGAGGTGGGCGGGATGTTTACGTCCCGCTCATCTCCACGCCTCCGCTCCTATTGGCTGCCTGCCGTGTGACGTCGCTGTGACGCCGCACGACCCACCCCCTTAGGAAGGAAGCGGTTCACCGGCCAGAGCGATGTCGCAGGGCAGGTGAATGCATGTGAAGCTGCCGTAGCGATAATGTTCGCTACGGCAGCAATCACAAGATATCGCTGCTGCGACGGGGGCGGGGACTATCGCACTCGGCATCACAAGCATCGGCTTGCGATGTCGTAGTGTACAAAGTACCCCTTAGAGTTCATTTTTATTAGTATAATCATGGGAATACTACCGCTTGCAGTGGTAGTCGGTGGCTCAGCCTACTCCACTGCAGCACCTTTCTACGACAGTCTATTCCCAATGTCCCTCTCTCTTCAACTCACCACCCAAACAATCTGAAGCCCGCCGCTTCCTACTTGATTCCGTGACAGGGTTGAAGTCCTGGAGGCTAAAAAGATGACTCTGTAACAGTCCTTAGTAACCTGGTAGCCATTACTCTTTTGTGCCAACTCCCACCAAGGGCCTCCTGGTGCCGTGTACCAGCACCGCACCGTCCAAGGCCCTGATGGCCCTTTTCCTGTAACAAAGCGTAGAAAAAGGTTCAACAAGGATGACACAGTCTATTTGCAGCATCAACTTTCCTGTCACACTCCACCGAGAACCTTGTAACCAGTCCCCGATGGCCTTCTCCTCTCTCCTCTCTCACACTGGAGAACGTTCAACAAGGGTGACACTCCACACAACCAGTTTTCAAACTTTCAACAATACTGGTGGGTAGCCATCTACCGGATGGCTGAGCGGCGGTGGAACCGGCATCTTAACAGGCTTCACCTCTGCTGTGGTGAATGAGGAAACCAACTGTTCCGCAGCCGGGGACGCAGAGTCCAGGTGCTCCGTATCAGGGTATGGGCCCGATGATGTGGCTGGGTCTGGTCGGGCCAGTGCTGGTGTGACGCCCCTGGACTATCAGGTCGTCACAGGGTACTGCACGCTCTTTCTCTTTAGTGCAGTATTCAAATCCCTCATGGTTCTGGGTCCCCATCTTACAGTGCTGCCTCCAACAGAAAATCAAATCCTAAAGATAAAGACACCCTGCACCACACCCACCAGGCACACCAGTGGGCGGCTTGAGCGGAAGAGGGTCGCCCACCTAGGGGTCAGGAAGGGGAGGTGAGGAGTGTAGTAGAGCAGTGTGTAGTCAGGAGGTGTAGTGAAGTGGAGGAGGCTGGGAGTAATGGCTTCCAGGAGAAGCTATCTAGGTTGCAGACGGTGGTCTGGACCTAGAGGAATCGGACACCCAGTCGCAGGGGATTGAGGCTAGGTGCCTTAACCTGTTAAAGAGAATGGTCAGCAGTCTGGGTCTATCACCGGTCTGGGACCGAAGGCACGGCAGGGTCACGGACCCTAGGTCGGGGAGAAGCTTCAGGCAACCTGGCAATTACCTGCGGAGAACGGAGCCTTTATGGACTGTTCACACTCGCTTCAGAATCGGGGCACTAGCGCAACGAGGGAGACAGGGCCTTCCATACAAGCAGCCCACTAAAATCCCAAGCGTGAGACCTGAGAGCAGGGTCCCACACTTAGCCACAGTGGGGAGCGGGGCCAGGCAAGTTTCAGACTACTGGGCTACTACGGTGAATTTAAATTTTGTGCCAGGAGGCAGGTCACGGATCACCAAGCAGCACTGCAGGGGATGGGACCCGGACGAGCTCCCCTTTGAGAGGTAGCGGCACCCAGAGACTTGGTTTACCCGGTTGTCTGTGTCTGCTTATTAGCTGAGTGAGTACTTGAGTGATTTCCCCTTCACGGCGCTCAGTAGCATCATCCGGAGTCCCAGGACCTACCCCTACCCGTGGAGGGCAACGACACCTTGCTGCCCCACTCCATCACCCCGGGTACTCCCAACGGCAGCGGCGGTACTCTCAGTTACCGCACACCACGGCTGGCGTTACGAGCTATAACTCCCCTGTAAATATCCCCCCTTATACTTTGGAGTGTGGCCCCTAAGCCCCCAGGTCCGGAGACCCTCGAGCCACGAACAGACACTACCCCCGCATCCGAGCGGCTCGATCTGCTGCTGGGGCGGCAAACTGGGATTACCGCTGTCGTGGCTTGGTCGGGTGGTAGGGTCAGGGGCTCTGCAGCCTGCTTTTCGTAAATGGGGACTGGAGATTCCACTGCCGGTGTTGGGGTTAGCAGCTTGGCATCCGCCAAGGGCGAGGGTGATGGTGGCTGAATGCTTGCAGCAGGAGGGTGCAGACCGGATCCCGCAGCTGTATAGGCCAGGTTGACCGGGACAGGGTAGCTGCTTACCCGCTCCTCGCGTGGGACTTCTATCTCACGGGCTTGCGCCACCATTGCCAGGCTCCTCATCTCTTCCCTCCAATGGTTCAGCATCAGCACATAAAGGAATTGCGTCAGCATCCTCCTGCAGAGCTGCTCTGTTTACTGTTCGATCCAGGCTGTGGTCCCAGGAGCAGCGCGCTCTGATGACCAGTCTTGTGCTGTCGCCATCTTGCCTCTGCGGTGTCCAGGAACTTTATGGCAGAGTCCTGGCGTCCCTGCTCCACTTCCGCTGCTACATCCCGTCAAGCCTCCTTGGTTTTCGCCAGTCACTCACTTTTGCACTGGGGAACCCTGGGAACTTCTGGTTCCGGCCACACTCCCAAAACGAAGGGTGGGGCTTCAGCTTTATGGGCTTTTGGTCTGGAAGATGGCGTCCCGGCACCAAAGACGGCAGAAAATGGCAAGAACAGGATCCCGACACCGCAGCTTGGATTCTCAAGGCGCACGTCACCCAGGTTAGTGGGTCCTGTCCGAATCCTGTTCGTGACGCCAAAATTATTTCAGATGCATGCCACCCCAGCAGTAGTCAAACCGCTTGGATCCGGGTGTCGCTACTCGTGGCTCGAGGGTCTTCGGACCCGGGACTCAGGGTCACTCTGAAACGTGATGTGGGGATGTTCACCACAAGATTCCTGCCAGGACCAAGGACTAGAATTTCATCATGTCCTGACCATTACAGCCAATATACTGAAGGCATGCTAACCTGAATCCTCGCTGTCCGGATCAATACGTGCAGCTGTTTCAGACGGATCCGGCTGTTGCTACTCGTGGCTCAAGGGTCTCCAGACCCGGGGGCTCGGGGTCACTCCGAAACGTGATGGGGGGTTATTTTAAAGGGAGTTAGGTAGTTTGTGACGCCACCCGTGGTGTGCAGTAATAGGGAGTACCGCCGCTGCCGTTGGGAGTACCCGGGATGATGGAGTTGGGCAGCCAGATGATGATACCCTCCATGGGTTGGGGAAAGGCCCCTCGGCCCCGAATGGTGGGATGGATTGCAGGGGGAGCGCAGGCTCGCTGGTAGCAGGGGTTAATCAGGTACTCACTCAGAAGGAAAGCAGACACTGACAACGTGGTAAACCAAGTCTCTGGGTGCCACTGCCCTTTTGGGGAACTCGTCCGGGTTCCGTCCCCTGCAGCACTGCCTGGAGGTCTGTAGCCTGCCTCCGTGCACAGAATTTGAAAGTGTTCAGGTGGCTCGTAAGCTTGGAGCTGTCCGGGCCCCGCTCCCTACTATGGATGGCAGAGGAGCTTGCTCTTAGGAGCTCATGCTTGGAAATTCAGTGGGCTGCTTTGCTTGGAAAGCCCTATCCCCCTCATTGCGCTAGTGCCCCCGATCTCTGAGCTTCATGGGAACAGTCTATAAAGGCCTTGTCCTCCGCAGGTTAATTGCCAGGTTGTTTGAAGCTTCTCCCCCTCCTAGGGTCCAGTACCCCGACGTGCTTTCGGCCTCAGACCGGCTATAGGACCACAGTTGCCGACCGTCCTGATGTGCCATCATTGTGTGTGTCTGTTGCCCCTGTGCTGTGCCATCACTGTGTGTGTGTGTCTGTTGCCCATGTTCTGTGCCATCACTGTGTGTGTTTTGCCCATGTGCTGACGCATCAGTGTTTGTATGTGTTTTGTACATGTGCTTTGCCATAAGTGTGTGTGTGTGTTACCCCTGTGCTGTGCCATCACTGTGTGTGTGTTTCTGTTGCCCCTGTGCTTTGCCATCAGTGTGTGTGTTGCCCATGTGCTGTGCCATGTGTGTGTGTGTGTTTGATCAGTGTGTGTGTCTGTTGCCCCTGTGCTGTGCCATCACTCTGTGTGTGTGTAACCCCTGTGCTGTGCCATCACTGTGTGTGTGTGTGTGTCTGTCTGTTGCTCCTGTGCAGTGCCACCAGTGTGTGTGTGTGTGTGTGTGTGTTGCCCATGTACTGTGCTATGTGTCTGTGTGTGTGTGTTTTGCCTCTATGCTGTGCCATCAATCTGTGGGTATGTGTTGGCCCTGTGCTGTGCCATCACTGTGTGTGTGTCTGTTGCCCCTGTGCTGTGCTATCACTAGGTGTGTGTCTGTTGCGCCTGTGCTGTGCCATCACTGTGTGTGTGTCGCCCCTGTGCCATCACTGTGTGTGTGTCTGTTACTACTGTGCTGTGCCATCAGTGTGTGTGTCTGTTGCTCCTGTGCTGTGCCATCACTGTGTGTCTGTGTGTGTCTGTTGCTCCTGTGCTGTGCCATCACTATGTATGTGTGTGTGTCTGTTGCTCCTGTGTTGTGCCATCACGGTGTATGTGTGTGTGTCTGTGCGTGTCTGTTGCTTCTGTGCTGTGCCATCACCATGTGTGTGTCTGTTGCCCCTGTGCTGTGCGATCATTCTGTGTGTGTGTATGTTGCCTCTGTGCTGTGCCATCACTGTGTGTGTGTGTGTGTGTCTGTTGCTCCTGTGCTGTGCCATCAGTGTGTGTGTGTGTGTGTGTGTGTCTGTTGCTCCTGTGCTGTGCCATCACTGTGTGTCTGTGTGTGTCTGTTGCTTCTGTGCTGTGTCATCACTGTGTGTGTCTGTTGCCTCTGTGCTGTGCCATCACTGTGTGTGTGTCTGTTGCTCCTGTGCTGTGCCATCAGTGTGTGTGTATCTGTTGCCCCGTTCGGTGCCATCAGTGTGTGTGTGTGTTTTGCCCTGTGCTGTGCCATCATTTTGTGTGTATCTGTTGCTCCTGTGCTGTGTCATGACTGTGTGTGTGTGTGTGTGTGTCTGATGCTCCTGTGCTGTGCCATCACTGTGTGTGTCTGTTGCTACTGTGCTGTGCCATCACTGTGTGTGTGTGTCTGTTGCTCCTGTGCTGTGTCATCACTGTGTGTGTCTGTTGCTCCTGTTCTGTGTCATGACTGTGTGTGTGTGTCTGTTGCTCCTGTATTGTGCCATCAAGGTGTGTGTGTGTCTGTGTGTGTGTGTGTGTGTCTGTGTGTGTCTGTTGCTCCTGTGCTGTGCCATCACTGTGTGTGTATCTGTTGCTCCTGTGCTGTGTCATGACTGTGTGTGTGTGTGTGTGTCTGATGCTCCTGTGATGTGCCATCACTGTGTGTGTCTGTTGCTACTGTGCTGTGCCATCACTGTGTGTGTGTGTGTGTGTCTGTTGCTCCTGTGCTGTGTCATCACTGTGTGTGTCTGTTGCTCCTGTGCTGTGTCATGACTGTGTGTGTGTGTCTGTTGCTCCTGTATTGTGCCATCAAGGTGTGTGTGTGTGTCTGTGAGTGTGTGTGTGTGCGTGTCTGTTGCTTCTGTGCTGTGTCATCACCATGTGTGTGTCTGTTGCCCCTGTGCTGTGCCATCACTGTGTGTGTGTCTGTTGCTACTGTGGTGTGCCATCGCTGTGTGTGTCTGTTTCTTCTGTGCTGTGCCATCACCATGTGTGGGTCTGTTGCTCCTGTGCTGTGCCATCACTGTGTGTGTGTCTGTTGCCCCTGTGCGGTGCCATCAGTGTGTGTGTGTGTGTATTTTGCCCCTGTGCTGTGCCATCATTCTGTGTGTATGTGATGACCCAGTGCTGAGCCATCACTATGAGTGTGTCTGTTGCTCCTGTGCTGTGCCATCACTGTGTGTGTCTATTGCTCTGTGCTGTGCCATCACTGTGTGTCGCTC
This sequence comes from Anomaloglossus baeobatrachus, assembly GCF_048569485.1. Classification (NCBI taxonomy): domain Eukaryota; kingdom Metazoa; phylum Chordata; class Amphibia; order Anura; family Aromobatidae; genus Anomaloglossus; species Anomaloglossus baeobatrachus. Next base: position 88,307,455 of record NC_134360.1, on the reverse strand, counting down.
CTGTGCTGTGCCATCACTGTGTGTCTGTTGCTCCTGTGCTGTGCCATCACTGTGTGTGTGTGTGTGTGTCTGTTGCTCCTATGCTGTGACATCACTGTGTGTGTGTCTGTTGCTACTGTGCTGTGCCATGACTGTGTGTGTGTGTGTGTATCTGTTGCTCCTGTGCTGTGCCATCACTGTGTGTCTGTGTGTGTCTGTTGCTCCTGTGCTGTGCCATCACTGTGTGTGTGTGTGTCTGTTGCTCCTGTGCTGTGTCATGACTGTGTGTTTGTGTCTGTTGCTTCTGTGCTGTGCCATCACCATGTGTGTGTGTCTGTTGCCCCTGTGCGGTGCCATCAGTGTGTGTGTGTGTTGCCCATGTGCTGTGCTATGTGTCTGTGTGTGTGTGTGTTTTGCCCCTGTGCTGTGCCATCATTCTGTGTATGTGTTGCCCCTGTGCTGTGCCATCACTATGTGTGTGTCTGTTGCTCCTGTGCTGTGCCATCACTGTCTGTGTCTATTGCCCCTGTGCTGTGCCATCACTGTGTGTGTCACTCCTGTGCCATTACTGTGTGTGTGTCTGTTGCTCCAGTGCTGTGCCATCACTGTGTGTGTGTGCGTGTGTGTGTGTCTGTTGCTCCTGTGCTGTGCCATCACTGTGTGTCTGTTGCTGCTGTGCTGTGCCATCACTGTGTGTGTGTGTGTGTGTGTCTGCTGATCCTGTGCTGTGCCATCACTGTGTGTGTGTCTTTTGCTCCTATGCTGTGCCATCACTGTTTGTGTCTGTTGCTACTGTGCCATCACTGTGTGTGTGTGTGTGTGTGTGTGTGTGTCTGCTGCTCCTGTGCTGTGTCATGACTGTGTGTGTGTGTGTGTGTGTGTCTGTTGCTCCTGTGCTGTGCCATCACTATGTATATGTGTGTGTGTCTGTTGCTCCTGTATTGTGCCATCACGGTGTGTTTGTGTGTGTGTGTGTGTCTGTGCGTGTCTGTTGCTTCTGTGCTGTGCCATCACCATGTGTGTGTCTGTTGCTCCTGTACTGTACCATCACTGTGTGTGTGTGTGTGTGTGTGTGTGTCGCTACTGTGCTGTGCCATCACTGTGTGTGTGTGTGGTGTCTGTTGCTCCTGTGCTGTGCCATCACTGTTTGTCTGTGTGTGTCTGCTGCTCTTGTGCTGTGCCATCACTGTGTGTGTCTGTTGCTACTGTGCCATCACTGTGTGTGTGTGTGTGTGTCTGTCTGTCTGTTGCTCCTGTGCTGTGTCATGACTGGGTCTATTTCCCCTGTGCTGTGCCATCACTGTGTGTCGCTCCTGTGCTGTGCCATCACTGTGTGTCTGTTGCTCCTGTGCTGTGCTATCACTGTGTGTGTCTGTTGCTACTGTGCTGTGCCATGACTGTGTGTGTGTGTGTGTGTGTGTATCTGTTGCTCCTGTGTTGTGCCATCACTGTGTGTCTGTGTGTATCTGTTGCTTCTGTGCTGTGCAATCACTGTGTGTGTGTGTCTGTTGCTCCTGTGCTGTGTCATGACTGTGTGATTGTGTCTGTTGCTTCTGTGCTGTGCCATCACCATGTGTGTGTCTGTTGCCCCTGTGCTGTGCCATCACTCTGTGTGTGTGTGTGTGTGTCGCTCCTGTGCCATCTGTGTGTGTGTCTGTTGCCCCTGTGCGGTGCCATCAGTGTGTGTGTGTGTGTGTGTGTGTGTGTTGCCCATGTGCTGTTCTATGTGTCTCTGTGTGTGTGTGTTTTGCCCCTGTGCTGTGCCATCATTCTGTGTATGTGTTACCCCTGTGCTGTGCCATAACTATGTGTGTGTCTGTTGCTCCTGTGCTGTGCCATCACTGTGTGTGTCTATTGCCCCTGCGCTGTGCCATCACTGTGTGTGTCGCTCCTGTGCTGTGCCATCACTGTGTGTCTGTTGCTGCTGTGCTGTGCCATCACTGTGTGTGTGTGTGTGTGTCTGCTGCTCCTGTGCTGTGCCATCACTTTGTGTGTGTCTGTTGCTCCTGTGCTGTGCCATCACTGTGTGTGTGTCTGTTGCTCCTCTGCTGTGCCATCACTGTTTGTGTCTGTTGCTACTGTGCCATCACTGTGTGTGTGTGTGTGTGTGTCTGTTGCTCCTGTGCTGTGTCATGACTGTGTGTGTGTGTGTGTGTCTTGCTCCTGTGCTGTGCCATCACTTTGTATATGTGTGTGTGTCTGTTGCTCCTGTATTGTGCCATCACGATGTGTGTGTGTGTGTGTGTGTGTGCGCGCGTGTTTGCGTGTGTGTGTGTGTCTGTGCGTGTCTGTTGCTTTTGTGCTGTGCCATCACCATGTGTGTGTCTGTTGCTCCTGTGCTGTACCATCACTGTGTGTGTGTGTCGCTACTGTGCTGTGCCATCACTGTGTGTGTGTGTGTGTGTCTGTTGCTCCTGTGCTGTGCCATCACTGTTTGTCTGTGTGTGTCTGCTGCTCCTGTGCTGTACCATCACTGTGTGTGTCTGTTGCTACTGTGTCATGACTGGGTGTGTGTGTGTGTGTCTGTTGCTCCTGTGCTGTGCCATCACTACGTATATGTGTGTGTCTGTTGCTCCTGTATTGTGCCATCATGGTGTGTGTGTGTGTGTGCACGCGCGCTTGTGTGTGTGTGTGTGTCTGTTGCTCCTGTGCTGTGCCATCACTGTGTGTGTGTGTATTGCCCATGTGCTGCGCTGTGTGTCTGTGTGTGTGTTTTGCCCCCTATGCTGTGCCATCATTCTGTGTGTATGTGTTGGCCCTGTGCTGTGCCATCACTGTGTGTGTGTGTGTGTGTGTCTGTTGCCCCTGTGCTGTGCCATCACTGTGTGTGTGTGTCGCCCCTGTGCTGTGCCATCACTGTGTGTGTGTCTGTTGCTACTGTGCTGTGCCATTACTGTGTGTGTGTGTGTGTGTGTGTCTGTTGCTCCTGTGCTGTGCCATCACTGTGTATCTGTGTATCTGTGTGTCTGTTGCTCCTGTACTGTGCCATCACTGTGTGCGTGTCTCTTGCTCCTGTGCTGTGTCATGACTGAGTGTGTATGTTGCTCCTTTGCTGTGCCATCACTATGTATGTGTGCGTGTGTGTGTGTGTGTCTGTGCGTGTCTGTTGCTTCTGTGCTGTGCCATCACCATGTGTGTGTCTGTTGCTCCTGTACTGTACCATCACTGTGTGTGTGTGTGTGTGTGTGTGTGTGTGTGTGTCGCTACTGTGCTGTGCCATCACTGTGTGTGTGTGTGGTGTCTGTTGCTCCTGTACTGTGCCATCACTGTTTGTCTGTGTGTGTCTGCTGCTCCTGTGCTGTGCCATCACTGTGTGTGTCTGTTGCTACTGTGCCATCACTGTGTGTGTGTGTGTGTGTGTGTCTGTTGCTCCTGTGCTGTGTCATGACTGGGTCTATTTCCCCTGTGCTGTGCCATCACTGTGTGTCGCTCCTGTGCTGTGCCATCACTGTGTGTCTGTTGCTCCTGTGCTGTGCCATCACTGTGTTTGTCTGTTGCTACTGTGCTGTGCCATGACTGTGTGTGTGTGTGTGTGTATCTGTTGCTCCTGTGTTGTGCCATCACTGTGTGTCTCTGTGTGTCTGTTGCTTCTGTGCTGTTCCATCACCATGTGTGTGTCTGTTGCCCCTGTGCTGTGCCATCACTGTGTGTGTGTGTGTCGCTCCTGTGCCATCTGTGTGTGTGTCTGTTGCCCCTGTGCGGTGCCATCAGTGTGTGTGTGTGTGTGTGTTGCCCATGTGCTGTGCTATGTGTCTGTGTGTGTGTGTGTTTTGCCTCTGTGCTGTGCCATCATTCTGTCTATGTGTTGCCCCTGTGCTGTGCCATCACTATGTGTGTGTCTGTTGCTCCTGTGCTGTGCCATCACTGTGTGTGTCTATTGCCCCTGCGCTGTGCCATCACTGTGTGTGTCGCTCCTGTGCTCTGCCATCACTGTGTGTGTGTCTGTTGCTCCTGTGCTGTGCCATCACTGTGTGTGTGTGTGTGTGTGTGTGTCTGTTGCTCCTGTGCTGTGCCATCACTGTGTGTCTGTTGCTGCTGTGCTGTGCCATCACTGTGTGTGTGTGTGTGTGTGTGTGTCTGCTGCTCCTGTGCTGTGCCATCACTTTGTGTGTGTCTGTTGCTCCTGTGCTGTGCCATCACTGTGTGTGTGTCTGTTGCTCCTCTGCTGTGCCATCACTGTTTGTGTCTGTTGCTACTGTGCCATCACTGTGTGTGTGTGTGTGTGTGTGTGTGTGTCTGTTGCTCCTGTGCTGTGTCATGACTGTGTGTGTGTGTTTGTGTGTGTCTGTTGCTACTGTGCTGTGCCATCACTATGTATATGTGTGTATGTCTGTTGCTCCTGTATTGTGCCATCACGATGTGTGTGTGTGTGTGTCTGTGCGTGTCTGTTGCTTCTGTGCTGTGCCATCACCATGTGTGTGTCTGTTGCTCCTGTGCTGTACCATCACTGTGTGTGTGTGTCGCTACTGTGCTGTGACATCACTGTGTGTGTGTGTCGCTACTGTGCTGTGCCATCACTGTGTGTGTGTGTGTGTCTGTTGCTCCTGTGCTGTGCCATCACTGTTTGTCTGTGTGTGTCTGCTGCTCCTGTGCTGTGCCATCACTGTGTGTGTCTGTTGCTACTGTGTCATGACTGGGTGTGTGTCTGTTGCTCCTGTGCTGTGCCATCACTACGTATATGTGTGTGTGTCTGTTGCTCCTGTATGTGGTGTGTGTGTGCACGCGCGTGTGTGTGTGTGTGTCTGTTGCTCCTGTGCTATGCCATCACTGTGTGTGTGTGTATTGCCCATGTGCTGCACTATGTGTCTGTGTGTGTGTTTTGCCCCCTATGGTGTGCCATCATTCTGTGTGTATGTGTTGGCCCTGTGCTGTTCCATCACTGTGTGTGTGTGTCTGTTGCCCCTGTGCTGTGCCATCACTGTGTGTGTGTGTGTGTCGCCCTTGTGCTGTGCCATCACTGTGTGTGTCTGTTGTTCCTATGCTGTGCCATCACTGTGTGTGTCTGTTGCTATTGTGCTGTGCCATTACTCTGTGTGTGTGTGTGTGTGTGTGTGTGTGTGTGTCTGTTGCTCCTGTGCTGTGCCATTACTGTGTGTCTGTGTGTCTGTTGCTCCTGTACTGTGCCATCACTGTGTGCGTGTCTCTTGCTCCTGTGCTGTGTCATGACTGTGTGTGTATGTTGCTCCTTTGCTGTGCCATCACTATGTATGTGTGTGTGTGTTTGTTGCTCCTGTGTTGTGCCATCACGGTGTGTGTGTCTGTGCGTGTCTGTTGCTTCTGTGCTGTCCCATCACCATGTGTGTGTCTGTTGCCCCTGTGCTGTGCCATCATTCTTTGTGAGTGTGTGTGTGTGTGTTTGTCTGTTGCCCCTGTGCTGTGCCATCACTGTGTGTGTGTGTTTGTGTGTGTCTGTTGCTCCTGTGCTGTGCCATCACTGTGTGTGTGTGTGTGTGTTAGGTGTCTGTTGCCCCTGTGCAGTGCCATCAGTGTGTGTGTGTTTTGCCCCTGTGCTGTGCCATCATTCTGTGTGTATGTGTTGGCCCTGTGCTGTGCCATCACTGTGTTTGTGTGTGTGTGTCTGTTGCTCCTGTGCTGTGCCATCACTGTGTGTGTCTATTGCCCTGTGCTGTGCCATCACTGTGTGTATGTCGCCCCTGTTCTGTGCCACCACTGTGTGTGTCTGTTGCTCCTGTGCTGTGCCATCACTGTGTGTGTAACTTTTGCTCATGTGCTGTGCCATCACTGTGTGTGTGTGTGTGTGTGTGTGTGTGTGTGTCTTTTGCTCCTGTGCTGTGCCATCACTGTGTGTGTCTGTTGCTACTGTGCCATTACTGTGTATGTGTGTGTGTGTGTCTGTTGCTCCTGTGTTGTGCCATCACTGTGTGTCTGTGTGTCTGTTGCTCCTGTACTGTGCCATCACTATGTGCAAGTCTCTTGCTCCTGTGCTGTGTCATGACTGTGTGTGTGTTGCTCCTTTGCTGTGCCATCACTATGTATGTGTGTATGTTTGTTGCTCCTGTGTTGTGCCATCACGGTGTGTGTGTGTGTGTGTGTGTGTGTGTCTGTGCGTGTCTGTTGCTTCTGTGCTGTGCCATCACCATGTGTGTGTCTGTTGCCCCTGTGCTGTGCCATCATTCTGTGTGTGTGTTTGTCTGTTGCCCCTGTGCTGTGCCATCACTGTGTGTGTGTGTGTGTTTGTGTGTGTCTTTTGCCCCTGTGCTGTGCCATCACTGTGTGTGTGTGTATGTGTTAGGTGTCTGTTGCCCCTGTGCAGTGCCATCAGTGTGTGTGTGTGTGTGTGTTTTGCCCCTGTGCTGTGCCATCATTCTGTGTGTATGTGTTGGACCTGTGCTGTGCCATCACTGTGTGTGTGTGTGTGTGTGTGTCTGTTGCTCCTGTGCTGTGCCATCACTGTGTGTGTCTATTGCCCCTGTGCTGTGCCATCACTGTGTGTATGTCGCCTCTGTGCTGTGCCATCATGGTGTGTGTCTGTTGCTCCTGTGCTGTGCCATCACTGTGTGTGTAACTGTTGCTCATTTGCTGTGCCATCACTGTGTGTGTATGTTGCTCCTGTGCTGTGCCATCACTGTGTGTGTCTGTTGAACCTGTGCTGTGCCATCACTGTGTGTGTGTGTGTGTGTGTGTGTGTCTGTTGCTCCTGTGCTGTGCCATCACTGTGTGTGTGTGTGTGTGTGTTAGGTGTCTGTTGCCCCTGTGCAGTGCCATCAGTGTGTGTGCGTGTGTGTGTGTTTTGCCCTTGTGCTGTGCCATCATTCTGTGTGTATGTGTTGGCCCTGTGCTGTGCCATCACTGTGTTTGTGTGTGTGTCTGTTGCTCCTGTGCTGTGCAATCACTGTGTGTGTCTATTGCCCTGTGCTGTGCCATCACTGTGTGTATGTCGCCCCTGTTCTGTGCCATCACTGTGTGTGTCTGTTGCTCCTGTGCTGTGCCATCACTGTGTGTGTAACTTTTGCTCATGTGCTGTGCCATCACTGTGTGTGTGTGTGTGTGTCTTTTGCTCCTGTGCTGTGCCATCACTGTGTGTGTCTGTTGCTACTGTGCCATTACTGTGTATGTGTGTGTGTGTCTGTTGCTCCTGTGTTGTGCCATCACTGTGTGTCTGTGTGTCTGTTTCTCCTGTACTGTGCCATCACTATGTGCAAGTCTCTTGCTCCTGTGCTGTGTCATGACTGTGTGTGTGTTGCTCCTTTGCTGTGCCATCACTATGTATGTGTGTGTGTTTGTTGCTCCTGTGTTGTGCCATCACGGTGTGTGTGTGTGTGTGTGTGTCTGTGCGTGTCTGTTGCTTCTGTGCTGTGCCATCACCATGTGTGTGTCTGTTGCCCCTGTGCTGTGCCATCATTCTGTGTGTGTGTTTGTCTGTTGCCCCTGTGCTGTGCCATCACTGTGTGTGTGTGTGTGTGTTTGTGTGTGTCTTTTGCTCCTGTGCTGTGCCATCACTGTGTGTGTGTGTGTATGTGTTAGGTGTCTGTTGCCCCTGTGCAGTGCCATCAGTGTGTGTGTGTGTGTGTGTTTTGCCCCTGTGCTGTGCCATCATTCTGTGTGTATGTGTTGGACCTGTGCTGTGCCATCACTGTGTGTGTGTGTGTGTGTGTGTCTGTTGCTCCTGTGCTGTGCCATCACTGTGTGTGTCTATTGCCCCTGTGCTGTGCCATCACTGTGTGTATGTCGCCTCTGTGCTGTGCCATCATGGTGTGTGTCTGTTGCTCCTGTGCTGTGCCATCACTGTGTGTGTAACTGTTGCTCATTTGCTGTGCCATCACTGTGTGTGTGTATGTTGCTCCTGTGCTGTGCCATCACTGTGTGTGTCTGTTGCTACTGTGCTGTGCCATCACTGTGTGTGTGTGTGTGTGTGTGTGTCTGTTCCTCCTGTGCTGTGCAATCACTGTGTGTCTGTGTGTGTCGGTTGCTCCTGTACTGTGCCATCACTGTGTTTGTCTGTTGCTCCTGTGCTGTGCCATCACTGTGTGTGTCTGTTGCTCCTGTGCTGTGCCATCACTGTGTGTGTCTATTGCACCTGTGCTGTGCAATCACTGTGTGTCGCTCCTGTGCTGTGCCATCACTGTGTGTCTGTTGCTCCTGTGCTGTGCCATCACTGTGTGTGTGTGTTTGTGTCTGTTGCTCCTATGCTGTGACATCACTGTGTGTGTCTGTTGCTACTGTGCTGTGCCATGACTGTGTGTGTGTGTGTGTGTATCTGTTGCTCCTGTGTTGTGCCATCACTGTGTGTCTGTGCGTGTCGGTTGCTCCTGTGCTGTGCCATCACTGTGTGTGTTTGTGTCTGTTGCTTCTGTGCTGTGTCATCACCATGTGTGTGTCTGTTGCCCCTGTGCTGTGCCATCTGTGTGTGTGTGTGTCTGTTGCCCCTGTGCGGTGCCATCATTCTGTGTATGTATTGCCCCTGTGCTGTGCCATCACTATGTGTGTGTGTCTGTTGCTCCTGTGCTGTGCCATCACTGTGTGTGTCTAATGCCCCTGTGCTGTGCCATCACTGTGTGTGTCGCTCCTGTGCTGTGCCATCACTGTGTGTGTGTCTGTTGCTCCTGTGCTGTGCCATCACTGTGTGTGTGTGTGTGTGTGTGTCTGTTGCTCCTGTGCTGTGCCATCACTGTGTGTCTGTTGCTGCTGTGCTGTGCCATCACTGTGTGTGTGTGTATGTGTGTGTGTGTGTGTGTCTGCTGCTCCTGTGCTGTGCCATCACTTTGTGTGTGTCTTATGCTCCTGTGCTGTGCCATCAATGTGTGTGTGTCTGTTGCTCCTATGCTGTGCCATCACTGTTTGTGTCTGTTGCTACTGTGCCATCACTGTGTGTGTGTGTGTGTGTCTGTTGCTCCTGTGCTGTGCCATCACTATGTATATGTGTGTGTCTGTTGCTCCTGTATTGTGCCATCAGGGTGTGTGTGTGTGTGTGTGTGTGTGTGCGCGCGTGTGTGCGTGGGTGTGTGTTTGTGTGTGTGTCTGTGCGTGTCTGTTGCTTCTGTGCTGTGCCATCACCATGTGTGTGTCTGTTGCTCCTGTGCTGTACCATCACTGTGTGTGTGTGTGTCGCTACTGTGCTGTGCCATCACTGTGTGTGTGTGTGTGTCTGTTGCTCCTGTGCTGTGCCATCACTGTTTGTCTGTGTGCGCCTGCTGCTCCTGTGCTGTGCCATCACTGTGTGTGTCTGTTGCTACTGTGCCATCACTGTGTGTGTGTGTGTGTGTGTGTGTGTGTGTCTGTTGCTCCTGTGCTGTGCCATCACTATGTATATGTGTGTGTGTCTGTTGCTCCTGTATTGTGCCATCACCGTGTGTGTGTGTGTGTGCACACGTGTGTGTGTGTGTGTGTCTGTGCGTGTCTGTTGCTCCTGTGCTGTGCCATCCCCATGTGTGTGTCTGTTGCTCCTGTGCTGTACCATTACTGTGTGTGTGTCACTACTGTGCTGTGCCATCACTGTGTGTGTGTGTGTGTGTGTGTCTGTTGCTCCTGTGCTGTGCCATCACTGTGTGTCTGTGTGTTTCTGTTGCCCCTGTGCTGTGCCATCACTGTGTGTGTGTCTGTTGCTCCTGTGCTGTGCCATCATTGTGTGTGTCTGTTGCTCCCATGCTGTGCCATCACTGTTTGTGTCTGTTGCTACTGTGACATCACTGTGTGTGTGTGTGTGTGTGTGTGTGTGTGCGCGCGCGTGTCTGTTGCTCCTGTGCTGTGCCATCACTGTGTGTCTTTGTCTGTTGCTCATGTGCTGTGCCATCACTGTGTGTGTCTGTTGCTCCTGTGCTGTGTAATGACTGTGTGTGTGTGTGTGTGTGTGTGTGTGTCTTGCTCCTGTGCTGTGCCATCACTATGCATGTGTGTGTCTGTTGCTCCTGTATTGTGCCATCACGGTGTGTGTGTCTGTGTGTGTGTGTGTGTGTCTGTTGCTTCTGTGCTGTGTCATCACCATATGTGTGTCAATTGCCCCTGTGCTGTGCCATCACTGTGTGTCACC